>NC_021162.2:6925151-7000024 GCF_000331145.2 Cicer arietinum
TTCCATAACTGGTTGTTTCTGTGACTTGCTAAATCGATTGCTCAATCGATTGTCCAATCGATTAGAGTTATCCCAGAACTCAGGTTTCACCAAACACATTTAACCAATCGATTGCCCAATCGATTTGTGTAGTGAAAACACTAGTTCTGAGTCAGACAATCGATTTATCAATCGATTCATCAATTGCTTTATTTGTTGATTGATTCATATTCATTGGCAAAGGCTTAAGTGTGAGACCATAGTGATTAGTCTACTAAGCTTATTTACTATGACACCTAATAACACTATACATTTTGCGTCTTTCTCAAGTGCATCCTCCAACTTTGGTTGATTCCTTGAGTTGCAAGCTATTGTTCCAAGTGTGTGTGGTGTCTTCTTGTTTGCCTGAAATATTTTTCAATTTAAAACATTAGATCAATCAAATATTTCACATGTACTGTGTGTTTGGGAATTAAATCAAAAACATGATCAAGGAAGCTCATGACTTACATCATGTGTCAAAAAATTCAAGGATTAAAAAGTTGTATCATCTAGTTAATCCGTTTAAGATTAGTTTTATTATTTTTGTTATAAAAATGAGCTTTAAAACCCCAAGTTGTATCACTTGTGTTATAACTATTCAAAGATTAAGAAGATGTCACATCTAATTAATTATTTTAAAATAATTTTGTATAATTATTAATTTATTAAAAATAAAAACGAGTTTTAGAACTATTATGATATAACAGTTTATGTCCACACATAACTTGAAACAATATTTTATTTGATTTTTATTTTTAGTAATAATTTTTTATAAAATTTAATGATTTAATAAAAAAAAAACAAATGCAAATTGTGCCATGCTCTACGTAAAAAAACACTAAAACCTCAACCTTTCTAGCGTCTACGTGATAGAGACGCGTCTCTACAATTCAAGAGTTTCAATACATCAATTTTCAATGCATCATTTTTACAACAATTTCAACTTTAAACAATAGGTATCATTCTTAAACATGAGATTTCAGCAAGCAACCAACTAATAAAAAGTATCATTTTTAAGAGTGAACAAAAATGTCAGCAAACAAACAATAAAATGAAGCGCAATATTTAAGAGATAGAGAATGAAACAAACGTGAGATATGTGGTTATGTGTATAACAGTGAAGAAGAAAGTAACAGTAGTGTGTCGGAGATGGTTACTGGTGGTAGTTGAATCGTGAAAGAGCGATACTCTATTTTTATTTTTCTCTTTTCATTTTGAAATATATGGTTTTGAGAATGGAGTTGGGTTGTTATTTCTTCTCAACTCAATTTCATTCTTATTCCAGAATCTACTCTTTTTGTTCCTTACTTTTTATCAAGAAAATTATCTCTTTTTTTTTTTTTTTTTCAACCAAATTTTCTACTCAGTCAAAATTTCTCTCTTTTTAATTAATTTTTTGTCTCAATTTATAGACTATCAGGATTTATATTTGTTTTTTCATAAATTATAAAAGTCTGCATAGATAAATAATAGAGGAAAAATGTAGTTGAACTTTCTGTATATGTATATTCTTGGTCAAGATTATAACATTACTTAAAAAAGGAGAAGAAAAAAGTGAGTCTCAAAAGAAGGGGAAGAGGCTGCCTCTATAGAGGAAAAATGAGGAATAATACATTTTTTATTTATTTATTTATTTTATTTTTTATTTTTATTATAATGTAATAAAAATACTCAGATAAATATAAATTTAAAATTAAGTCAGATTTATAAAATGATAATTTTTAAATTTAATAATAATATTTATAAAATGTATTAAATATATGCTTACTTATTTTTTAATCATTTTTAATTAATCGAACAAAATTTAGATACAACATTTTATTTAATAATAAATTTTTTTTTCAAATTATGTTTTAAGTAATTTAAAATTTAATATTCCAATAACTTTTATCGTCGTGAATTATATTTTAATCAAGGGTAGTTTTGAAAAATTAACTTTTAATTACATTAAAATTTAAATGATAATAACTATTGAGATATTTTTTTTGATGTGACAGAATGTAAAAGGATGAAATAAAGGAAAAAACCACAAATGTGACGCCAGAAAGAAAATGGGCCTATGGCCCACACAGGTGGCCATCAAGATACGGATTCATGACCGACTAATGAAGCTAATTTTCAACATAGTCTCAATTGCGTCATCACTCTTCCCCACATAAATAATAATAATTTTTTTGGTACAAAAATAATTATTAACAAATCTATATGTGACAAACCAACGTCTTTGTTTTCTAGTTTTTTCATTTTGAAGCAAAATATTATATATTATATTTCTTAAATCACTATCAAGACTTTATATGACATGTTCATTGTTGGATTATTATTACCAAAAATAATATTTTAGGATGAATTGTCAAAAGTGCTAATCCTTGCTTTTGTTGATGTGAATTGGAAATGTATGCTTCTTAGCTAATGAATGTTGATTTCGTCACTAAGATTTTAGTTTAATTATATCTCTTAATAATTTGTGTTGAATTTTGTTGTCAATACGAAAACTTCTTTTATAAAGAGAGTGAAATGATAATGTATTAATAGTGTAAAATAGTTTTTTTTTTTTTTTTTATCATTATCTAATCATAATTCATCATTTTATTAAGTATTTATATTTTGTGACTGTTTTTTAAAATTAACTATCAAATTCTTCATTTTTATAGAAAGATCATTGTAAAATTAACTAATTTACACTAGTAGTATAATTTTTTTTTATAAATAACATATATATACTTGTAAAAATCCTAAAAATCCAACTTATCTATCTTCTTTTTTTGATAAAAAAGTATTTAAGTTTTTGTGGTTATATTATTTATTTATATTTGTACATTACTGTAAGTTTGTTGTGAAGAGAATAAAGAGATATAATAACAAAAAATAATAATAATAGACGTATGTATATCTTTAATATAAACAGTTTTACATTAATTAGTAGTCGATACAAGTTGCTAATTATATAGTTATAGATGTGACACATTGGATGGATCTTGATTTGAATTGTAATTGATGGAGCAAAATAACACATTTACAATCCACTAATTTTTTTATTTTATTTTTAAAATTCAATGCAATTCATCTAAAAATAAATCATTCAATTCATCCATTATCACATTTTAATAGATGAATATTTATCCAATTCACTTAATAATTTTTTTAATATTATAAAAAATTATATTCGTACAATAATAGTAATAATGATTTTTATTTATTGTAGCAAAAAAAATAATGATTTTTATTACTCCTAAAATTAATTTATTTATCATTTTAAAAACTATTTTATAAATATTAATAAAACTTTTTTTATATTATTTTTAAAAATAGAACTGTTTTTCAAATATTAAAAATATTGAACATTACTGTTTTTAAATATTTAATTAGTTTTATATTATTTTTGAAAAACAATTTTTTATTATTGTTTTTGAAGAGTGGTGGCCTGACGTTACTCCGATAGCCACTACAACGATCGGTGGTCGCATGGCGGTGGTCCAAAAGTTACCAACCACCACCTTTTTAAATTTATAATTATTAAATTATTATTTTTAAAATAATAAAAAATTATATTATATTTTTTATTCCAGAAAAAAATATGCTTTTCTGTTAAGAAAATAATTTTTTTAATAAAAATAAGTCATTGTTTAAACTTTATTTTTTAAATATAATAAAGATATTAGTAATAAAAATAATACTTCAAAATTCTGATTTTTTAAAATTTTTTTTTTTAAAATAATAAATTTTAAATCAGTGTTTATAAAACAATAAATAAAACTATTTTTAGAATTAATTAGTTTTAAAATAATGAAAAATCAATTTAAAAAAAAAATAGTTTTATAATAAAAAATAATTGTTTGAAATAAATATATAACATTTTCTTAAAATTATATATATTTATATATATTTTAAATATAATCAGTTTAATTTTATTAAATAAATTATGTGATTTATTGAATTGTTTTAAATAAACCATGTGATTTATGGAATTTTTCAAAAAATTTGATGGATTAAATCAATCTATATTTTTAAATTGATAGATTGATTAGAATTCATTAAAATTTATATTAAATTAAATGAATTAGATAGATAATGGTAATTAGATCAAATTACTACTTTTATATAATTATTTATTATAAAAATTACAATCGTGTAGAGATGCGACAAAATCATATTTTCTTATTAATTATCGGTCAAAACACTCTCTTTCTTCTTGTAAAAAATATGGTAACCGTGAAATACAATGAATATTTAATCTTTTAACTTATGGCTCTCTTTTATTTACATTAGAATAAATATACCACTAGGTTTTGTCCATGTAGACCCTACACGTCAGCAAAAGCAATAATTAGACAAACAAATAACCAATACTTCAACAACACATATATACACCAAATCAATTTGGCATTTTTGAATCAAGACAATTGCATTACTTTGGTAAAAATACATTAAAATATTAAAGTGTCATCTATCATTGTTGCAATGGACACAACGTGGCCCAATAAATCCAATAATAACAGCTTATAAAAATCTTATATGAATCTTTGGTCATTAGCGAGGCAAATGAAGTACGTTTTTTCAGTAAAAAGAAACGTGATGCATGTGATTGTGAAATGCTGGATATTGTTCTCCACAAATTTTTTTAATACTATATTTTAAATCTTTTATGTAGAGTAAATATTAGTTTTTTTTTATTGAATAAAATAGTTAGTTCTGAAAACCTAGCAGCCGGCTGCATTTTTCGGCGTCTCTTTTGTTTGAACTAATTTTTAGACCGAAATCATTCTTTAAATGATAGATTTTCATGTTTTTATTTAAATAAATAATTTTCACAACTATTTTTTTTTTTTGTTCACGTTATTTTTTATGATTTTTATGTTTTAGTATGGTATTATTTTTATTTGTTGCTTTATTAAGGTTTTGTTTTTATTTTTCAATTTTTTAGCGGTGTTTGGAGTTCGTTTAGTTCAAATTGAGAGACTGATTTAGATCAATTTTAAATTCAATAAATGATTAGATATCGTCAATGTTAGAGCTACATATGTTGAGACAAAATCTCTCAAATGATTTTAATGATAACAAAATTACTTAAGAGATTATGATTGTGGTTAATGACTAACATGTGCTCTTGAGTGTATTCATATAAGATAATAGGTTATTAATCATTAAGGAAAAAAGAAGGAAAATATGATTCTAGCCTGAGGATGGAAAACCACGTGAGAATGGCATATGATCAAGAAAACCACGTGAGGATGAGCTGCAATTTGCAAAAACTCCAGATTTGAACAATCTGATCTCTCACCAAAACAAATGTGTTTATTCTAATGCATAACAATGTCAAACATGAATAAAACAAAGCATTTAAAATTAAGAGTCAAAAGGTCAAAAGAAAAAGATGAATATGGCTAGATCTAGTATGTAGAGGATGGCAGAATAGGCAGAGGATAGACCAGCAAAATTGAAAGCAACTCTTCAAGCATGTGCAAAGGCTAAAATCAGACTATTAAATGTGTTTGCATGAATATATACATGAAGAAGTCAAGTTGAAGAAAGACAACTTGAAACAAGCCAAAAATGGAAGATCACATGTGAAGGCTAATTTAAAGGCTAAGCTTTCTCTCTCTTGTCAACATCACCTTAAAAGGTGAAACCAACCTAGACCTTAAAGTCTTCGAAAAATGCAGCTCACATGGTCAAATAACAACTGTGCATTGCTGATAAAAGAGAATTGACAAGGAGTTGTCAAGATCAAGTTACAAGAAAAGTGAGGATGGCTGTAATGGCACTGCCGTAATTGAAAATTATTTTTAAACAGCAAAATCCCTATTCAACCCCCCCCCCTTTTCTAGTGATATTTAGCTACATCAACATATACATGAGTATTCTGACGACTTCAATTTTTTCAATTTATAAGCTTTGTTATAATTGTCAGTATTTTTTTATTTTATGTTATTAAATTAGATGATGTGATTTTGTTCGCAAATTTATATTTTTCGATTTTTAATAGTTTTGAATACTATTCTCGATGGACATGATTTCTCGCAATTTCGATGAATACCAATTTTTAAATAAAAAAAGGTCATTATATTAGTTCTTTAATAACTTATATTACAATTTAATTAGTGTAGAAAATATATAAAATAACATCAATTTAATTAATCAATTATCTACAAAAAGTAAATAAATCTCTACATTACTAAAGATACAAAAGGTTAAATGCAATTATTTGACTGGTCGAACTTCTTTATTCTAGTACTCATTCTCATACATGCGGTTTAAAAAAATACTCGTACTCGTGTCCGTACCCTCTTGGATATCAATTTTAATACTCGTACCTTTACCTTCTGGGTACCTAATTTCCCTACCCATACCCGTTATCCACGCTTTAACTAAAATAGATCGATAAATAAATGATATTGTTGTGATTAAATTTAAAATTTATTCAAATATTTTAAAACCAATCATAAAGTATTATAAAATAAAATATTTTCTAACTCAAAATATTTTAAATGAACACTCGTTACAATACACATTCTAATATTCATAATAATATTTTATGAAGTTGCAAGTCATACGACAATATTATTCGAGATCTGTAAAAATAATTGATAGAAAATTGCAAGTATAATTATAAAGTCACGATTAATAAGAGATAACTCTTAGTTATAAAGTCACAATTATTTACATATTCATCATAATCAAATTATTAAAAAGTTTGCAAACGTTTATCTTTCAATTATAAATATTGTAGTGGTCTAATAATATTAATAGATGTTAAAATATAAAAGAAAATAATTAATTAAACTAAACACTAATATAATAAATAAATAATATATTTATATAAATGCGGGTGCGGGGCGGGGTGGATACTATAGTACCCGTACCCGCACCCGCACCTATACCCACTTAATTTTGTGGGTAATTATTCGTCCCCGTGCCTAAATCCATTATGCGGGTTTTTACCCTATCTATTGTGAGTTTTTTTTTTTTTTTGCGGGTACCATTGGGTCTGAGTCTAATTGCCATCCCTGAGAGTATTGGCCTAATGGTGAAAGGTAACAAATAATTATGGTTCAACCTCAAAAAGAGAGGAAGAGAAATGTCCAAAAAAATGCATACATGCAATTTACCAATTCTAACATGAAAGGGTAATTGACAATAAATAATATTATCAAACTTATAGACAAATTGATAATATGATTTGAGAAAACAAAGCACTACAAAAAAATAATCTCTTGAGAAACCAAAGGTGGTCAAGAAGAATGTTAGTAATTTGATCAAAAAGAACTTTAAATCCAAGATCAATTATACCACTTGGCTCTCAAATATTGTACTTGTAAAAAAAAATAAATAACAAATGGCATATGTGT
Source organism: Cicer arietinum (assembly GCF_000331145.2). Taxonomy (NCBI): domain Eukaryota; kingdom Viridiplantae; phylum Streptophyta; class Magnoliopsida; order Fabales; family Fabaceae; genus Cicer; species Cicer arietinum. The sequence goes on from NC_021162.2 coordinate 6,932,522, forward strand.
TGACTACACGGATATTTTAGACAACTACAATATCTTTCAATGGCTATATACCGAAGATCTATTAAAGATCACCAAAATAACAACTAAAATGATAACAATGTAGAGAAATAGTGTAGAGAACTAAAAAGTCAAACATCGTCCAAATGAGGTTTCGTGTTTGAATAAATATCTGAGACAAAATCCTCAAAAACAAAATATGTGTGTGTATTGTATATCTATTCCATGATAAATTTTATCTTGTGAATTATCCATGAAGAAAAATGAATATCTTTTGAAAGAAAAATACATGGATTTATTATTTTATATTGTAATGCATAGAGAAATGTCTCTTAGAGATAAGCTAGAGAAATGTCTCATAGAGACAAGCTATTAGTAATATAGTGGCCTTTTGTATCTCTTTGAAAAGCTTGATTGTACTAAATTGTTTTCAAGAGAATGATATGTCTAGAGAGACTTAGAGAATACTTGTATTTCTCAGCAAGTCTATTGCCTTAATATTGAGAAGAACCAATTGATGTTGTAGAGTTTGGTAAGACTTTGAAGAAATAATATATAATGTAAATTCAGTTGAGCTTTGAAAAAATAATTCATGTTGTAGAGACTTGAAGAAATAATAAATGTTGTAAAGCTTAACGAGGCTTGAAACAATAATACACATAACAGAGTTCAGTGAGATTCGAATAAATAATACACATCGTAGAGTCTGGTGAGACTTAAAGAAAGAATACTTATTGTAAAACTTGGTAAAGTCTGAAAAAAGATTACTTGTTGTAGAAGACACTGATATTTATTATGTCAATTAATTATTGTTTTACATAACAACTCTAACATAGAAAAAATAATTGAGAATATTTGTTAAGTGGCAAGTTGTTCTTTTTCAAATATAGGAAATATTTTAATACTTAATATTAACATTAATATTTAAAGAAGATAAGAAACAACTGCTCCGGACTAAGATCATTTTAGCATCATCAATTGGTCAAAACAAAAGTGATTAACCAATTGACTTGATATCAAACTAGCTTCTATCTTGTTATTGTATAATTTAGTATGTGGTTACGGTTTTCTTTGTCTAATAATTTATTCGTAATTTTTTTTTTTATTTACTCACATGTTATTTATTTTTTTTTTTTTGGTATTCTACATTCATTCTAATGCCTTCATTATCACTTAGCTACCCTTGATAATGATAAAAAGAGAGAGAATGATAAGAGTATATTGAGTATTGATCAATGCCTTTAGAGTTGAGCATTTTACGTACACTCTACTTGCATTTAATCCTCTTTATATGTTTCATGTGTATATATGTATCATATCATTTGTGTATGTTCCTTATATGCATTAACAAAATATTATTAAGTGTATTATTGTTTTGATTTATAATTACAATTCACCTTTGTTTGGAAATGCTTAACATCCTTAAAAAATATAAATTGGTCAGTTAGGTTTAACATCACAAGAAGAACATAAATTTAAGGACGTATAAAGAGATTTGGATTATTAATCAGAACATTCAATTTTGTTTTGATGGATTAACCACATAAAAAACATAGATCTAAAGGAACTATCTAACATAAGAATTTGTGAATCTAATGCAAAGTAAAAATCATAATTCTAAGACAAATTATTACACTATATGTTTATGAAATTTAGGAGGAGTCCTTTGAATTTTGCCAATCATATATATATATATATATATATATATATATATTACATGCTAGAATATTGTTCACGTGTAAGCAACCTTTTTTTTTCTTCATCTACTCATATGCATATTTTGTATTTTAATTCTTTTAACCAACAAAAATGTATGAAAATATATTATTTTAAAATAAAAGAAAATTATTTATCAATAAAATAATTGTTTGTCATCGTTAAAAGAAAGATATTGTGAGAACCATGTTGGTTGTGACATAATATTTATTCTTTATATTTTAATGATAACAAGACGAACAAGAGAACAATTTATCCTCTAATGTTTACTTAAGTATGCAGGTGACATCTGATATGCAAAAAAAATATATATATATATATATATATATATATATATAAACAATAATATAAAAGAAGAAAAAGAAAGTGTATGATGATACAAGAAGATAACACAATAATGAATCATTTGGAGACAACGGAGCTACACTAAATGAGTCTTCTGAGCCAAATGAACTTTGAAGAAATAATACACGTCGAAAAACTAGTTAAACTTGAAGAAATAATACATGAAGTCTAAAGAGGCGTAGACAATACCTGTAATTATTCAACCATTTTGTTATAGTGAATTAAGTTATTAATTGTACTAAGACAAAATTTCTCTAAAAGAGAAAGACTAGATGTATCAACATTTGTTGCGAATTAATATAAAATTTATATAGTTTTCTCTTTCCCTTATCTCTATTTTCATGCTCTAGTTCTTTATTTTTAATTTTCAACTTCTTCTAAACAAACAATTTATACAATAGAGACAAGTTAAAAAATTTAAAAACACTCAACACAATTCAAACTCTTTTTTTTGTGTGTTTTCTAGCACATCCACATTCAGCTACGTAACACTTAGACTTTATATGAGAGTTTTGAGGGGAGAGGAAGGCTTTGGAGAAAGGAGAAGATAGAAAAGTAGAGAGAAATTTTTCACATTATTTAAGATAGTGGTTTTTGTTGAGAATGGTAAAAAATATATGATAAATATATTTGAAGAATTTGTCCAAAAATTCTAAAACTCTCCAACTCCTCCTCTAATACAATTTTCAAGTTATGCAAAATTAAGAAAATTTTGTATTATGAATAAAAAAAAAAAAAAAAACTCCCAAAACTCTTAATTTCTTGCCTCCTTTTTTCAAAATCCTCCCCTCAAAACTTACAAACAAATTTTTTAAAACCTCACATAATCGTATAATCCCATTTTAAGTTATTTCTCATTCGAGTGACTTTCTAATAGACTAATTAAACATTAATTCACCCTTAAATCAACCTTTTGCCCTTTCTCATCTTCCATCTTAAATTATTTTTATTTTAGATGTAAACATGTTCTTACATATGTGTGTAACTTATCAAATGATCAAATTTCACAATCAATCAAGCCAGCCAGCCACTGCCCACTAGGATTGGGTATGGTCAAATCCATTTACCACCACACAAAAATTTCACACATAAACTTTAATTATTTTTATATGAAAATATCTTAAAAATATATTGTTTCATTCTTAGTCATGCATGCTGACATATCTAAACACTACAAGACTCTTCAATAACATTCATTGTTTTGGTTAACCCATAAAATTAACTTTACCTAATAGATGTGGAAAACCGTGATATCCAATTTTTATTTTTTTTTTTATCATAAACTTGTGGTTGCAAGTGCACCTCTTAAAATACATGCTGATTATTAATTTTTTTTTTGACTTATTTTTATGAACAATCATTTAAAAAGTAAGCAACTTGCGTGTCATGTTTGTTTGTTTCTATTTAAATAGTTAGATACTATTAAAAGTTTAATTAACTATTTAATTAATTAATAGGATCAATCATCATTACGTTATTGTTGGTCAATTCGCATGGATGACGTACTACTTCAAAAAGAAAATACATATCATGGAGTCCTGATTCTTTACATTCTTTATTTGTATGGTTTAAATCTAATATTATTGTGAATTTATTTCATAAAGTCATGTCAATAAATTGTTGTGATTTATTAATAATATAATTTTTTTAAAATTTATAATATATGATAATTAAATTCTTTTATTTTATAAAATTAATTAATATTGATAAAATATTTATACTATTTTCTTTTTGATTTTGAATCATTATCTAAAATAACTGCATTTAATTTTTCCTTCAATAGATATTCCGACTTAGAGCCAGTACTAAGAGGAGGCAAGTGAAACCACCGTTTTTTCACTTCAAAATTTTTAGTCCTCAAATTTATAATATTAATTATTTTAGTATTATTTTTTTAGTTTTTATAGTATAAATTTCACTTTACAGTTTTGACACTAATTAATTCTATAAAATAATTGTTCAATCGTGTGAATGTATTAATTAAATATTTATGTGTTAGTTGTTTGATATTGTGTATCCCTTAAAACAAATTATTTAAATATTGTTAAAATAAAACCCGATTTTAAATTTACATTAAACTCTAAATTTATTGGGTCGGCACTATTCCAACTAAGAGATATCCACATTCAAAGCAAGAATAAATCTAACTAAAAAATGTAAATAACCTAAAATATAGAATTTCGTTACGCAATGAACTTCTCACAAAAGTCAATGTATATTAACAATCTAAAATATAGGTACCTAATTGTTTTAGAAAATACAAACAATTTTATAAGATTAAAATGGTAGACTAGTAGTACTAGTAAAAAGTGATGGCTCCAAATGAACCAAACACTACCAATTCACCAATAAGAACATCAAGTTTTAAAAATAATCCAGCACAAAAAATGCTACCCATGGTGGGAGAATTACTAGAAAAAATTAATTACCGATAGAAAAAATAATTTTTTCTCTAACTTTTTCCTCACAAAATTTAGTGATAACTTTTTAAAGAGAGATTTTAAATATTCCACACTAATTTAATTTTTTTTTATTAGTATCTTTCTATCACAACAAAATCTCCACACCTTTGTATCTCCATACATCATTGTTCTATATTATAATTTAACACAACAATTTCACGTGCTCTTCACCTAGGAAACAACGTTGTTCTATTCTACCTAGTGCTATGAAATAGTAAATAGCCCCCACACATGATTTTTAAATGTTACATGTTTTGCTCTTGATGTTTTTTTATTGAGCACCCACCTCAACTTGCTGCCTTCATTTGGAACAGCCCCTACCTTCTGCCATTATATGTCTAACACATGTTTATACTCTATCAAACCTCAAATTACATTTATAAATTGTTATTTGGTTTTTTTGGTAGGTCTAATTTATCATTTAAATACTAACTTATAAGGGGATAAATATCGATACTCTTTATATATTTTTATAGAGTTCTATCTTTTATTTATGTGAGACTTGAGTTTTTACTAATATACTCATCTACTTTTTACTACTATTGGATTTGATGCGTGTATATAAATGATGGGTGATCTGATCAAGTAGACTCTGATATCATGTTAGATTTAATTTTTATTTATTATCTCAAAGCCGATTTGTAAGGTGATGAGTGTATCTCTTTATATATTTTATAAAACTTAATATCTTATTTAAATCACACTTGCGTTTTAGGAACACTTGTCGCTGCTATAAAAGAAGAGAGAAATTAGAGAAATAGATCTCTCTAAATATCTTTAGCTAGCTTAAGTTTTTTTATGCGACTCTCTTCCTAGTTTTTTCAAATCCCAACACCATTCATTGCCTTATATCAAAACTTACCCAACCAATATTATAATATATTTAAGTAAAATTAAACAAGACTATACACACTCAACCCTTTAAACCTTTTTCAATTCGATTTCAAAAATATTGATGTGTCCATTTTACTATGATATGTTCTTAACGCCATTACATATTTATCATAAGTGGTGTAACGTTTCTCCAAACCCCAAATTAAAATTTGTAGGTCTAGGGTTTGTGAAAAATGAAAAATGTGAACTATTCATCAAAAGAAATGGATTTTGATTCGAGGAGAAATATTCACTTAAAGAAAAAGAGACACTCGATTGTTGTGTGCAAACATATGTGTGTTACGTATCAATTTGAACATTTTTGTGTTCTATTTATTTTTTTTTAGAGATTTTGTGTGTGTGAAGATTAGTTTATTTATTCTTAAGGCTAAATTACATATGTGGTCCTTTAACTTAATTTCAGGTAACGTTTTAGTCATTTATCTTTTTTTTTTTTTTTTCCGATTTAGTCCTTTATTCCTAAAAATATCAAATAAAGTATGAAAATATGAGTTTATTTGAAGATTTGCGTTACGAAATTGGTGAAATTTGTATTATATTGAAGAATACAATTAATTTTATGGGTTTTGATTGAATTTTTTTTTGAATTTTTGTATAAAAAGGATATAATTGTTGAATTTTAAAACATAAAATATCAAATTGTCACTTAAAATTAAAATAAAGGACCAAGTCGGGAAAAAAAAAGATAAAGGACTAAAACGTTATCTAAAATTAAGTTAAGGGACCAAGAATGTAATTTAGCCTATTCTTAATTAGTGTTATTACTTTGTTCCTTTTTTGGTAGTGGTGAGCTAGTATTCTATTATTTTATTCATATTTATTGAAAAAAAGTTATTTATTTGTGTGATCCAATTTGTATTCCATTTTTATCATATTCCAGTCAACCTTATTTGTATTCCATTTTTGGTTTGGTGTTTTGGAATGTTGTGTTTTTTCAAGGTAAAAATAGTGTTGTTTATTGAATGAGAGTTGCTTTATGTTTATAACAATATGCATGTTTTTATGTAGACTTCTACCATAATGGACAATTTGTGAATGACAATGAAACATGAAAATTTTATCATGTACTTCCTCTTTTATCTTTATACTTCAAAAAGTAAAGAAAAATACTAAAATACCCTCGTATATATAAAAAAAATTATTTCTTCATTTAACATTTTCGTAACAGAAATAAGAGGCAAAAAAAAAAATTTAGAAAACTTATTTCAAGTTTTCCGGTACATAACTTCCACTCTGAAAAACTTGAAAGAAGTTTTTCGGTACAAAACATCATTTTCGGAAATCTACTTTGAAGTTTTCCGGAACTACCAGAAAACTTATTTTAACTTTTCTGGGAAATTACCACTGCCGACAAACTTCAACGTAACATTTTCGGAAGTCACCAGAAAACTTCATCCACATATTTTTCGGTAGTTGTTTGATTTTTTAAAAAATATTTTTTTAAAAATAATTTTTTGTTTAAATTTTTTTATTATATTAGTATTTATTTAATTTTAACTAATTTATAGATCTTGTTAGGAAAATGATTTGCCTGATTGACAACATCGCGTAGAATGCCACAATTTATGATGTATTAATTATTAGTTATGATGTATTAATTATTATGGTGTATTAATAGTGTATTAATTATTAATTATTTATGGTATATTATTATTTAAAAATATTTATGTGTGTTAATTAATATTTATGACGCGTTAATTATTGAATGGTGTATTATCATTTATAAAAATAGTAAAATTAAAAAAAAAATTTAAAAATAGTGTGTACCGGAAATCTTTCTGAAAAAGTTTTTCTGAAACACCTTCTGTACTGGAAATCTTTCGAATGAAGTTTTTCGGTAGTACAATTTTTCACTGTACCGGAAATCTTTTTTAAAGTTTTCCGGTAATAACCTTCCATAGCAGAAAACTTGAAAAAAGTTTTCCAGAAATAAGGTGTGTACCGGAAATCTTTTTTGTGGTTCCGGAAAAGATGAAATGGTAAAAAAAAAGAAAACTTTAAATTAATAAGGGTATAATTGACATTTTCAAAAAATTATGGGGTATAAGTATAAAAATGGGGGTACAGGGTAAATTTTTCATGAAACATATGTGGAAAGTGTGTCAAACTATAAGTGTGATATAGATAGGTGAAGCCCAAATTGAAAGTGAAATTTGGCCCATAGTAAAACATGGCATATGGAAACTAAAACTAAAAGTAGGATGGTGTGGATAGTACTTGATGTTAGGTTTGAAGATTTAGACGATGAAGTATAATTAAATGATGACGTGACAATGAATTATGCTGGTGAAGGTAGTGGATGTTGGCGTAGATAGGGAAATGGATGGGGTGTGGATAAGGAAATGGATGGTAGTGTGGGTGGAGGTGCAGAAAGCAAACAGAAGACGAATAAAGGTGGGAGCTCCAAGACAAATAAGAGTTGGGGCCTTCAAAAGATAGTGGGGAGCCTATGGAAAATAAGGAAAGGGAGGCCCAAAAGAGCCATTGAAGGTGAACATAATACAAAAAACTTTGAACTAAATGAAGAATAAGATGGTGATAAAAGACTCACTTAATTTAAGGAATATTAAAAAAAGGAAGATTATTGTGGTAGATAAAGATCTATTTGATGAAGATTACCATATGGAAAAATTAGAAACTGATGTGGATAGTGATTTTGATAAAGGTGGTAAAGATGCTAAAAAGATGGGAGATTTCAAGTAGATTTTGGGTTCAAAATTTTAATCCATGGAAGAATTTAAGGATGCAATCACAAGTTATACATAGTGGGAGAAATTTAAGATTTTTTAAAATTTCTAGAGCTAAAATTAGAGTTGGGTTTAAAGATGGATGTGAGTGGGTTGGATATTACTAAGATGCCAAATGAGTATACATGACAATTAAAAATAGAGTTAAATAAATTTTTTATGTCTACAAATTTTTTGAAATTTTGCTTTTAGTCTCATAAAAGAAGCAACATTTTTTAATTCTTACAAAATTTTATTGCAAGAGACATTTATTTTTTAAATTTTTGAATGATTTTTTACAAGTATATTACCTCAATTTTGTCAAAATAATTAAAAATTATTTAATAATAATAACAACAACATAATTATAGATATTTTGCAGTTATTATCAGAAATTTAAAAAATTAGTATTTTACAATTCAAACTTAAATATATATGAAATGCAACAACACAACCCTAGTTTTTTCATTTTTATTATTTGGCAGGGCAACACACAAATACATTAGATTACTCTCTTTTTGCCAACAACCAACACATCAATCCTCAGCCAAGTCCTATCAACACATCCAACACACCTTTTCTCCTTTTTTAGTTTACGCTTTCTTTATATTATCAACATCACTTTTATAAACATACTACAAACCAATAGAAATTACTTTTAACATTTGTGCAAGAAAAGGCAGAAATCATACTTTGCTTAAGATTTGTTATAAAAACAATGTAAAATTCAGCTAAATTTTTTTGCGAAATAGTACAAGATCTGGAGTTCGAATTTATCTAATGAACGGAACATGTATTGTTTTAGTTATAAATTGAGACAAAAAATCAAGAAAAAGAGGACAAAAAATAAAGAAGAAGAAGAAGAAATATACAGAGTAATAGGAGAAAAAACAAACAGAGGAAAATGAAGGATTAAGATATTTGTTTTCATTTTAGCTTTATTTTTTATTTTTTTTTCAAATAAGTCTTATTTTTATATTAAATTCAATTAGTTTTATAATAAATGTTAAATCTGCTAAATGTATAGATAATTTTTTTATTAAAAGTTAATTAGATGTATTGTCTTTTAATCTATTAGTTGTCAGGACATAAGTTGTATAATTCTAAAACTCATTTTTTTAAAATTAATTAATTAGATATTTTTTTTTTTTTTTATATTGGAGTTGTTAAGACACAAGTTAAACTATTTGTTGGTTTTGAAACTCAATTTAAAAATAAAAAATAATAAAAAATATTCTTAAGAGAATTAAATTAGATGTGACATCTCTTTACTCTTTGAGTTTTGAGACACGAGTTGTATAACTCGATCGTCTTAAAACTCATATTTTAAAATAATTATTCAAATCAAGCAAGTTTTTTTTTTTTTTTTATGTTTTTCAAAATTAACTTTTTTAAATAACAAAATACAATTTATTTAAAAGCAATCAACACATCCACATTTTCTACCAAGAACTATGTAGCTTTGATTTCTCCATAGCACATTAGCACCGGAAGATACGTATGAGCAATATCATATTCTTGTCAAGCACACTAATAAAACTTTTTTTTCCCACTCTTTTAAACACACTTTTATCTCAAAAATCACATTTATAAAAAATAATTTATATTCATATTTAATAATAAAGAGAAATAAATATATATTTAAGTTGATATAATTTTGCATAATTAATTATATGTAACCGTATTTTAACGGATGTCGTAGGATGCTAATACCTTCTCTACGCATAATCGACTCCCGAATTCAAAATCTGGTTTCAAAGACCATTTTTATATTTTTATTTTTTATTTTTGAAGGTTTTCCAATATTTTCTCTATTTTAAAATAAATTTTGGTGGCGACTCCATTGATTTTGATGAAAACTCGATATTTTAGGTCGCGACAACTAGCGACTCCACTAGGGACATTCTTAGAGAGTCAAACCTATACAAATTAATTGTGCATAATTTTTTAACTTTTTCTGTATTTTTTATTTTTATTTTTATTTTCTTTATGTGTTTATTATTTCTTAATAAGTATTAGCTGAAATTATAATATTCTTTTAAGCTAGTAGATCTTTATTTTATTTTATTTATTTATTTATTTATTTTGTATATGCATATATGTTTTGTTAGTATTTTGGAGTTATTGAATTATGATTATTTAACACCTACACTTTTACTAAGACACATACTTAGGAGTGGAACCTTATACCCGAGTTTGAACAAAACTTAAACTTAGTTTCGAGATTGCGAAGTGGTAGCCTTCTGGATGTACATCTTGTTGAGGTTATTGTCACTTCAAATAGTTTACCTATTGTTGTTGACAATATTCTAAAATAGGATTATCGGCTCTAGGAACCGTGTTTAGAACAATAGAGCCTCCTTTTGAGAGTTTCACTACATAAGTCAATAAATCCTTTCATTGTAAGAGTATCCATACAAACCATAAAAATATCTCATATATTTCAAGACTTTATATATAATAGTTTCATTCATATCTCATGACATTTTTTTCTCTTTCTAAGAAAAAAATAAAACATAATAGCATTTTGCATAAATTTTCAGGATATTTGGGGAACCATACAAACCTTAGTCACATGTTATTTAAGTGGACAATGGGATCGAAAAAAGAAAAACTTTACTTTTAAAGTTCAAGCAATCTGATTTGAAAAGTTTAAGAGACATTAGCAATCAAATGAAAACTATACAACGTGAGAGTTTCTTTCACAAATATGGGAAGATCCTAAATCTCTTGGCAGTGAGTGTGCAAACAGGGGCCCTCACGGCATTGACTCAATATTACGATCCTCTCTTAAGATGTTTCACCTTTCAAGACTTTCAGTTGGCCCCGACATTAAAGGAATTTGAACGAATATTGGGTTACTCCCTAGAGAAAGGAAATCCTTATCGATATACCGGGCAACCACCGAGTTTGGGCACAGATTGCTAAAGTGTTGAAAATCGACATAAGAGAGTTGACACATACAAAAGAGGAAAAATGGGCTATTCATGAGTTTTCAAGAAAATATCTAGAGCATAAGTGCCAAGATTTAGTCGTTAAAAAAGAATGGAGTACTTTTATATATGTTTTGGCTCTCATTATCTATGGTATTCTTTTATTCCCAAATCTTGATAACTTTGTAGATTTTGCTGCCATCAATGTCTTCTTAGCTATTAACAAATATGAATAAAATCCAGTTTATGCGGTTCTTGCTGATGTATACTACTCTCTGCATATGCGACACGAGAAGAAGGGGGGAGGGGGGGGAACATTTTTGTGTTGTGTTCCAGTGTTATATACTTGGTTTGTGTCTCACATGTTCAAGAAAGGGTATCATGTTAGGGTTAAGAGTAATCGTGAATGGGCTCAAAGTATAGCTAGCCTTACTGGAGATACAATTTCATGGTACTATAGAGAACAAGGGGTGGAAGAGGTAATATACCGATGCGGAGATTTTCCAAATGTACCTCTCATGGGAATGAAATGATGTATTAATTACAATCCAATGGTAGCTCTGAGACAACTTGGCTACCCCATGTTGGATAAACCAGATGATAAGTCATTGGAAGCTTTTGTTTTGCACAATACGGGTATTGTAGACCCACCAATGTTGAGAAGGATAAGTCGAGCTTGACAATTGATCATTAGAAAAGGAAAAGTACTCGGATGTAGAAGTTGCAACACAAAAGAACCATATCAACAATGGATAAAGAAAACAGTCCAAGAAATCAAGTTGTCTTTCCACAGTACATCCTCAAATGATCAGGAAATGCCGGAACCTACCCTTGTTACAAATGAAGAAATAGAAGAGCTCAAAGCATCATTGTTAAAATATGAAGAGGAGAAAAAAGAGCTACAAGAGAAGTTAGAAAAAGTCTCCCAAGAGAATGAGAACTTACGATCAGAAAACACATGTAAGAGTCAGTTTATCGAGAGAAGCAACAAGAGGTTGAAAATTGAAAAAGAAAATTAACTTGACATACAAGATTGTTTGAGAGGCGCAAATGAAGAGTTAGATGTGAGAAAGCAAGAAAAGAATGCAACTATTGAAGAGACATATATGTGGATGCAGTTGTGGACAAAATCTGCAAGCTCTGAGAAGAACATAAAAAAAAAGTTTGAAGATTTAAAGAAACAACTGAAAGAAATGGTAGCTAAATACGAGAGTCAAGTAAGGAATGAGAGGCACCATAAGGAAGAAATTGAAGAATTACTCTCAAAACACCAAGATGCACTAAGAATAGAAATGGACACTTCTAGTGAGTTGAAGAATTACATTGATTATCAAGAAAAGATCTATAATGACTTAAAGGATGAAACCATATATTGGGAGTAGCGTTTCATGATGTTGCTTGGACAATTGAAGAATCAAGAGATCTATAAAGATTTGGAAGATAAAGGCAAGCATTGGAAATATTGCTTTTCAAAATTGGCAATGCTAGCTAATCAGGCAATCATAAAAATTCCAAAACATCTCAGAGAGATTGATGCAGTAATGCATCCACTCAATACTCCTATCAAAGTCTACAAGTTCGTTGAATATTGCAAACATTTAGTAGAAGAATTGGAGGAGAGGATTGGTTGTCCTATTGAAAAAGATGATTGAAATACCATAGTCGATGTAGTTTTTAATTTAAAAGCAATGTACTTTTTTCTCATCAATGAAGAATTTGCTGTTTTGTTTACCAATTCCCATATTTCTTCTTCACTAATAATTCGTGTTCGTAAGACTTATGATTCCCCAACATCCAAATGTAAAAAAAAAAAAGAGATAATAATTTTATTTTGATTCCATTCATGTTTAATACATATTCATAAAAAAAAAAAACAGAAAAAATCAATAAAGTTGTTTCCCCGACACCCTTACCGCACTCGTGCAAACTCCAAGATCATGGAAGAACTTGAGCAAAATCAAGAAGTGATGAGAGTGGATGTCAATCAATTGAAGGACAAGGTTTATCAAATCCTAGAAGTTGTACTGGCTTTGTTAACGAAGGAGAATACAAATGGGAATCCTCCGACCGCAAATGAGGAACACCAAACCACTCCTTTTCACCCACCAGGCTTTACCCCAACTACCCAACAACTTCGTACAACAACTATGCAATTTCCTATGTTCGGTCTTCCACCCGGTTATACTCCACCTTTAGTCATCAACCCCATGGACAACAAACCAAACCACTCAACTATCAACCCCCAAAACCTAAACCAATCACAAATCCCATCTCCTCTAGGCTACGTGCCACCCCAAAACACTACACCCTTAGAAAATATTCCATATATTGCACCTCAAGTACCCCATTTTGATGCTAATGGGAATTGGCATCAACCTCAAGTTGGGGATGATACACAATCAAAGGAAAAATTCCATGTTTTAGAAGAGCGAATAAAAGCAATTGAGGGGCATAATGTCTATGGTCTCAAAGCTTTTGATATGTGTTTGGTTCCTGATGTGACTATCCCTCCAAAATTTAAGGTTCCTGACTTTGAGAAATACAAAGGCAACACATGTCCTAAAAATCATCTAAATATGTATTGCAGAAAAATGGCTTCTCATGCCCATAATGATAAACTTCTCATTCACTTTTTCCAAGACAGTTTGAGTAGGGCATCTTTAAGTTGGTATATGCATCTCGAGCGAAATCAAATTCCTTAAGAGATTAATGATAACAAAATTACTCATCTCTCGAATCATTTTAATGATAACAAAATTTCTTAAGAGATTATGATTGTGATTAATAACTAATCTGTACTTTTGAGTGAATTCATATAAGAAAACAGGTTATTAATCATTAAGGCAAAAATGAGAAAAATCTGATACAAATCTGGAGGATTGAAATTCCTGAGGATGGCCTCGTGAAAAGGATGAAGCTTCAAATCTGCACAATACTTGTCCTTTCTAGAACAAATGTTTTTATTCATTAAAGAAATGCACAACAGTATCAAAGAATGAATAAATAAAACATTTGAAATAAAGAAGTTAGAAGGCCAAAGGAATAGGTACGAGAATGGCCAAATCTATACAAGAGGATGACAGTGCTAAGCTGGAGGACGGTTCTATAAAGTTGAAAGCAACCCATCTAACATGTGCAAAGGCTAAAATCAGACATATTTATCATCCTTGTATGAATGAAAACAATGAAGAAGTCAATCCACAGAAAGGCAACAAAAAACAAGCCAAAAATAGAAGCCTTCACATGTTATGAAAAAAGCAGATCTAAACCTCGTATAAGAGGATGGCAATCCTATGTAAAAGGGTGGCTCATGAACCACTATTGCTGGCAGACAAACCAAGCAAAAAGGGAAGAATGATTGCTCTAAAAACCAGCCAAATAGAAAGTTCATCCTCCAAGAAGAATGAAGATGTCATAAAAAAGGAAAATGCAGAGTATCCTCTATCTGAGGATGAGGATGAACTCGCTCTGATTTCTAGAAGAATTCAGAGGATGATAAACAGAAGAGGACAAAATAGAGGACCTCCTCAAAAAGAAAAAATTGACAAAAGTCAGATAACTTGTTTGGATTTAACAAGATGGGACACTACAAAACTGAGCGTCCTCTCAACAAATAAGGTATGGAATCTTGTACCCCATCCTCTGGACAAATCCATTATTGCGACTAAATGGATATTTAGAAATAAACTAAATGAGGATAGAGAGGTCATTAGAAATAAAGCTAGATTAGTGGCACAATGGTACAATCAACAAGAAGGAATTGATTATGATGAAACATTTGCACTCGTAGGAAGACTTTAAGCAATAAGATTCCTCTTAGCTTATGTTACTCATAAAGGTATCAAACTATTTCAAATGGATGTCAAAAGTGCCTTGTTGAGTGGGTTCTTAAATGAGGAGGTGTATGTTCGCCAACCTCCTGGGTTTGAGGATGAAAATAAGCCTAACCATGTGTTCAAACTCTCAAAAGCTCTTTATGGTTTAAAGCAAGCTCCCCGTGCTTGGTATGAGAGGTTAAGTTCTTTTCTAAAAGAGAATGGCTTCACTAGAGGACAGATTGATACCACTCTTTTCAAGAAGACTCTTGAGGAGGACTTACTGATTGTTCAAATATATGTCGATGACATAATCTTTGGATCCACAACTAGAGGATGAATGTGATGGGAGAATTAAAATTCTTCCTTGGATTGCAAATTAAACAACTAGAGGATGACATTTTTATATCTCCAGAAAAATACACCAAAGATTTACTTAACAAATATAACATGAGTTCAACCAAGAGTATGGGAACTCCTATGCATCCATCCTCCATACTCCACAAAGACGATGAAGGAACTCCAATATCTGAAAAGGAGTACAAAGGGATGATCGAATCCTTGTTGTATTTAACAGCCAGCAGACCAGACATAGTCTTTGCAGTCGGTATTTGTGCAAGATTTCAATCCTCTCTTAAAGAATCTCATCTTACTGCAGTAAAAAGGATTTTTAGATATCTTGTTGGCACGATAAATCTGGGAATTTGGTACAAGAAATGTTCCAATCTTGACCTCATAGCTTATTTGTTGAGACAAAATCTCTCAAATGATTTTAATGATAACAAAATTACTTAAGAGATTATGATTGTGATTAATGACTAACATGTGCTCTTGAGTGTATTCAAATATGAAAATAGGTTATTAATCATTAAGGCAAAAAGAAGGAAAATATGATTCAAATCTAAGGATGGAAAACCACGTGAGGATGGAAATTGCTGAAGAAGAAAACTGGGAGGATGGCCTGGAAAGTAAAAAATCTTCAGATTTGCCAAATTTGTGCACTCACCAGAACAAATGCTTTTATTCATTAAAGAAATGCACAACAAAGTCAAAGAATGAATAAGTAAAAGTATTTGAAATCAAAAGTCAGAAGGTCAGAGGAAAAGGATGAATATAGCTAGATCTAGAATCCAGATGATGGCAAACTAGGCTGTAAATGATTCAACCAAATTGAAAGCAACCCATCAAGCATGTGCAAAGGCTAAAATCAGATCATTTATTGGGCTTGCACAAATTAATACATGAAGAAGTCAAGTTAAAGAAAGGCAACTAGAAACAAGGCAAAAATAGACAATCACATGTTGCTGCCAGATATGATCCTCGGACTGAGTGTGACAGTCCTATGTAATAGGATGGCTTTCTCTCTCTTGTCAACATCACCTCAAAAGCTGAAATCAACCTAGTCCTTAAAGTTTTCAAAAAGGTTACAGCTCACATGGTCAAAGAAACAGCTTTACTCTTCTGATAAAAGAGAATAGACAAGGACTTTTCAAGATCAAGTTACAAGAAAGCTGTGCATGCGCGAGGATGGATGCTGCCTAGGCTAGAAAAGCTGAATGGCAGTTCTGTAATTATGATAAAAAACCTTGGATCTTTAGAAATGAGTTCCAACGGTCATCTAAGAGCTTGGACCCCTACAAAATGCAACAAGCTCTTCATCATACAACACACAACACAATTGCACAAAAAGATCAAGCATCTTAAAGCTATCAAGAGCAATTCACATCCTCACTTCATACTTTCTTTGATCATACACTATATCTTTGATAATCCTTTGAGAAAGTATTAAGTATCAATCACTCTCATACCACTTTGTAATTTCCTTGTGAGTTACACTTGGAAATATTTGAATATTGATTGTAAGCTTGGTGAAGCTAAAAAGTACACAGTTTGTAATCATCCTCAGCGTGAGGTTGATCAGTTTGAAAGTTAGTGAAATCTCACAAGGGTGTGAGGACTGGACGTAGCCATCTTTGGGTGAACCAGTATAAAATTGTGTGTGTCTCTCTCATATTCTTCTCTTACTCTTTCACTCAAGTTAAAACTAAAGGGTTGAAAAAATCCATCCTAGGACTTACCATCCTCAGTGAGAGGATAGTTTTAAAATCTCTTGAAAATTATTTTTAAACAGCAAAATCTCTATTCAACCCCCCCTTCTAGTGATATTTAGCTACATCATTATTGTGATGCCGACTATGCGGGAGACAAAGTTGAAAGAAAAAGCACAAGTGGAGCTTGCCAATTTCTTGGTAAATCTCTAATAAGTTGGTCATGAAAAAAACAAAGTATCGTTGCTCTTTCAACTACAAAGGCATAATATGTATCAGCTGCACAATGCTGCTCACAATTACTATGGATAAAAAATCAACTTGAGGATTACTCTCTAAGGTACACAAAAATTCTCATCCTCTGTGATAATACAAGTGCAATAAATCTGTCTAAAAATCCCATTCAACATTCTAGATCTAAGCACATTGAAATTAAACATCATTTTATAAGAGATCATGTTCAAAAAGGGGATTTAGAACTAATTTTTATTGACACAGAAAATCAATTAGCATATATTTTTACCAAACCTCTCTAGGAGGATAGGCTCAAAAAGATCTTGGAGGAACTTTCAATCTTTAATTTGTCTAAAATTAATTGATTTATCTCTTTTATGCTCCATTATTATTATGATTATTTAAAAAAAATCCAAAAAATCTGTTGTTTATTTTATATATATACATTTTAGTCTAAAGCTGTGAGAGGACGGAATATCCTTATTGGTGTAACTTCCTTTGTCACGTCAGACAAGAAAATCTTCACGCGCCTCCTTTCATTGGCCAGCATGTGTGGCGCTGCCTCTGTGCTTCACGCCATGCATTTATTGCATCAACGGCTACATGTCTCTAGCCTGTCTCATCCATCATCACTCTAATCTCCTAGGTAAACGGCTAAATTTATTACCCATTCCTCACACATTTTCTCACATGTTTCTTCATGTACATCTTCCATCATCCTCTACTTATTTTCTCGTCCTCCATCAATCTCATTCATCAACCTTCAGTTTAAAAATTTGCACTCTTCTGTTGCATTCCAATCTAAGAATTTTCAAATGGCTCGCACCAAAGTCACTGCAAAACGCAAAATCTCCTATCAAGCTCCAGAAGATACTCAAGATGTCTACTCAAGCACTGAGTCTGATTGCCATGAGGGAACCCAATCTGAAGAAAATTCCCAACAAACCATGAAAACCATTCCTTCCTCTACAACTTCCAAAATCACAAAAAACTTATCCTCCTCCGCTCCCATAAGGCGATCCTCAAGGATTATGTCTGGAGCTGTTTCATCTAGAAAGGTGCTTCCTCAAGACAACACAATTCATGTTGTCCACTCTGATGATTCAGAGACAAATCTCACTCTAGAATCTTCACCTCAACCTCCTCCTGCAAAATCTACCTTCAAAACTTCAACTCCTAAAAAGGCCAAACCTTCTTCACAAAAACCACCATCCTCATCTACAAAAATTTCTGAAAATACTACACTGTTTGATTCGGCCAAATTAGAGACTTACTATGTCTTAAAATGGCAAAACAAATCTGTAGTCAATGGTAAAATCATTGAACTTGCTGATCTCAAACAAGGAGGATTTAATGTGGAGGAAATTTTTGACTAACTCGGATGGATCTCCTTTTTTCAAATCAATGAACCTCAGTATCCTCACCTTGTAAGGGCTTTCTATGCTGCTCAAATGGTTCAAAAGGCACCACTGGTTTTAGTATGGTACTAAAAGGGGTTCATATGGAAATAAACCCCACTACGCTATGTCAAATTCTGGACATACGCGATGAAGGAGCCTGTGGCTTCTCAGATAGGTGGTATTCTCAATGTGTAATCACTAGGACCTCTGTTCTCCAAAATACTCTCATCAAACCCTCAAAACCTTTAGTGACTTCCAACCTCCTTCCTATGTGTCGTATCCTCCACAACATTTATGTACACTCCATTACGCCCAGAGCTAGAAGTTTTGAGAAGGTCACTAAGCTTGACCTCATGATCATTCATCATTTGATGTCTGACACTCCTCTTCACTTAGGACATGTTATTTTCTGCTTCATGTTGAATGCTGTAGTGGTGGGTCGATCAGCTCCCTATGGGATAATCCTGACTAAGATCTTCAAATTTTTCAAACTCCCACTTGAGGATGTATTCTCTATTCACTTTAACAACACATTCTCTATGAAGAATATCAAATAGATGAAGATTCAACATGACGCCTCTTCTCCTCCCAAATCATCATCAACTGATCCCCTACATCTAAGAAAAGGAAAGCTCGTCATTCCTCCTCTCCCTCTCAAAACTCTGAACAAGAAACTACTCAACCTCCACTTGAGGATGCTCATTCTCCAATCATTCAGGAACCCATTAACTCCACTGATCCCACTTCAGCTCCATTGCATGAATCTACTGTTGATACTCCATCTCCATTACATGACTCCCCTGTCCCAACACCACCTTAGTCTCCACCAATCCACAATCTGACTTCTCTTCATGAAGTTGATCCTCTTCTTGAGGATACCTTCGCACCAATTCCTCTTCAACTTATGGAATATGGTGAGGAGTTATATTTTGATCTCAACTTGTCTTATCCTCACTTCCCACCACACAACTCCCCTACGGATATGTCTGTGGCATCTCCTCCAAATGTGCCTGTGGAAGAAGATGTGCTCCCACCACCAGATCTTTCGCAACCAATTTCCATTCCTCATGCTGCAAATCTTGAAGAACTTGCCCAACCTTTCCTTGAGGTCACAGGTTTGTTCAGTTCCCTTGATTCCTTTTTTACTACAACGGCTCATAACTGTTCTAAGGACAAAGCTGAGAGCTCTCAAAATAAGAGTTCCAATGTAAATAATCAATCTAAGGACTCGATTCCTAGCAAGAGGACTGAGGAAAGGAAGAATCAGAAGCAGATGAAACTTATCAAATCCATTAGGAAGGATCAGAAGAAAATTCTTCACAGCCTCACTCATTTCCAGAACTCTATGGCTCAATTTGGTTTCATTCTTGAATGGGTTGCCAAACATTTGGCCCCTACCATTGCTCCTGGAGATCTTCCTCTTGAGCTACCAGCCCAGCCTTCCTCTGATGTTCCTGTTCCATCTCCTTCATCCTCGTTTGAAGAGTCATCCTCCTCCGAGTAACTTTGTGTTTCCTTCTTTTTGCTGCTGCCAAATTCAGGGGGAGATAGATCATGATTATCTAGTAGTTGTCTTTGTGTTGAACTAGCTGTTGAGTTGATTTGTTTTGTTTTGTTGCCTATGTATCTTGTTTGATGTTTATCTTGTGTTGAACAAACTTTTGGAATATTGGTCTCATTAATATGAAGTTTTATTTATGGTTCAATTTTATTGTCTCAAAACTTGCATATATTCAGGGGGAGTAATTTTTTTTATAGTTTTAAAAATTATTACACATATGATTGAAGGGGAGCATAAAAATTTTATCTCATGAACTTGTCTTATTTAAAATCATAATCTAAAGAATTTTGTCATCATCAAAAAGGGGGAGATTGTTGAGACAAAATCTCTCAAATGATTTTAATGATAACAAAATTACTTAAGAGATTATGATTGTGGTTAATAACTAATATATGCTTTTGAGTGAATTCATATAAGAAAACAGGTTATTAATCATTAAGATAAAAAGGAGAAAAATCTGATACAAATCTGGAGGATTGAAATTCTTGAGGATGGCCTCGTGAAGAGGATGAAGCTTCAAATCTGCACAATACTTATCCTCTCCAGAACAAATGTTTTTATTCATTAAAGAAGTGTACAGCAGTATCAAAGAATGAATAAATAAAGCATTTGCAATAAAGAAGTTAGAAGGCCAAAGGAATAGGTGTGAGAATGGCCAAATCTAGACAAGAGGATGACAGTGCTAGGCTGGAGGACGGTTCTATAAAGTTGAAAGCAACCCATCTAACATGTGCAAAGGCTAAAACCAGACAGACCTATTTATCATCCTTGTATGAATGAAAACAATGAAGAAGTCAATCCACAGAAAGGCAACAAAAAATAAGCCAAAAATAGAAGCCTTCACATGTTATGAAAAAAGCAGATCTGAACCTCGTATAAGAGGAAAGCAGTCTTATGTAAGAGGATGGTTCTCTATTGTCAACATCACTCTTAAAAATTGAAATCAACCTAGTCCTTCAAGTTTCTGAAAAGGTTGTAGCTTACATAGTCAAAGAAATAGCCTTACATGCTTTAAAGAATGAGAAAAGAAAAGGACAACTCAAGATGAAGTTCCAAGGAGGATGATCCTTATGCGCGAGGATGGACTCAGTCAGTCCAAGGACAGCTGGATGGCAGTTCTGTAAATATGATGAAAGACCTTGCACCTTTTGTAATGAATTCCAACTGTCATAAAGAGTTTGGCACATGGAAGGATCACCATAAGACTTCTATAAAAGGCAGCAAGCCCTTCATCATCAAACGCAAAATAATATTGCATAAAAAGATCAAGGATCTTAAAGCTATCAAGAGCAATACCCATCCTTTCTTCATACTTTCTATAATCCTACATTAGATCTTTGTAAATCCTTTGAGAAAGTATTTAGAATCAATCACTCTCATACCACTCTGTAATTTCCACGTGAGATACACTTGGAAATAGTTGAAACTTGATTGTAAGCTTGGTGAGGCTAAAGAATACACAAATTGTAATCATCCTCAGTGAGAGGTTGATCTGTTTGAACATTAGTGAAACCTCACAAGTGTGTGAGGACTGGACGTAGCCTTCATTGGGTAAACCAGTATAAAAATTGTGTGTGTCATTCTCATATTTTTCTCTCACTCTTTAGCTCAGCTCAAATTTGAAGGTTTGAAAAAATCATCCTCGGATTTGGGATCCTCTACGAGAGGATAGTTTTAAAAACACTTGAAAAATATTTTTAACAGCAAAATCCCTATTCAACCCCCATTCTAGTGATATTTAGCTACATCATAAACCTCTTGAACAACCATTTCCAAAATGGTGCAATCCAAATGCTAAATGTGAATACCATGCAGGAGCTGTTGGGCATTCCGTCGAAGATTGCCAAGCCCTTAAATCTAAAGTGCAGGAGTTGATTAATGCAAAATGGGTTACCTTCAAGGAGGACGGTCCCAACATAGGGAGTAATCCCTTGCTGGGCCACAGGGATGCCTTTATCAATTTTATTGAAGATGAGATAGACCAATATGCAAAAGATGATCATGTGTTGACCATGGGGTCGTGTGTGGAAAATAATATATCTTTCCCAAAACCATTGGAGATGCTTTACAAAAAAGAGAATGTTAAGCCAACTCCTGGCAGGCCAAATGCAATAATTGCCCAAACACCAACCCTTTTTCCTTACGGAAATACCAGGGCGGTACCATGTAATTACGAAATCACATCTCACTTGGCCAATCATCAATCAAGTGATGGCTATGAACCTAAAGGAACTGATGCCACTAACATTTCAGGGATTGGGGGAATGACTCGAGTGGTCGAGTATACACTCCTGAACAACATAGGAAACAAGAGGTTCTTGGAGAAAAAGGGGAAGAAGCTATGCATCATGCCATAAAAGGACAAGAGACCAATAAAAAGACGGTGCCTGAAGAAGAAGTTAATGAAATTTTGAAGTTTATCAAGCAAAGTGAATATAAGGTGGTGGATCAGCTAAATCAAACTCCTTCCAAGATATCAGTTCTCTCCTTGTTATTGAACTCTGAAGCACATAGAAGGGCGCTGATGAAAGTTTTAAATGAGGCCCATGTTACACGTGATATCACCGTCGATCAGTTTGATGGAGTTGTAGGTAACATCAATGCTAGTAGTTGCCTGAGTTTTAGCATTAATGAATTACCAACTAAAGGGGCAGAGCATAATAAAGCACTGCATATCTCTGTGAGGTGTCACGATCATATTCTTGCACGAGTGCTAGTAGATAATGGTTCATCATTAGATGTCATGCCTAAATCAACACTATCAAAACTATTTGTTGAATGAGCCTGTTTGAAGCCTAGTGCTTTGGTGGTGAAAGCGTTTGATGGATCTAGAAGACAAGTTGTTGGTGAGATTGACCTGCCGATTCAAATCTGACCCCATATCTTTGGGATAACCTTCCAAGTGATGGATATTAAACCGTCGGACAATTATCTTTTAGGGAGACCATGCATTCATGTTGTTGGAGCAATGACATCCATCCTCTATGAAAAGCTAAAGTTTATAGTGAACAATAAGCTGGTAATAATATCTGGGGAAGAAGATATGATAGTAAGTCATTTATCTTCTACAGGCTACATTGAAGACACAGAGGAAACCATAGAGACTTCATTTCAAACATTAGAAATTGCAAATGATGTCTTCATGGGTGAAGGATATCGCTTAAAAGAACCTAAACTATCTACCACATCATTGAAGTCTAACAAATCCATGTTGGAAGGATGAGGTTTTTTTAATTTAGGGAAGTTGATAAAAATACCAGAAAAGAACAATAGGTATGGGTTGGGATATGTACCTACTCAAGCTGATAAAGAAAAGGATGCGAAGGAAAAAAGAGAAAGCAGGATGACTCATTGGGAAAACTGGATACCGAATTCACAAAAGATTTCTATTTGTAACATTCACCAAACCTTTCAAAGTGTTGGAATAATATATGCTGATTAGGTGGTTCTTGCGAAAGAGGATCATGGTGATGATGATACCCTCAAGCTAGTGTACCCTTTTCCTTCAAAGTAATTATGTATTTTCAACTCCTTTTGCTCTCCCTAAGGCTATAAGGATAACTAATTAGGGCATATGTATTTCAATTTCGTACTTATTATCAATAAATGCATTTTTGAATTCTCCAACTGGTTTTGTTTTTCTCTTTTCTTTTTTTGCAATCCTTCTTCATATTTTTTTTCCATTTTTTTCTTCTTAATCTAAACAATGCAGAGTCGAAAATGAATATGTTGAAAATAGCAGCGCTAGAACCCTTTCTTGTAATTTTGAACGTCTAATTAATCAAGCTGATGAAGATTGTGAAGGTGATTGTGAGCCTCCCCCAGAACTAGAAAGCTTAATTGAACAGGAAGCTAAGATAATTCGACCCTATCAAGAACCTGTTGAGGTGATCAATTTAGGGACTGAACATGATAAAAAAGAAGTTAAAATTGGTATGTCTATGAAAGAAAGTGAACGAGAAAAGTTGGTTAAACTTTTATTTGATTATGTGGATGTCTTTGCATGGTCATATCAGGATATGTCTGGGGATAGATACTAACATGGTTGAACACAAGCTACCACTCAAGTCTGAATGTGCTCCAATTAAACAGAAGTTGAGAAGGATGAGACCTAATATGTCACTTAAAATTAGAGAAGAGGTCAAGAAGCAATTTGATGCTGGTTTCTTAGCAGTAGCAAAATATCATCAATGGGTGGCTAATATTGTACCAGTTCCAAAGAAGGATGGAAATGTTCGAATGTGCGTTGACTATCGGGATTTAAATAAAGCTACTCCTAAAGATGATTCTCCTCTGCCTCATATTGATGTCCTAGTGGATATCACTACTCAATACTCTCTTTTCTCCTTCATGGATGGTTTCTCAGGGTACAATCAAATTAAGAAGATGGTGGAGACATATAACGATTGGCATTAAATGCTTCCCTTTGCATTACATTGCTATAGAACTTATGTTCGCACCTCAACAAGGGCAACCCCTTTCTCATTGGTATATGGAATGGAGGCGGTGCTTCCCATTGAAGTTGAAATTCCCTCGATCAGAGTCCTGATGGAAATAAAGCTAGAAGAGGCAGAGTGGGTTCAATCGAGATTTGACCAATTAAATCTCATATCGGAAAAAAGAATGATAATTCTGTGTCATGGTCAACTATATCAGAAAAGACTCAAAAAAGCATACGAGAAGAAAGTCCGTCCTCGATAATTTCGAGAAGGAGACTTAGTGTTAAAGAAAATATTGCCCATAAAAAAGGATTCTCGAGGAAAATGGACTCCGAACTACGAATGACCATATGTTGTGAAAAAAGCTTTTTATGGGGAGCTCTAATACTCACAAAAATGGATGGAGATGAGCTTCCACTTCCAGTAAACTCAGATGCAGTCAAGAAATATTATGCTTAAAAAAAAATTTAATGAAAAGGCGACCTAGGCAAAAATTAGAGCATCCCGATGGGTTGAAAACTTGGAAGAGTAGTCCATGCAAAAGTTAGGGATAACAAAAAGGATCAAGCGGTTCAAACTGGGGAAATTATAATGCTTGGAAGCTGACTAACAGGAGTCCTAAATTACAAGAATGACTAGCGTTTGTTATCTCTATGACTAAAGTTAGACATACTCACCCATATATTGTAACCCCAATTATTTTGTTCCTAATGTAATGAATTTACATTTTCCAATATCATTGTTTGATGTTGTACCTTACACTCTCGCTAAATTAATTTAGTCTCATGGTTGTTTGTTTCTAACATTTTAAAAAAGATGTTATTTTATGATAACAAATGTTGGAATTTGAAATATGTGTAAATAAAAAAAAAATGTGTTTTTAATTATTTTGATATTAAAAATATATACACAGGAATTCGATAGATTCTCAACATAAATGGGGTGTCAAAAAAAAAAGTAGTCATTTTAAAATGCATAGTTGATTCGCCTCAAAGAAAAAAGGTAGATGTCACACAAAATATACTAGAATCAGCAAAGAACGATCGTTACTCATTGAATCTTATAGGTGTATAAAGTCGCATAAGGATCAAGGAACAAAGAATATACAAGAATTTATCTTCAATGCATGCCTCTTACATTTTTTCAAATAGTCACACATGATCTATGCGTCTTCGCTCATATTTTACGTATACTCAACACCTCCTTATGTCATGCATATCTTATGTGCATATTTTTATTTTATACTCAACAACTTTTGTGTCACATTTTCATTATACGTTTGCATTGCAACTACCATAAAACATATTTCTTTTAAAATAAAATAAAAAAACAAATTCATCTCCCTTTATTTACCCTATAAACTCATGTTTGCTTGTAGTCGTCATTTTATTTAGGTCGATTTACGCATCATAATCAATCCAAAGACGATCACATTATTTACGTTATCACGTTGTTTATGTCGATCAACGTATCGGTAACCAACCCGAAGACGATCATTTATCTATGTCAATCTACATATCGATAATCAATCCAGAGACGATCACATTATTTATTGTTTGTGTCGATCAACGCATCGGTAACCAACCCGAAGACGATCATTTTATCTATGTACGATCTACGATCGACAACCAATCCGAAGACGATCATGCTTTTTATTTATGTTTTCTTCTACATTCGAAACTAATTTACTTTCACAATTTATACAAAACTTAAGTACTTATATTTAATTATTGTTTCCCACGTAAAATATAATTAAATAGGGACAGCTGCAGTACCTCAATTTTGTCTAAATAATTAAAAATTATTTAATAATAATAATAATATAATTAATAAATATTTTGCAGTTATTATCATAAATCTAAAAAAAATTAGTATTTTACAATTCAAACTTAAATATATATGAAATGCCACAACACAACTCTAGTTTTTTATTTTTTATTTTTTATTTTTTTTTTTTATTGCTTGGCAGGGCAACTCACAAATACATTAAATTACTATCTTTCTGCCAACAGCCAACACGTCAATCCTCAGCCAAGTCATGTCAACACATCCAACACACATTCACATCAATCCTCAGCCAAGTTAACACATCCAACACATTTTCTTCTACTTCTTCAGTTTACGCTTTCTTTATATTATCAACATCCTTTTATAAACATATTACAAACAAATAGAAATTATTTTTAACATTTGTGCAAGAAAAGTAGAAAAAATTATTTCCTAAATCATACTTTGCTTAAGATTTGTTATAAAAAAATAATATAAAATGCGGTTAAAATTTGTTGCGAAACAGTACAAGATCTAGAGCTCTAATTTATCAAAAAAATAGAAACATGCATTGTTTTACCTATAAATTGGGACAAAAAGAACAAAACCTTTGATATATGTTAATTCTAAAATTAATAAGAACAAAAATATGCAACAATTTCAAAATGGGAGGATGGCAAAAGTCATGAGTCAATAACTTAAAAATCTGAAGTAGTTTCAAAATGGGAGGATGACAAAAGTCTTAGGTCAATAACTTAAGAATATTCTTAAGCATATAATTCTATTGTTTTTCATGTATAAATGTACTCCTCATGCAAATAAGATAACAATTACGCAAATTTCTTCATGGTATCAGAGCGTGTAAGTCTGCAAGCCAAACACATCATGTCATCAACCAATAACAACACATCACTCCCAAAAATAGAACTAGAACTAAGCATCCAATCTTTCAACCAATGCTCAATTTTTATCTCCATGAAACTAAGCACAAACAACTTCCTATTGTTGCGAAATCAAATAAAGCCCTTCGTTTGAAATCTTGGTGTTCTTCACCATCTCTCTAGTGAAGAAAAACCAGAAGAGGAAATTAAGGGTAAAAAGGTGGAAACAACCTAAATCCAAACTATTCAAAGTGGATCACCAATGATGGTCTCTTGTGTTCGTGATTACTTGGAACCGTGAAGGAAGAAGTGTTGACCATGATCAACGACGATACTGCATATGAGATATGGACTTCAATTGAAGAACAACTATTGCCGCTGACAATAGAGAAGGCGCGAAGTTTGAAAAACATGTTAATGACAATCAAAAAAGGGTCACGAACCCTTGATAAATATCTACGAGAATTCAAATCAATTTGTGATAATCTCGCTGCTATAAAAGAACCTGTTTCTAACCAAGACAAAGTGTTTCAATTTGCTTATGGTCTTCGACCAATGTATGAAACCTTTCGTGTTGCTATGATTACTAAACTACCTTATCGTTCCTTCAGTCAATTTTTTTTAGCTCTCTAAGGGAATGAGCAAATACAAGATGTTTGAAAGGAAGAAGAAAAGAATTTAATGGAGCAGACATAAGCTTTCTTTAGCCAGAGAGGACGAGGTCGAGGTCGAAACGGACGTAGCGGTATAAGTCACTTTAACTCTCAAGGAAGAGGATTCACTTCGACGAGTCGATATAATGGACAACAAAATAATGAGTTCTCTTTTAAGCAGAACAACATTTCAAAGGGAGAGAAGCCACATCAAAATACTCAAACTAGTGAGTATAAAAAAATCTGTCAAATTTGTAAGACACCAAACCATGAAGCCATTGATTGTTGGTATAGGTATGATTATTCTTATCAGTCAGAAGATTTTCCTCAAGCTATTGTTGCTCTTGCTCTAAATGACACAAATGAACAATCTTTAATTATAGATTCTGGAGCCACATCTCACATGATTAATGATGCAGGTAATTTTTCCTATATTAAGCCTTATCATGGAAATGATGTAATCTATGTGGTTGATGGAAATAGCATACCAATAACACATATTGGTGATGTAAATGTTAGTACAACAAATGAAAATTTACCATTGAAATATCTTCTTGTGGTTCATGACTTAAAGAAGAATTTGTTATCTGTTGGAAAATTTGTTTCTGATTACCATTGCAATTTTGAATTCACCTCTTTTGACTTTATTATTAAGGACCAAAATCAAAGGATGATTGCATGGGGGCATAAGAAAGGGCAATTGTACACACTCGAGTGAGACTGTCAAGAGGCTTTAAGTGCAATAAAAGGAGGTTCATCTTCCACAATTTGGCATCAATGACTTGGTCATCAAAACATCAAAATCATATCTTTGTTAAAAGATAAGATCAATGTAACACAATGGATATCAAAACATGTTGTTTGTGTTAGTTGTCAAATG
The DNA here is from genome assembly GCF_000331145.2 of Cicer arietinum. NCBI lineage: Eukaryota > Viridiplantae > Streptophyta > Magnoliopsida > Fabales > Fabaceae > Cicer > Cicer arietinum. The sequence continues at coordinate 6,961,273 of NC_021162.2, forward strand.
GAAGAAAGTTGTAAATTGTCATTCCAAAGTTCTAATAAAATTTCTGAATTTCCTCTTGACAAAATCTATTGCGATCTTTGGGGACCTGCACCTACAACTTCTAATAAAAACTTTCGATATTATGCACTTTTTATATATGATTATTCACGGTTCTCATTGATTTATCCTTTAAAGAAAAAGTCAGGATTGCTAGATTGCTTTTTAAGATTTCAAAGATTAGTAGAAAATCAGCTTGACAGAAAAATTAAGATTTTTCAATGTGATGGTGGAGGAGAATTCAATTCCAATGCTTGTCTAAATCACCTCCATACTTGTGGTATTGAACTTCGTGTTTCATGTCTAGGGACCCCCAAACAACATGGCACTGTAGAACGGAAGTATCGCCATATTGTTGAGATTGGGCTAACCATGATGTTTCATGCCAATATTCTATTACACTTATGAGTTGAAGTTTTTCTAACAGTTGAATATTTGATAACCAAGTTGCCTTTTTCTACATTGAACAATGAAAGCCCATATTTTAAGCTAAGCTTTTCAAACGACATCCACAATATAATGGCTTGCGGGTGATTGGATGTCAATGTTTTCCTTCACTGAGGTATTAAGGGAATAATAAGTTTTTTGCTTGTGTTTTTATAGGGTACATTCCAATGCACAAAGGGTACATATGTTTGGATCCAAAAACCAAACATGTTTACATCTCTCGTCATGTTGTCTTTGATGAAACCCTTCAAACCATCAAAAATTGTATCTTCTCATCCCAATCTAGAACTCACTGAGTTTTCTAGTGCTGATGAATGGTTAGACTCCAAGTTATATGCAACACAGACTACTAGAAACAAGCTAGTTGATTCCATTTTGGAGGATAATATAAATCATCCAACATATCAATCAAATCCAAATGATGTTAATCAATTTTTACTTTGTGATCAAAACTGTTTTGGAGGACCTTGTGAACATTTAATTCCAAACCAAGATGAAAATGATTATCTTCAAACTGAGCAACAAACAAAAAATGTTATTCTTGAGCAACAACCACCATTGGTAGAAGGAGAGTTGAACCACATTGAAGCAACTTCCACAACTTCTACAGTAACTCAGACACTGCCAAATTAAAAGAAGATGGCTCCATTGACTGCTTCAAGGCAAGGTTAGTTGCATAAGCCTTTACTCAAATTCCTGAGATTGATTTTGATAGAACTTTCAGTCCTGTAGTTAAACACACCACTATTCGCTTTGTCGTTGCTCTTTCTCTTTCACTAAATTGGAGTATGAAACAACTTGATGTAAAAAATGATTTTCTCCATGAAAACATTAAAGAGATTGTTTATATGGAGCAACTTCTCGGATTTTTAAATCTCGACACACCAAATCATGTATGCTTATTGAAGATATCTCTATACGGACTTAAACAAGCGTTGTGTGCTTGCTTTTATCATCTATACACCTTTCTGCTTCATCTTGGTTTTCATCGCAGCACTACATATTCTTCACTCTTCATTCTCAAAACAAGTTCAGTGGCCACATTGATTTTAATATATGTTGACGATATTTTAGTTGCAAGCAACAATGACGTCTTTATTACAAATCTGATTTAGTAACTCAGTCATGAGTTCGCTATTAAAGACCTTGGACCTTTGCACTATTTTTTGGGCATAAAATTCATTTGCTTCAAGGATGGTCTTTTCTAACTCAATAGAAGTATTTCAATGACTTGTTCTCTAAAACTAAAATGCTCAGTTGCAAAGCCATGGCCACACCACAAGTCACCAAAGAAAAACCATCATCTTCTAATAATGTTATTGTTGATGCTATAGAATTTTGCAACATTGTAGGTGCACTAGAATATTTAACTTTCACTCGTCCAGATATCACTCATGCTATTCAACTCTTCGCTGAGCCCACTGTGACAGATTTAAAGGTAGTTAAGTACATTTTGGGTTATCTCAATGGCACACAAAATTAGGGGTTGCGCTACCTTTACAACATTTTCCCTTCCTTGTATGGGTTTAGTGACGCTGATTTGGTTGGTTGTACTATCACATGACAAAGTACTACATGTTATTGTGTCTTTATTGGTGCTAATTGCATATCTTGGTCCTCTAAGAAGCAATCCATTGTTGCTTGCTCTAGTACTGAAGCAGAATATCGCTCCATGGCTCACACTGTTGCCAAGCTAACATGGATCACTTGTCTCTTTCATGACACATGTGTTTCTCTTCCTCATGCTCCACAACTATTTTGTGATAATATTAGTGCTCTACATATGACAATTAATCCGGTTTTTCATGCTTGCACCAAACATATTGAATTTGACTATCATTTTGTTAGTGAAAAAATAGCCATATGAGCTCTTGTTACTCCTTACATTCCTACATTATCACAACTCGTCGATGTCTTTACCAAACCACTGGTGAATAATTCGTTTCCCAAATTCCGCAGCAAGCTAGGTGTGTATCCAAATCCACCTGCCAACTTGGGGGACATGATAAGGAACATAATACAAAACTTTTGATATATGTTAATTCTAAAATTAATAAGGACGAAAAATCTACAACAATTTCAAAAATGGGAGGATTGCAAAAGTCATGTGTCAATAATTTAAAATCTGCAACAGTTTCAAAATGAGAAGATGACAAAAGTCTTGGGTCAATAACTTTAAAATATTTTTAAGCATGTACTTCTATTGTTTTTCATGTATAAATGTACTCTTCGTAAAATCAATTAAGATAACGTTTATGCAAATTTCTTTAAGTCGTACATATGCTTATAAAAACCATGCCAAGTCATACATGCGAGAGTACAACTATAGCTAAAGTCGATATATGCATGAACAACAAAGTTGACACTTGCATGTACACTTAAAAAGTCATTTGATTAAGTATTAATCAATTGTGATACTCTAAACATCCATAAAGGTGGACACTCTCTCTTTACTTTTTCGGGTCCTGCTTAATAAATTATATTTGGTGTTTATGAAGAAATTTGATGTAATCATAAATACTTTTTCCAAACATCTATAATGGAGAAATTTGGTGTTTATGAAGTATTATATTAAAAAAAATAATAATAAATAAGTGACGTGTAATTGTCAGATCTACTTAAACACAAACAAAAAATAGCTATATTGTAGACGTTGCAAAGCTACCAAATTTGTAGACACACCCTGACTACTGACTAGTAGTTTAATGTGGATTTAGTTATGATACAAAAGGGGTTAAACATCATAATCAGAACCCATCTTGGAAACTTTTCGGACAAGAAAGTTAATAAACCCCTTTGGGATGCCATACCACAAGTGTACATTTTACACGTTCCTCAACACTATAGAGGGATCATGTAAAAAAAAACACTATAGAGAGATGTAGATCAGAGTAAATAAAGAAAAAGAAAATATATAGATCACAATTCACAAGAGTAACATTGAGCAAGTAGAATATCAAGATCCTAACCATTATCATTGTCGGTTACTATACATGATCATTATTCAAAGGCTTGAAGCAAAAGCTAATTAATTCTGGGCATTTAGGGGAGGCATAGTTATAGGAAAAAGAATTAAGTATCCAGGTAGAATAAAGTAACATCTCCAATCCTTTTATCTAGAAATAGTAAAAAAAACCAGTACATCTACACATCCAAGGGTAATTGGACACAGAAGAGGGATGCCTTAGGAGATATTTATGAATCATGAGAAAGAACCGGCCTTTGATTTTGGTGTTTTCTGCTTGACAAAGAAAGCTGATGGCACGCTCCTGCTGCGAGTAGGGGTTTGGTCAGACTCACGGCGATTTGCGTTGTCAAATGACCTGAACGCTGTCAATGGTTTGGAACCATCCAAAGCATCCTGCAGATCGAGTACTCATGAGTAACTTTTTGACAATTAAATTATTTTAGATTTTAGAAAACAAAAGGAACATGAAGAAATGCACTCTTCAACTATCATGGGCAAACAACATGGCTAGCTGGAAATGTAGACTACAGTTTCAAATATTTGGCTCACTAATTGATAGACTATGGTAACATTTATTGGGCATGGTGCATGTCAAATAAAATAAAAAACCACAGCAGAAGTGAAGAACCATGCATCTTCCTATCTCATTTAGTGACATTGTAACCTGAATTAAAAATCTCAGTTGAAAGTTCTTTTATTTTATGTGATGCATATGCAATTGGAACATGACCAGTCATCCCCCACCGAAGTTTCTCAATGTAAACTACGAAATGGTAAATATAATTGGGTGGCTGACGTAATGATCTCCAACAAAAACCTATTTCTCCAATTGAACAAACACTTGTAAGAACCTCATACTAAAAATATGAGCTGTTTCTACCCAAGGACTAGAGGCAAACACCTCTCAATCGATCAATTCTTGCAAAAAAAAAAAAACTTATGTTAGTGAAAGATATAAAGAAAAATGGCCTGGACTTATTATGAAGCTGTAATTCTAAAGCAATGTGTCACTATTATCAGTTGAAGCCCTCAAATTCTCCCAAGAAGTCTTACACATCGAATATTAATGCTTTATCCTATGCTAGAAAAGTAAAACACTTCTCTTTGAAACAATGTTTATGCCCATAATGTAGCAGCAACACACACCCCATATAGACTACTACTAAAATGAAGAACTTCATAACCTACTGCAATGCAGAGCTTATCACCTACATGAACTGTTAATCAAGTCCAAGTCATTGAATTATTTCATACAAGAGTTTATTTGGTAACATTAACAGAAATTTAACACTTTTTTCCTTTTCAACCAAGTACTAGCCAAGCAATTTCAGCAAAACATTAACAAACACGTTTTAGAACAATGGCAGACAACTAGCAAAGAATAGGTAAACTATAATGAAAAATTGGCAATCAAATATGGTGCTGCCAGGCACTTTCAGTTTTTGATAAATAATATGCCATTACCCTGCGTGTGCCGCCTAAAGTTTGTACAGGTATGCTAGAAGTAGGAACTCCATTCGTTAAGTGAATTTGTGCTGGTGAGGATTTCATCCAGGTGCTCTCTTCATTGTCTGCAGGGACATAAGGAGATATGATTTATACATCAAGAAATAATCTTTGTTTGACTAATTTAACTGAATTATTATATTATACAAGAGATACAACTATATCACAAACCTAAAAGGTGGAAAAATCCAGAGGCCTTGGCAGAAAACTTTGGGTTCTCGATGCTGCAAAAGAAGATATCATATTATAATGCCATTCATGTTTTAGAGCTGAAAACAGAAAAAGCAGCAATGTTGTGCAATCTCATACAATCAAATTCCCCTGAACTTGAACTTACTTTGGGGAAGCATGGGGAGTCCCTTTCAATGTAGACTTAGTCTCTGATGCTAAATGCCATGAAAGGGTTTTTGCTGGAGGGGCACCTAGATATAAAAATATATATTCTGATTAATAATATACTATTCACAAATGGAAAAAGAATCACTGTCAAAATAAACACAAATTCTAGAAGGGACAAAATTCCCTCCACCACACACCTGAAGATTGAAAACGAGTTCTGGTTTGAAATGAATTCTGTTTTGCATCAATCTGTATGTGTGGACTGAAATGTACCTTTTTATTGACAGAATCTAGCTTGCATTGTTAAACAAACATGCATAGAATCATTAGTAAAAACTACGGGTATAGATATGCCGTGCCAATAATCAGATCCAGACCAACATAAAAGCAAGGAGCCCTACTTGGCAAAATATAGTGCTTATGATGTCTGGGAATGAAAGCCAACAACTGCTGCTGCCGAAGACCTTCTTTCTGCGTGTAAATTTGGCACGTAAGAAGTTTCTGGTATTAAGAAAATATGTTACTTCAACTTCACAAGATATTTGTCTATTAAAACATAATATTTAAAAAATGATGTAATTACCTGATTTATAGTAGAGACCTTCAAATCCATGGTTGAGACATCCAATGTGTGCTGCTCAAGAAGGTCAGTTAACTTGTATGCAACAGTTCCAAGATGATCAACAGCATTCACAAGGGCTCTTACAGCATAATCTTTCAGGTTGTCAAGAACCCTAATGCATTAATAACATACAGCTAAGGAAATTTCAACACAGCTCAAAAACAAGAATATTTTGGGAAAAAAAAATGTTATTGACAATGGCACCCGTTTATGTCTTACCAGAAATTACGTATGATCCTATAATACTAAAGGAACCCACCCCAACCAGTCACCAAAACTTTTAGGGACTCAAATTACATATCCTTTTAGGAATACTATAACACTATTTCTCACTAATTTCACAATTGAAACATGACCTTACTTTTTAAGAATCGGTATGGTGAATGCTTCTGTATTTACATATCAATAATGGGGGTACACTTGTGAAACTAAAGATTAACTAGAAGAAAATTGCACCAATAATTGTTTGTCCCGAAGTGGGAGTTTGGTCATGGAAGCCAGAGAGAAACCACAACAATCCTTATATTTTCTTAAGAACAAGTTTAAGAAAAAAAAAACATTAACAAAAAGGAATTCCTAAATTTGTTTCTGTTCACTATGGAGATAAGATTTTTCACAGTATTCTGCAGCCGAATAAAGTTGAGGCCTCAGATTCTTAAGTTCCTGAAAGACAATAATATGAGGATCAAATGACTGTCCAATCATGTCACAACAATCAAAGATAAATAAATAAAATCAACCAGTACCATTAGAAATTACACAGCCATGTTAATCCCTGAAACAGTGATAACTAATATTAATAATGCCACTTTGTTTATCTATGCACGTATTATTTAGTACCATTTGAATCCTGATTCCACAAATAAACATGTTTATACTACATCCCATTGACTTCAGGTCCAAATTTCCAAACATCTCATTATTCATTTCAGGATATCAAGCTAAACAGTTCCAATAACATTTAAAAACTAAATAAAATCTGCACAATTAACATCACAATTTTAATAATAATTCAATCCCCTAAGTTTGTATAGTTTGACAAACTTAAATTAACAAGCAATAATTAAGTAATCCTAGGACCGTGAATAGTTATTCCAGGATTAAGCTTGAACTATTTATATTTAGCACTCACATTTTAGATTAAAGACCTGTATGTCTATGAGATACAACACTGATTCGAACACATATGGTTACATTTAATCATGTATATATTTTTAAAAATTATTACTATATATACATGTTTGGTATTTCTATCTACGTGCTTCATAGATTTTGATTAAAATCACATTTACGAAACCTAATTGGGAACCTACACAACTACATATGCCAGATACAAAATCCACCAAACAAATCGAAACAAATGCAGATCTGAACTCTAAAAATAGTATAAATAATTAACTAACAGAAAAAAAGAAGAAAAAGAAACAGAGCGAAAAAAGTGAGAATTATTCAGAGAGAGAACCTGCAAGGCATTGACGAAGGTTTGGTAATGGTGCATGATATGATGCATTTTATAGGTAAATGTTACAAATAAATATCAATACATATCAATTTCTTTTTCTTACAAGCACAGTACAAAAAGATAATACCTTACCAATCAGCCAGAGTTTAAATTAAAAGAAAATAAAAAAACAAATCGTAGTTTACCTCCCTCCCTCTCTCTCTCTCACACACACACTCACACACATGCTTTCTTTTAGGGCCTAAATGCCTAAATAATATTTCAATGAATTTACCTTTTTTTTTTTTCTTCTTTTCAATTCTATGTTTTTAAATGATAATAGACGATAAGGAAATCAAAGGTTGTGACAGGTTAGCATCTTTATTACCAATGATGACTGCTACTCATACTCATATCAACAACAATAAAGGCCTCTATTCAATACTATAATCAGCCTCAAATCCTTGTCTAAAAGTAATGACCAAAATAACAAGGCATTCTAAAAAAAAGTTGTGTTGAGAAGCCACAAATCTCTTTCAGTTTTTCAATGGCAAAATTGCCACAGTATAAGAATGAACATCTCAGCTGCAAGAAGTCCAGCCTCTGGATTCATACCATTTGAGCTTTATAAATTTACAGAAACGCTTAAATTATTGAAAATTCCATCAGAAAAATGAATTATTTATCAGTGTAATGACACAAGACACTATACTCAAACTAAAACAAGTAATCTAACAAAAATATAAATACCCTTTTGGTTCTCTAAGCAAAACAAGTACATTCTCTAACACAACAAGAACAAAGGAGAAAACTTTAACCTCTCTTCCTTTGCATTAAACTTCAGAAGGCGTCTTAGCGACAATCGACAAAGCATGAAGTCCAGAATCCAACTCATCTTGAAGCAGATTATAAATAAGCCTATGCCTCTTAACCAAACTCTTCCCTTCAAACTCTTCAGAAACAACTTTAACATTGAAATGTGTCTCACCATCACTCCCTCTAACACCAGCATGTCCAGCATGTTGATAAGACACATCTTCAACTTCCAATTCAATAGGAAAAAGCTCCTTTTCAAGCTTCTCCTTAATCCTCTTCCCTCTCCCTCCCAATTCAACATTCTCATCATCAAAATCAGAACTTTGTGATGAAATCACAAAAGGGTCACTCGAATTCTCAACAAAGCTATCATCTTTAGAATCAGAATCTCCAACTGAGTTAAATTCAGAAGCACCCTTTTTCTCATCTTCAACATAAAGCAAAAGTGCTTTTTTCTGCATCAATTTAAGCATATTTAAAAACCCATTATTTCTAGAAGGTGTTAAACTCTGTTTCAACCCGAGAAGCACAACGAAATCGGGCGTGACCCGAATGATTTCGTTAACGGGTCGACCCGAAAAGCCTTGAACTAGCAAAGCAGCGAGACCTTTGGTGAGAACAGAATCGGAATCAGCTTCGTATACAACGTTTTTGTCACTGTCCAAGTAGGCTCGGACCCAAACCTGAGAAACACAACCTTCGACTTTGTTGTCTTTTGTTTTGAATTGGGGTTCGAGGGGTTTGAGGTTTTTGCCGTAGAAGAGAAGCTGTTCGTATTTAGATTTGGGTTCTTGTACGGATTGGAATAGGTTAACGATTTCTTGAAGCTTTGGAGGGAGTTCTTCAATAGGTTGAAGGGAAGTTGATGACGATGATGATGATGGTAATGGTTTTGTTGGAAGTGTTTGGAAGGTGATGGGTTTGAAAGAGAAGAGGATGTTTTTTGGTGTAATGACGAAAGGTGAGGTATTTTTGTTGAAGAAGGAAAGAGGGAATTTAGATGTGAATAATCGAAATGAAGATGAAGAAAGGGAATTGGTTGTGGACATGATTGTTGTTGCAGAAGCTATGTGCATTGCATTTGCAGTAGTTGGTTTGTTTGGTTGAGACTCACTGTACCAAAGACAAAGAGAGGAGATTTTCTTCTTATGGGCTTTTATTGATGGGTGGCCCAAGATAGCTGGTTTTTTTTTTCTTCTCGGTTTTATCAAAAGTCTTCAATTTGTGTTTTGTATTGACCATTTTAGATACGAAAATATAAGTTTGAATTGATCGATTTTGTGTTTTATATTTTTGGGAATTTTTGAAAACATTGGAAGAGAAAGAAAAAATCACTTATTTTAATAATTACAATTTTCATTCAATTTCAATATTTTTATTTATTCGAAAATGCTACCAAGAGAATTGAAAATAAAAATTAGTTTGTAATTAAAGATGAAGTACATAATTATTATTTTGTCAATAACAATGTGTTCTTGTTCAATCCCGATATTAACAGTTACATATAGATGTGATGTTGTTTATGTCTTTAGTTTAATCGATAGTTGATATTATATATGAGTGGTTATATATAGATATAGATGTGATACCACTACTAATTTTGTGGTTTTTCCAAATGCATAGTTTGGGTGAGATAAGTAACACCAATACAAAAATCGAAATTTCTGATGTCAAGATATAAAAAGGGATAGGAGGTTAGATTTAGTGAGAAGCAAGGATTGAAATATATGAATTATTCTTGGGAAATTAGTACATGAATAGCTTATATGTTGATAAAAACTTAAGTAGCAATTGCATCATATTTACATACATGGATTTTCAAACTCAACTACTTACACAGCCAACGAACACCCTATAAACTGGTGTCAGTAGATCTGCACACCATTAAGTCATAATATACAGGTTATTAGTTATAGCTCTATTATCAATTCAATTTTAACATTAATGTTTTTGAGTAACTTAAGGTAGTGTACTAATTTTCCTTTTTAAGATTCTGAAAGGTTAGAAGTTCCTTTCATTTTTATGTTACATGATTCTCTTTACTATTCTGCCTTCAATTTTCTTGGTTGGTATATTTTTTTTCCTCCAAGCAGTGCACATGTTACTTGTAAGACAAAAATCTAATGTCTCTGACAAAGTGAACAATCTTTTTTTGAGTAATTTTGTTGTTCTTGTCGGGGATAATTAAATATGTTGTCCAATGTCCATATTTGCTGTGATTTGAACATATATTCCCCTTTTGAAAGTTTGTTTTAATTGTGAAATTTGAATGGGATTGACAGTGATTAAATAGGTTTAAAATTTGGAACATGTCTCATTCTGGCTGAAAAATTCTTTATTTGTCTTTTGAGGACAATGTACATTTTCAACTTCTGATTTGATTTATTTAACTTTTTGGCCGTGCCAGTTATTATCATCTTTTATTTCAACTTTTTCAATGTTTTGAAGTAATATGATGAGCGAATGTTTAAGTATTTAATTTCTCTAATTCAACGCCTAAATTTTTTTATTAAACGAATCTTATTAATAAATATGTCATTATATATTAACAACATATCATTTATTTCAATATAATTTATTCAATAAGACCATAAAAAAATAAAGAAAAATAGTGTCTATATAAACACACTTCTCAAAAAAAGAAATGCTTATATTTGACAGGGTGTTTATAAAGGGAAGTAGCTACTATAAATGGTCTCATAATCTAATTCAAACATGCGACAAATAAAATTAGGTGTTCATTATAAGGTGTGTATAAAATGAGTAGTTTTTATATTTTATTTTTATATCTAAAATGCCCCTAATACTCGAGTATTTAAAAAACTGAAGCATAGATATCCACCTACTTTGAAGTAAAGAACTATAATTTTTTCCTTGTCCATAATTTTAGGCTTTGAGCTTATACAAATATGTTAATTTTACTTTTAAATTATTGTTCTTCTATAATGGATCCAGAAGTTTGTCATGTTATGTAAACTTGAGCTTAATGATGGAAATTTAACGGATTAAACAAGCTAATAGATATAGTATATAACATAGTATAATGTTAATTATTAAAATTGTTTAAAATGATGTTGAAATTTAAGCACTTGCTAACGAAAAAGTGGGTGACTAAAGTTAGATTCACCTAATGAGGAACAAACTTATATAATCATTAGTTGAGGGTAGAGATTTTTCAAAAGACTAACTAAAAGAGTATATCAACTCAACATGGGTTATTCATAAATATAACCTGAGACACAATATTTATTTTACAATTTAAAATTAATGCATGAGAATATTTAAATAATTTATATTGGTTTTTAGGAGTTAGGGAAGAAATGAGAGAAGTTAATAACATTCCTTCTGAAAGGGATGGATGTTGAGCTATATTGAAGTAACATAAGTCTCATTGATGATCAACATTGATTTGATGATAATGAGTGATGATAGCAACTTTGCTCATGGTGCGTCGACTTTAGAGGAATCCATCATGCATTCACATCCTTTCATGTTTCCAAATCCTCACCCATAAATATTATTTCTCCCTTTGGTTTGATCAAGCATGAAAGTAGAATCACTTTGTACCAAAATAAAAAGTTGAATAAATCTTCTTATGTAAACATACAAAAATATTGCTGGTGGCATACATAATCTAAAGTTATTTAAGTAAAAATTGAGATATTTTTACTTAAGAGAGATAAATTCTTGTACGACATTTTAGTTAAATTCTTTAATAAAAAAGTGGTCCAATAAAGATAATTGTGGTCCTCTTACCCTCGTAATGCTAATCCTCTATTGGATAAAGTGCAGGTTGGTGACAATTCTATTGTCCAATTAATCATCTTTCAAGGTAATATATAATGCCATTGATGTTGATTGGAAAACATAAATGGGTTAAATTTGTACAAGGTCTACCCACAAGGGCACAAAACCCTTCTATGAATAGGACTCCTTTTCATGATGAAATAATAATAACTTGAGAAGTTAAAGAACTACTTGTCGAGGGAGTAAATTGCCTCATGACATCTATCTGTTTGTACGCAACATAAGAATCTAGGAAGGACAAACACTTACAAAGGAATCCGAGATTCCAAAATCCACACACTCACACCGTCCAAATTAAAATCAACAAGTAATATTAATCATATTGATAAATAAATTAATGGCCTCATTCCATTTTAATCGCACAATTCAAATTTAAATATAGTATTTTAAATTATAAAATCAAATTTAAATTTATTATTTTTAAACTATCCGATTAAATATTAGACGACCGTTTTTCTCTAACTATAATTTGCGGTATTTACAAAGCGTTTACAATTTCAATTTTCAACTAAATATCCAAACAGAAATTTATTCATCTTTATAATGAGACTAAAATATGAATTCCCTTAATTGCAATCATATAAGACTAAGATGAGCAACTTTGATTAAAAAAATTATAAATATATGATCAATGTTTAGATATAAAGATACATGTAATAGTCATCGAAAACTATTTATTCTCTCAATTTTAAAGCAATTAAAAAATTATATTGATTAATTATAATACATACTTTTATTATATTTTTATAGTTCATAGATTAAATTGGAGAAAAAAATTAATAGTTTAGAAACAAAATGATGACATACAACCAATTTCAATATATTTTTACAACTTGACAAAATGCAAAATGTCTATTTTTTCTTTTTTTATAACAAAATAAAAATGTTTATTAAATATGAATAAAAAAGCTATTTTACCAATCCATGGTGATATTCTATTTTTATATGTATGTGAAAAAGAAAGAGTAACTAATTTGATTGGGGGCGACAAACATATCCAAAAATAGGATTTTAGGGGATGATGTCATAATGACAGTGGACCCCAGTTATGAAGATGAAGTAACTGTTGAACTGTCTATAAATTTGTTCTGCGGAAAAAAAGAAGAGACACATATACACTCTGAAGTCTCAAAAAAATGAATATTTGAAATTTAAACATTGAAGTTGTGTGTGAGAGAGAGAGAAAAGAAGAGAAGAGTAATGGTGGAAAAGTGGAAGCAAGATGTTTTGGTTGGGATAAATGGAATAGCTTCTTCTACTCCACCACCCACATGGAGACTTCACCTTCCATCTCAACAAAACAACAACCTTCTTCATCAATTCCTCAACTTTCCCACCACAACCTCAACCATTTCTGCTAGAAAGCTATGTGCTAAACTCTGGCAAATTCAACATATCTCATTTGCTAAGATCAACAATTATGGTACTAATACACTCCGCCGTCGCCGCCTCCAATTAGCTCAGCCTTCAGACACCCTTTCTCACAAGGTTTTGTTTCAGTTTATGCTTCATTGTTTGTTTTGCACTATTAAACACTCTATATGCTTGCTTTTTCTTTTCATGATTTGCTTCTCTACTATTCTTTGATTGGATTTAATTATTTGAGTTTATGACATCTTAATAAGAGCCTTTCAACTTAGTTTTTTAAAGTTCTCCTCGATGATTTCAGATCCTCTCTATTTTTCAGCTCAATTACTATAGTTTTGTGTGTGTAAAATTAGTAAATGCTTAATTTTTATCACATGTTCTAGAAATATGTGTCATTTTACACATAATTATGGTAATAGAATAGAACTTTCAATTTTATTTTATCTTTTGTAAAAGAAATAACCTATACATACAATGATAATGATAAGATAAGTTATACGCGTTTAATTAAGTTGTTTATCGAAATATGGTGTATGTAAAATCTAACCCTTCAATTGAAGGCATGTCAAATACCAGTACAACATTAACACATATAGTTACATTCAATCACTTCTACTTTCTTGTCGGCGTGAATATTTTGGCCAGTGTCCGTACGAGTCTCAAGGCTTTGTTCTCTTGGGAAGTTGGGATCTGATTTGGTGGGTAGGGGTGTTCCACTTAGTTCCATCACACACACATAGCCTTAAACTTTTACTTTAAACTATTCTTTTGCTAAATGTATTCCCATCTTTTTTGTTGTTTTCTTTTCCAATGCCTTAATGGAAATTTCACTTAGAATTGCAATTGGCCTATTGTAGTACTTTGCAGTAACTTGAAATTGACTGTTCTTTTCTTGCTTAGACTTGTTTAAATTTTATTGTCTAAAGTTAAGTGCGTTGTTGCTTAGGTGTTTCAAGTTACTTTGAATTTTCTCGTATGTATTGATTATGTATATTCTTACTTTATTTAACAGCTTGCTTCCCACTTTTTGTATATTTCTTGAAGTCAAATTTTTTTCGTCTGCGTTTTGCGCACTTTTGATGAATGGAGAAACATATGTATAATGTGTCTTATTCATTGTGTTGATGGTTTAATGTTTTTCTGTTGAAATGACGATTGTTACCTTCTTGTGTCTTATTTCAGCCAGCATCTGCTAGTAGCATAAGAAGGCATGTTGTCACATCACTTGTTCGGCGCCATAGATCTATCAATAGAAATGGCAGTGCTCTAAAGCCTATATCTCCTTCTTGTTACAGTAGCTCAGTGCAAGTAAGCAAATTTTTGTGCAGTTAAATTCTTACCTATTCTATATCACACTTTCATTGTTCAAAATTTTAAAATAAACATTTTAGTCATCATGCATTTCTTCTGTTCACTGATCCTCCTAGACAATTTCTATTTAATGCATTTTTTTTTGTCCTTTGGAGATGTTAAAAATGATATGTTATTTTGCTTTAAACAGGTGGCACGATATAAATGTGCAGTAACTCCCACAAGCTCCTTAGACGTAAAAGGTATGATTGAAGAGTCAAAATCAAGATACAACATTACAACATCAACGGAGTTACTTAGTGTACTAAACCGAATATGGAGTCTTGAAGAACAGCTTGCATCAAATATATCAGCAGTGGAAACGTTAAGAATGGAACTAGGTCGATCTCAAACGTGAATGAAGGAGTTAGTACGGGAGAAGAAAATTAACAGGCAGGAAATGGAGAACCTAATGAAGAAAATGACAATGGATAAGTTTGTAAGGAAGAATAAAGAACATGATGATAGAATCAAAGTTGTTGTACAATCACTCAAGGAAGAGCTAGAAGAGGAGAAAAGGTTACGAAAGCACTCCGAGAGCTTGCATAGGAAGCTAGCTAGGGAGCTTTCTGAAGTGAAGTCTTCATTCTCTGGTTGTTTAAGAAATATCGAACGAGAGAGAAAAGCGCGAGTCCTTTTGGAGAATTTATGCGACGAGTTTGCCAAAGGAATCAGAGATTATGAACAAGAAGTACATTGTCTAAGGCGGAATTCCGAGAATGGTGTTAAAGGGAATAATAGCATTGATCGGCTAATACTTCATATTTCAGAAGCTTGGCTTGATGAGCGCATGCAAATGAAGCTAGCTCAATCCGACAGTGATTTCATAGAGAGAATCTCAATTGTTGACAAGTTAGGGTTTGATATAGAAACATTTCTTCATGCAAAATGTTCGGTTGATTTGAAAAAATACAGCTACTCCTCCCCAAAGGAACTCAAGGAAATTTACCCTTGTCAGCAGCATTCAATGGATTCCTTTCCACTACAAGATGCTGCAACTGCAAGTGCACTTCAAAATATGGCTCAGAAAGATTCCATTGATGACGACTGTTTTGAACCGAAAGAGACTACCATTGAAGGACTCCGAAAAGGAAAGAGGTTGTGTCAAAGGAAATCAATGAAGACTGCGACTTGAAATCAAACATGGAGAGGAACATGTCATGTAATGATAATAATGAGAGTTGCTTGGTGAAGAAGAAATCAAAAGGCGATAAAGTTCATCCTGAGACTATAAAACTATGGAAATCAAAGTTGATTGCTTTACATTTTGACAAGACTGAGTCTTCTACCAAATTGCCACCGGGTGTAAAGGAAAACACATTGTTGGCAAAACTACTTGAAGCAAGACTAGAGAGACAGAGAACTAAGTCCAAATCTAGCAAAAACACTTCTTAATCAATTAGATAAGAGTTTCTAATGAAAATATTGGAATTTGAAATGGGATCTTTTATCAAATTCTAGTAAAACCATCTTGTACACAAGAATCTTTTGCTATTTGTATATTAGAATGATGAACATAAGAGTTGTATCCATTATCTATTAATATATGTTTTATATCATTATGCCTAGCCTGCTGAGAGAAATAACTCTGGTATGTGTTCCTACTTTTCTTAACCAAGTGCTTGGTTGTGCTAGTGACTTTGGATTTTTAATAAACTTTTTCTTATTTTTAAACCAAGATTTTTTTAATAAACTTTTTCTTATTTTTTAAAACAAACAATTTTTTTAATATTTTTTACAGATTTGATGTAAATTGTTCAGAACTAAGAATTTGAATGAAAATTTCAAAAATAAAAGTCAAAAGTGAAATTAAGGATTTGAAATGAGAAAATGATTAATTATGTTCATTTTTATAATAAAGTAATTGTATAGTCTAAAATACTCCTATGAATTAGAGTGGTTGAATATAGTAGTAGTGAAATAGTAAGATGAACTATTTAATTAAATAAGGGTATTGTTGGAAAAAGTAATAATTGTTGTCTTGTTATTTTAAAGTGATAAATAAATACAGAAAACACATATGATAGACGAAAGGAGTAAAAGATTTGAGGATATGTATTGTATAATTTTTTGTTGCGGGAAAACATATGAAGCTAAAATCACACTTTATTCTTTTCAATTATGCATAACATGTGAAGCTAGGCCCTTCCATATAAACTATGAAGTGATGAAAATATAAGGGACAACATAGGTAACACAAGATACAATTCAAAACAAAAAACTACAATCAGGAGCATTCAAGTATGAAACCAATTCAGAATTCAAAGCTATGACATTTCCACAGGATGAAGTATGACTATATTATTATAAGTGTTGGTGAAGTGCATTGCCTGGTGAAGATCTTGCAAGCATCCTTATACATTCCCTTCTTGAACTTATCTTTTACAACCTCATTTTCAATCCTAACCATCTCTTCTTCAACAACTCTGCCAAAAAGTTCTTTGCTCACTTTCACTCCAAGTCCATCGTCGTCAAGTTCAACACCATACTTAAGCCACTGCCAATTCTGAACCCTGCTAATCTCGGCCGTTGCAGCATCCTCCATGAGATTGTAAAGAGGCACAAAACCAGCTCCAGTGAGCCATGCTGCCACATACTAAATTCCAACCCGTGTATTCAACCATAGATCTTCCATCGTTCGGACTCCTCTAGGTATCTGCAAGAGGTCTTCTTCAGTTAACTTTGCAGTGTCATCACATTTCATGGTGGTTATTTGATTAGGAGCATCACTCATGTTGTTATTGAAAATCTCCATACATTATGGAATTAGACCAGGGTGTGTAGCCCATGTTCCATCATGTCCTGCCTTCACTTCTCTAAGTTTGTCTTTTCTTACCAATTCTAGTGCTGCTTCATTAGCCACTGGATCATCTCTAATTGGAATTTGAGTTGCCTGTTGAATACATTGAATTCATATACATTTTGTACCAATATACACGCATAATGTCCCAAGGCATATCTCAAGTGGTTGAGCTGGGAAACCCGAAGGAGTATGAGAAAGAGGTATAGGGTTCAAACCTTGACTACGAATATAATATACTAACATCTAACATTTGCCTATATAAGAAGTTCATAAGATTTACATAGGCATCCAGTTATATTTCATCACAGTCTCAACTACTATCATAGTTATTGAATGTATGTGTAAAACGATACATAATCAAATTTGGTTAAATATCTTAAATTACATATCATTCCTCCCATAGCATGTACGCCTATGGCATGTCCAAATGAGAAGATCTGAGTAGCTTTTCATGAAGTGTTGAGTCATTCCAACTTGGACTCTATCGGGTAGCAACCGATCCGGGTGAGCCTGGAAGGTCTTAACATAACTGAAAATGTAATCCCAACGCCCACAGTTCAGACCAACAGAGTGATCTCTGAGCTCATACAAAATTTCATCCATTTGAAACACTGCAGGAAGTGTTTCAATCAGAACAGTGGCCCTAATGCTTCCTCTTTCAATTCCTGCCATCTTCTCTGCCCTCTCAAACACTTTGTTCCATATCTTAGCTTCCCTATCAATCAAATCACATGATTCTTGTATTAACAATTAAACTGAAATCTATAACTATGTCTTTGGCTCATATGATTGCATAGTGCTTATTAAATTATTTACATTACCTTGAATGTTCCATTTTGGGAAGGTAAAAGAAAGGGCCAAAGCCAGCACTTTGAGTTCTCCGAAATGTTGAGTAATTATGGTAGAAGTAGAGACTAAAATCAACCAGACAACCAGTTGCAGGTTCACCATCAATCAGAATATGAGCTTCAGGTAAGTGCCAAACTCTTGGTCTCACAAAAAGCGTTGTTGTTTCATCATTCAGCTTGTAAACTTTGTTTCTACCTTTGTCATGGAAGGTTATTGTCCCAGCCACAGCATCCTTTAAGTTCACTTGGCCTCTCATAAGATTCTCCCAGCTTGGAGAGAGTGCATCCTCAAAATCAGCCTTAGAATTTCAAAATCAAAAATTGTAAGAGGATAACAAATTCTTGTTAAAATCATTTTAATCAGAAATATTTTATTGGTTATGGTCATATAACTATTAGCTTCTATCTAAAAATACTATAACTAATAAGCATCTGTTTGCAATCAAGATAGGACGATTCATATTTCGACTTCATCAAATCAAATTTCAAATACAAAGAGTTAAGAGCATTACTAACCATAAAGACTTTAGCTCCAGAGTTAAGAGCATTAATGATCATCTTTCTCTCAACAGGACCAGTAATCTCAACTTTCCTATCACAAACAGTAGGTGGAACGCCTGCACAAATCCACTCTCCTTCTCTTATATATCTACTAGCTGGATCAAACCTGGTACACCTCCCTCATTGTACTTCCTCTTAGCTTCTTATCTACACTCTACTACATAATTTATATGGTTTCTGAACTCATGCTGCAAATCAGCAACAAATTTCAATGCATCTTTTGTGAGAATTTTCGCAAACTCTGCGTCGTATCTTCCTCTAACTTCGATTCCTTCTGGTACGTCGTAGTTAGAGATTATTTTGTTCTCTGGTTGTGTTGGATTGCCATAGGTTCTTCCTAAGTCCATTTCTGCAATACTATTGCTATGTTATGTCTTGATTTGAGAGTGGAAATGGAATGAGTTGATACAAAGAATTTAAGACAAAAATCTCTGAAAAATAATTTTTAAATTATTTAAAACAAAAAAACATTTTTATTTAAGTTCAAACAAATGGACTCAATATTATTATGTTATTATATTATTACTTAATATGTGTGTGGGTTTGATGTCATATGCTTGGATGAATTTAAGAAGTGTTTCAACATTATACTATTTACTATTATTATGTTATTTTTAGATTTTTTTGTTATTAATGTTATTTTTTTAAAGCATTGTTTTTTGTTATTTGGAATTATTTCTTGTGGTTATCTACTTTGTATAATTATATAATTTATTTTATTTTATCATTTTTATTTTGTCCAGAAAATATCTTATCTCTTAGAAAAAAGTGAACCAATTTCATCTACTCATATGACGAATAATAAGGTTAGCGAATATATGCCTAACAACGGGAGAGTGTAATATGTTGATGGCTATTGCTAGTGTTTTGAATCCTATATGCAAATTTCATATGGTTCATATATATTTTCCATTAATATATAAATCTAAAGAAGTTGTTGATGAGAATATAAGGAATGTCAGGAGTTCATTGGAAGAATTATATGATGAGTATGTAGTTTTATCTTTGAAAGCGTCTCCGTTTTCAGATAGTTAATTTGGATAGTAATAATTGACGAAGATTTGAGCATTTTGTGTGAAAATAAAATTGTGTCTCCAATAAAATCATAATTACAAGTTCTTAAGACTAAATCTTTTAGTGCTTTGGACTGGTAGAGGAACAACATCATGAAATATAAGATTTGATCTAAGATGGTTCTTGATGTACTAGCTATTCCAATCTCAACTGAAGCATCTAAGTCCGTATTTAGTATAGGAGGTAAAGTTATTGATGAATTTTAGCTTATCAATTCATTGGACCACTCGATCATTCTAATCCCTACACTCTTCGACATTGACACTTGGATGTTGTGATAAGTACCAATTTATTGGACCACTCAATCCTCTTAAGTGTCTATGTCATTCGGTCTGGGAGTTGTGTTCGATACCAATCTATGGAACCACTCATTTATCCTAAGCACCCACACCCTTCAACCTTGACGTTTAGGGTTGTGTTTGGTACCAATCCAATGGACAACTTGATCGATCTAAGATGAGAGACGACGATTGACACTTGCTCAGAATCAAACATAAAGGTATTGAGCATACAAACCAACGAGAACTAGTCGATCGAGGAGAATGGTCAACTCTTGTTGGTCACACAAAACATGGGTCATGATATGTGTATCTTTACTCTATATTGTCTCAATCATTAGTAGGTACAAGAATATTCAATAGGTACCACACACCTAAATTATGGTTGGGTTTGAACATATGCAAAAAAGCCCATTTCTAAAAATATGATCACTATATAAATTAAAAGACAAGAAAAGAACAAACACTATCTCAAATGTTGAGTTAGCAGCCCTTAGAATTTTTTCAACTTTGGCGATTGTGGTAACCTAAATCTGGTTTTCTTGCACGGAAAAAAAGGATATAAAGTTTTGGTCTAATATTATTTTTTCTTTTAATTTGTTCTTTTGTTTAATCCTTTTAGCTTCATTAAATTTTCGTTATTGAAACACAATAAATTCGTCAATCAAGTCTTTTTAAATTAATTTATTAATTGAAATCTTATTGATGTTTATATGAAGAATCTCTTAAAAGCTAGCTATTGGAAAAATTAGGCCATTAATTTTTTTAAAAAAATAATTAATGTTGGCCATTAATTTTATTTTTAAAATAATTAATGTTAGTAATTAGTTGTTAATTATATTTTATAATTGACATTCATACGCTAGATTAATGGCAAAACGTTTAACATGTTGATTATGTTTTAATTTTAAAATTTGGATGTTTAATAAAAAAATATAATTTTAATAATTAAAAAAAAATATAAAATAAATTTTAATTTCTATAAAATTTTATTTTAATCCCGATAAAAAAATCTCAACTTTTTAATCTATAAATTTTTTAATTCTCTTTTAGTTCTTATTTTAATTTTTTTATTTTAAAAATAATATTTTTAGTTCTTATAAAAGAAAATCATAATAGAAGCCATAAATAAATAAAAAAATTTAGAGACCAAATATAAAATGTCGTAATTTTATAATAATTAAAAAATATTTAATCCAAAGTTATCCAAAGTTTATTATATTATAATAAAAAAAATTAAAATCCTCAACAATTGGAGGTCTTATGCTATTGAATTGCTCGCACAATCCAATCACATAGTCAATGATCCGTCTAATTGAAATAAGCCAATCTAAAGATCAAATTGGTAATTTTAATTTTTTAAAAAATAAATAAAATATATCTTTTTTATTGTTCAATCTAGATCTAACGATCACTAATTACTAAGTGCAAGATTGTATGCATTTTGTTCCTTTTGGTATTATGGGAGTCCTCTTGTGAAAAGAAGTTATTAAGGGACAAGAACCAAACTATTTAAATAATACTCTATGAATATCTCATACTACTCCACGTGCGACTTAACCTCCCATAATACCAAGTCCTTATCACAATCATGATGCTATTTTTTATTCTACTAAGTGTGACCAACAAATTGATACTAACAATTAATTAACCACAAAAATTTATAGAAAACTATTATCTACTTTAAATCATCATTGCTTAAGATATAATTAGATCTTAAAAGGCTACACCATTTAAAGATAACATTAAGTACAAAATTAAAGTTCATATATTAAAAATACACAATACATGTTATTTAATTTCTTCGGTAAAGTTCACCTCATAGAATTAAAAAAAAAATTAAGTAATTGAACTTAAATGATTAATGAGTTTCAGTTAAAGACGATTATTCGAAATAAATTAAATTTTAATTATTATTAAAATAATATTTGATCAAACTTTATTTAATTTTCGATCATATCTGAATTATTAAGATTTAGTTCTTTTTGGAACCAAACGATTAAAAAAATTGAAGATTTTATTAAAACTTTTTCTTGTAACATGTCTTGAAATTTATTCTAAAAGATCAAGAGAACAACTTGTGATTGATTAATTTGAAGAATCGTCAGATTTAACAAATGGTGAAGTGATGCTAGGAACATCTTCAAGAGGACTCAAAGGAAGACAAGAACTATTCAACTTTATGTCACAAACCATTTGTCGAAGTTCCGAAGCTTCTTCTTTCAATTGAACATTCTCTTGAACAACTCTATCATGTGATTCAAAGAAACTGTTCAGCTTATCAAGTAATTGATGATTTTCATTCCTTAGCCAAACAACTTGTGACCAAAGTTCATCAAGGTGTTTTTGTTTCCTCATTCGCGACCGGCGAGCTGACTCGCGGTTCGATATCATTCTTCGATGTTTTCTCTCGTTGATTAGTCCTTGTTGTTCATCTGCTTCATCTGAAGTTGAGTTGTTGCTTATGCATGAGGATTGAGGACTGAAATCTTGATGAAGAGTTTGTGGAAAGTTTTGGAAAGAATGGAAATTGTTGGAGAATTTTAAGAGTTGAGATGTTGGAATTGTGTTTTGGATTATGTTGTTTTGATATGGATAAGGAGATGGGTCTGAACTTGGGTGTAAATAATTGAGTGATGTAGTTTCTTTGGCTTGCATGGTTGAGAAATGAGTAAAAGATTTTATGGGTTTGGAGAAAAAAAGTTTGTTGTAGAAAATAATTTAATTGGATTGGATTGGAGATGAAGGGAATTGATGAGTGGGACTAGTATATATAGGAAGGAAAATTGTGAAATGGCCTCATTGAATGTAACATGAGTAACAAGATGTATGTACTCTGTCTATGTGTACAAGTATTGGATTACTTTATAGAATAGGTGAGTTTTATGCACAATTGGTCCATGTGTATGTATGTACTTCAAAGCTATTGAAAATTTTAATGCAAAATAATAGTTTATAATTTTTATTGTCTTTGTAAATAAGATAGTAATATAATTAATGTCAATTTAATATAAAATATATATTTATTTATTTATTATTTTTATTGATTAGTTATTATTTAAATCACTATTTTAATTATAGAAAAAAATATAATCATTAACGCCGTTTGTAGTAATTAAAGTGATAAATACTTTTTAAAAATGGTCTATAATAGACTACGGTCTATATTAAATTTTTTGATGTTACAGTTATCGTCATATTAATGCAATTTATCACATTTTTCTCCGATGATAAAAATTTATGCAACGCAACTCGTCTCATTTTTTTATGTACTAGTTGTTAGTGGTGGGTGTAAGGAAACAATTATGTATTTTGATGCTATGATTTTAACAATTACTAATAATATTAAAATAACATTAACTATATAAAAAAAATTAGGAAACGCTATCTTAAAAAAACAATGTAACTCTATGTGATACCCTATTAAAGATGTTTTAAGTGACATGGGATTACTTTATTTTGCATAAAAGAAATACTCTCTTTTTGATCCTTTTCTAAAAAGTTTTTAAAAAGTTAAATAGGCTTATCACAAGAAGCAAATTAAACATAGTGTTTATTCATGTACATATACTTAACATGGATGTTCTCATCATGTTATGTGGGGTATTAGGTTCACTGAACACAAGCTATGTGTGAATAACAACATGCTTCAACATAGATAGACACATCCATATAAGTGACGCAACGTGTGGGGGAGGCAACTTAATTTAATGGATAATGATTTTGGAAAAAAAAGTGCTTACATCATATAAATTCATATCATGGAGAGTATAATAATTCAATTGGAAGACTGTTTAAGAAAAAGTAGGTGTTTGAGAAAAAAATTGGAGTTCAATCGAAGTCAATTTATTATTTATATGAAAGTGCGTAATGTGCTATTTTCAAGCTTATTCTTTGTTGGATAATTGAACTTTTCATTTAGGGTATGTTTGGATGGAATATTTTAGAATGGAGGATATTTGAATAAAATTTAGTCAATAATAATTGATGTATTTCGTTTATAATTAGATACATCAATTATTTTGATTAAATTTTAACTCAACTATCTCCTATAAAAAGGATCAAATGAAATATTTTTGATTTAATTGCAGTTTTGGTCTCCCCATTTTAACTGAATCACGAAAGTAGTTCTCCTATTTTGTTTCTCTTCAGTTTTAGTCCCTAAATAGAATTTAGTCAAAAACTTGATGAAATACAATTTTTTGCACTTATTTAAGCCACATTATGCCTCAAAATTTCATGGTGCAACAATTGTACCTGAAATTCATGAACATAAATGGTATGATGTGGCTTTAAAAAAATGATATTTTATCAAATTTTTGACTAAAATTCTGTTTGAGGGACCAAAACTGAGGAGAAATAAAATATGGGGACTACTTTCGTGATTCAACTAAAATAAGGGGACCAAAATTACAATTAAGTCAATATTTTTTTTAAGAAGTTATAAAAAAGGATCACTTTAGTTAAGCATGATGTCTTTGTTATTATGTTGCACTCTTCTTTTTTTCATCTTGGTTTTATCTCTTTGGGTTTTTCAAATAAGTTTTTAACGAGAGTGTGTTGTTCATGCTTGTTTACTTGAGTTTTGATCAAGTCCTTCCAAATTTTTTATTTTTTATTTTATTTAATGAATTTATTAAGGTGTTGTATATGATAGATGATATTTTTTTGTGTCAATATAGTTGTTATGTCAATTATATCATGATATATGAGGTTTGATTGAAATATAAAAGAATAGAAATCCCAATTCAAAATAATAAATATATAAAAATGCAAAAGAAAGAACACACAATGTTTAATAACATCATTTTATCAATTGTAAATCAATTGTGATTTAATTCATATTACAAAATTACTCCGAACGAAACACCCTACGCAAACTCCTTAGCATTATGGTTAGAGGGACTTGTTCACTTATCACTATAAATTATATATTACGTAATCATATATCATGTTATTCTTTCAAAAAATATTAAAATATAAATTTAGATCTTCAAAATCATTGATCCAACACACATCCTTAAGTGTTTGTTTGAATTAATGATAAGTCTAATAAAATTATACTGTACCATTGTGATTTTATCATAAACAATATTTTAGAGCTTTATTAACATCACATACTTTAGAATTTCATTGAAACATTGATATATCACCATAATTTCGTCAAACACGGATTTAATTTAAACATTTATAAAAAAAACAAAGAAATTGAAAGAAAAAAAGAAAATTGGAAAAGACGTGCTAGTTTCCGATAGCAATAAAGAAAGAAAGTTTATGAATTTGATGACTCAAAAGCCACTCATATAATAAATGTAACTAGAAGCCAAATCTTAATTTGATCAGCAACCACTTATTTAAGTTTTAAAATATGGTTAGGTATTAATCATTTATTTTAGTCTAGTAATGACAGCTTCAATAGTAATAATCTTAAGGTAAAAGTTAAATCATCATTTATTTACTCCCACGCCTATTATGTGACACAAAATGTTAACACAAGTGTATAGCTATGTGCATAATGTAATCTATTCAAGAAAATATATAGTAATTAATTTATTTTATTATTTTATATGTGTTAAGAAAAATGTATAAATAAAAGAGAAAAATATTATTATTTTTATTAAATTATGTTCATTAGATATTGATTTGATGTATTATTAATATTATAGTATAGTAAATAATATTATATTAAAATTTATATAAATAATATTAATTAAAATGTACAATTAAAAAAATACATAAAAATTAAAAATGTCATTTATTTTTAGACAAATTTTTTATACAAACAAATCACTTATTGTGGGACAGAACATTATGCATACATGGGTGTTCCACATTATTAAAATTGTTTCCTGTTCATCTTAAAATTGTTTCCAACATTATTTACTTTGAAATATAATGATATATATGAAGGTGAAAATACTTTACAGGCTATTATGGAGAATAAAATATTAGCAAATTTTTTAGTGGTAACAATTTCCAGTCAAATCGAAAATGAGGCCAATGCTTTCAACTACCACTTCACAATAGATTCTTTTTTAAATGCTAAAAAGTGCTCTTGAACATTGATTAAGAAATTCAATTATAGAAATATTCAATTAATTATTTTTTTAAAGTGTATTTTCAACACATTAAAAATTAATTTTTTTTCTTTCAAAATTTCTATTTTTATTCCTTAACAATTATAATTAGCAAGACCCGCCAAAAAGACATGCATACCTTAATAACAACATAAATTTTCTTAATAGTTTATTAATTCCTCAATTCATTGTTATCGACATTAATGAAATAAAAGAAAGTAGTATATAATATGTGATAATACAATTGTATCTGTTCTATTTTGTCGAAAGTAACATCTTTGTCTATGAATATAGAAGTTTATTGATTAAATTATAGAAATTAAAAAAATTAGATAATAGTATTAAATTTGTCCACAATTGATATTAATTTTATAATTTTATTTTTTCAGAGATAAAATTAATTAATATTTTTATTATAGTATTTATTGATAATTGCAGTAAAATATATAGATTAATTAAGAGTATATTAATAAGAAAATAATTAATATAATTAAAAATTTAAATATAATCTTATAAAAAGTGACATATAAATTTTTTTACGAAAAATCTTATATAGCGAGACCTGTGGTAAAATTAAATATAAAACTTTTTATTATTAAAAAAAAATCATAGAAAACTATTTTTTTTAAGACACTTTAGAATAAAAATTCATTTATTAAATTAATATAAATCAAGTTAATTAGTTTAATAATTATTGAGACAATATTAATTTTGGAGAATATTTTATTATTTTTAAATTTAAAAATATTAGAATATAATA
The DNA here is from genome assembly GCF_000331145.2 of Cicer arietinum. Classification (NCBI taxonomy): domain Eukaryota; kingdom Viridiplantae; phylum Streptophyta; class Magnoliopsida; order Fabales; family Fabaceae; genus Cicer; species Cicer arietinum. The sequence goes on from NC_021162.2 coordinate 6,988,374, forward strand.
CATTTTTATCAAATACAAATTTTTTTAGAGGTCATTGTATTAAATAAATATTTATTTATTTTTAAAAATCTAAAACAACTATTTTAGTGGTTTCAACTTTTGGTCAACTGCGTGAAACTCCAATATATATTTGATTTATAGCATCTAAAATAAAATGATATCTAATGCAGTTTTTTTAATTTCATCATATCATTTCCGATAAAATGAATTACACAAATTTACTCAATAAGCGAAAAAAATGGAGACATCTTCCACTAAAAATGAATAAGAATGGTCTTCCTTACTATTGCATCTTCCACTAAAAATAAAAATCATAAATCAAATTGAGAAGAACTAGAACAAAAAATCTAGTTTGGAGAAATGCATTCTTCTACACTTCTCTTGTGAGTCAAGTTAATTAAGTGGACTCAAAGGTCAACCATATCATTAGACAGATTTAGACCCCTCTTTCTTTTCATGTCTTTTCATGTCTTTTCATTGCTCTCTCTTTCTCTCTCCCTTCTTCTAATTTGTTGGAATGAGCATAAAGTTGATAGTATATATTGGTACAAGACTTATCATGAAGTGTATATCATTGACTATTTGTACTTGTGTATTCATACATTGTGCTTGTACTATATTCTATACATTAGTTGGTGACTATGGTCAAAATGCTAATTAACCATTGGATTAACCAAAGTATACCATTCTTCATTTCAACTCCTGATTATTATTTTAGTCAATTTGATCACTGGCTAATTAGTCTATCTTGCCTTCTAAATTCGTAGCATCAATATTTCATTTTAATTATGTGTTTGGTGTTCGATATACACTAATGTTTGACTTTAGAACATGTGTAGATAATGAAAATTAAACGCAAGAATAATTAACTACACAAATATTTATTTAATAAAATAAGATTAGATATATGTATGTAAAAATAATTTAAATTGGATCTCAAATTTATGAAGAATTAACTACACTACAAATAAATGACAATCACCAACAGTTTAAAATGCTGCAAAAATAAAATTGATGGTAATTCAATAAAAATGAAGAGAAATAAAATATTTCTCAAAATTCAACAATCGAATGGAAATTAAACAAATTACCATCTCAACCGTAAAAATGAAAAATAATCATTAAATTTATATTTTAAAAAAATATTCTAAGTTGTTCTTTAGAATTTCAATTTATTTTTAAATATAAAGTTTTAATTTATTTTTAATCATTGATTTACGGTAGATCACCTATGTAAAATTTATCAAATAAATTGGCATACAATATCTAATTTATTTGTAAGAACACGGTCATCGATACATAATCTATATTAAAGTTTTGTTACTTAAGAATTATTTTCTTAAATTTGTTTTTTGTGGGGTCATCCTTTCCTCTTTTAATCAGAAAAAAATAATTTAAATTCCACATAGAGATATATAAAACACAAATGTAGTTTATAAAGAATATATCACTTAACTTACAAGTCACGTATATCACTTATATAGATTATAGATCACTTATATCCCTCAATTTATAAAGATAAGTTAAGTTATAATCAATGAAAAAAAATGTGATAACTTTCTCTTTTTATTTAATGGGTAGATGGAAGAGAGCAAAGCATGAAGTGGTGTCACATAAAAACATGCGTGTGCACCCCACTATGACAACCCACAATTGACAAGGAGAGTGTGTGATTTCAGCAAAAAATATGTAGCTATAGCTAGGCATTTAGATTTTCAATTATCAATCAACTCATTTCTTTTGTTTGCATCAACCAAAAATAATCAAACATCATAATATGAGTTACCGACTGAATAAACAAATTTGAACATTCAATTAGTGTGAAGCAAATCCAGACATATAATGTATTTTTTTTAATAAGATTTCAGACACAGAAACCAAATCTTTGAAATTCATTGACCTGTAAAATTATAAGTGTAAAATTATAAGTCTCGGTTAAATTAATCTTTAAATTTTGTAAATTGATAAATATATTTATGAATGTTTATATTGTGAATTAAAATATCTCTTATGACAATGTTTACAATTAAAAATTATAGTGTGACACACTAATCATTTATATTGATCATATATCAGTGTCATTTTATTATAGACTAATTTGCGTGTTAACAATCTTATAAACAAATTTTTCAATAATTATAATTGTGGAGAGACTAATTATTGAGTCTATGAAATACCTAAGTTTTATAAGAAAATTAATTCGTAGTATAATGATATTGATGTGAAATCATTACATATTCAATTAGTATGTCAAATTACAGTCACCAACGATAAATTTATATATATACATATAGAAGGTATATCAAGTGAAAGTGAGTTTTATTATATTAAATAAGAGTGATTTTTATTATGAGAGAGACAAATGACAATCATTAAATAAAATAAATGACTAAGATTAAATGATTCATTTAAAATACACACGTTTTCTTGCTCTGCTTCTATTTTTTTTAATGAAAATCAATCTGTAATTTTTAGTTTTAAATTATAAACAGATAATTATTAGGCTTAATTGCGGTTTTGATTCTTCTATTTTAGCTGAATCACGAAAATAGTCTCCGTATTTTATTTATTCTCAGTTTTTGTTTCCAAACATAATTTTGGTTCAAAATTTGATAAAATGTAGCTTTTTTTGCACTTATTTAAATCACATCATGCATCAAGATCTCATGGTGCAATAATTGTACTGGAGATCTATTATCATAAATGGTGTGACGTGACTTAAAAAAAATGACATTTTATCAAGTTTTAGATCAAAATTCTGTTTGAGAACTAAAACTGAAGAAAAATAAAATGAATGAACTATTTTCGTGATTCAGATAAAACAAATGATCAAAATTATAATAAACTTAATTATTATTAAAAAAAATAGAAATTAACATGACGATATAGTATTTAAATGAGACACTAAAGTCTGCTGACAAAGGGATGTTTTAGAAAAAAGAAAGAAAAAAAGAATATAAAGACGTTATGTTTGTACAATAAAGAATGAGGAGTTTCACTATGAGATCTATATTTTAAATAAATAATTTAATCCCAGTCTTTTATTTAATCCAATAGTTGTTATTTGTTTCTTTCATCTCTCGAAATAAATATGGCTCTTACTTCATATGATTTCAAAAATCATCTTTCATAATTTAATCTCAATCCTTTATTTTATTTAATATTCATTATAATTTACCATTTTATGAAGTATTTATTAATTTGAAAATTTTAGAGTAATTCTTTTTTTTTAAGTAGATGATAAATACCACCAAAAATTCATACACATAATTTTAAGATTTTAAATTTAAACTTGATATGTGATATGCAATCCAATAATTTTAATATTTATTAATTAAATTAAAATTTAAAGATAATTTTAGAGACTAATTTAACATGTGGAATTTTGAAAACCAATTTTTTTATTCGCTCATTTAAAATTGGATGACTTAATTCATGGTATAAATACGATACGTGTAAAATATTATGTCAACTATTTAGGTTGAAATAACATTTTTCTAGTTTGTTATGCCTTTGGAATCATTACCTTTCATTTGCAAAAGGCAAATGTGTAAAGATATTTGCTTGGTGCAGCAATTTACTTGCACGTACAAAAGTCTATAATTATATAAAAAGAAATGTTGGGTTAGGTGCTTCTTGAAGTTTTTGGGCCACTAATTTGAGCCACCCACAAGATATATAATATATTTGTGTTAAAGAAAGTTAATTGGACATCTTTAGATTTAGTTAGATATTATATATATTTGTGTTAAGAAATTAGTTATAAAAATATAGAAAGTAGTAATTAAAGTTATTTTAACATATTGTATAAATATGTATTTTATACTAATTGTATTATAATTTTTTATATTATTATTTCAAGTTATATATATATTTTTTTAATTATTATTTTTTTATCTAAACTTAACTATGATTCTCAATATAGTATCAGAGCCATATAATTCTCTTTTAAGAGATGATCATAATTATTATTCGAGAAAATCTCAATTTTCAATATCCTTCTTTCTTTCCATCTCTTTTTTATTCTTTTCTTGAGAAAATTTCAATAGCCTCTTCTACATCTTGCACAATGTCAAAAGAAAAATTTTCCAATCCGTGGAAGTGGTGGTATTTTTCATAATTCCAATGTTTGAAGATTGTAATACTCCACTTTTTTCCGGCAAATAAAAATTATTCCAAAAAATAAGTAATATCATGTTTAATTCAATATTTTTTATAATTATTGTTATTAAATCTAAAAAATCATCATTTTATAAATTTAGTTCAATTTTAAGTTCATATTTACATGAACGTTTTCCATTACATTTGACACTAAAAATAATAAAACAAATATATGATAAACAAATAATAAAATCAAATCAAATACAACAAAACCAAAATGTAAAAAAATAATACTCAATTAATAATTTTTCTTCTACTTAAAAACTGTTTTTTTAATTTTCATTATTTAATTAATAAAATTTTATATCTATGATCTAAATATTTTGGAATGTCTTAAAACAATTAAACTCTAGCAAATAGTTTTATGAGTCTATACACATCAGCCTCATCCAACATGACTTCCTCTGCTTTTTTAGTTTTTATGGAAATAGAGCATAAAATCCAGTAAAGAAATCCAATACATCTTTTAAGAGATGTTAGAGACCCAACGGAGTAGATGATACACTTATGACTATGTTAATCAGAGGCTTAAAATCTCTTTTAAATATGACATTTTTTAAGTTCATATTTCAATATTTTTAAATTCGAAGTGTAATAAATACAATCTACCTTAAGAAGGATGTTAAATATATCTTAATTGATTAGTTAGTAAAGTTGATTAGTTAATTAAGTTGATTAGTTATATTAATTAGTTATTTAACACTAGTTAGTAGTTTATCTAATATATAGTCTTTGTAACTTTTGATATAATTAACTTCCTATTATTAATATCATTCAATTTATTTATCTCTATTTCTCTCTTACCAATTACTTAAACGAAGAATAGTAATATTTTAGTTGCACTTAAATAGTTATTCTTCAATCTTCTTTAATAAATTACACTTCATTGCATACAAAATGTTAACAATCCATTATGCGTAAAATATATTATTGAAAATAAATACTCTATTATTTTAAATCAATTAGAAATTTATAAAAAATTTAACCATAATAAAAAACAGACAAACAGTCACGAGAGTAATTATTTACATGAGAGTATTGGAAGTGCTCATGAAAATATACAAACGTTAGCACAATAAAAAAAAAAAAAAAAAGATAAAAGACATTTCATATAAGTGATAAATATAAGAACGAGAACAATAATTTCATTATATTATCTTTATTAATTATGAATATATTGTCATAAATGTAAAATAAATAATAATAATTTAAGAGTGATACAGGTACAATTAAAAATAAATAAATTGTATCAAAACTAAAAGTGTAATAAAGAGTATGATTTGATATGCTGCCACAATGCACCTTCTTGAAATATTTTTCTTTTGTTTGTTTGTTTTTGGCTCTCTTATATGCTTTTAGTTTTGTTTTTTTCTTTGATGTCACTACAATCAATCAGCCACTGCAACTTTTTTCTTCTTCAAATAGTTCAGAATCCAGTGCCCCTTGACCATAATTTCTTGTCACTTTTGCCCAATGCCTAATAATGGATAAACTTAATTTTTTTAATAATTATTATTTTACAATAAAAATTGATAGGGTCAATTCTTATGCATATTAATTAATTGGTTATTTGTGGGCTACACAACTAGTCCAATTTTTCCTGTATATAAAGATCTCTCTTTTATATGTTGGAAATTTATATAGATGCTAAGAGATTGTGTTCCCTTAAGCCTGCATAGGCTTGGTTTCATTTTTTAAAAATTCAAAATTCATTCAAGATGTTTATATCACATATTCAAAATTGATTTTAGATATGCAAAATGAGTTTTGACATGTTTGATTGTTTTTGAAGATAATTGACTTTGACATTATTTTTGTCTCAATAGTTGATTTATAATTTAAAATTAGGATTTCTAAATTTTTTTTACTCTAAATTTGATTTTAACATTTAAATTTATTGTTGAACTCACTTTTTACGTAAATATATTCAAACCAAACTCATTTTATGTTCAACTCATTTTTAATTAAAATTAATTTTACAAAATCAATTTCCTCAAAATTATTTTTTTATCAATGTATAATAAAAAATACACATTTAAAATATTGCATCAATGTTTGGAAATGGTGGTGGAGACTAATGCAAGGGTTATGTAAGATAAAAGGTTAATTGGAACAAAAAAAAAAAAAAAAAAGAATTGGGATCCTTTGCACTACTAGTGCAAACTTGCCAGATGGAACCACACACAAAAGGAGTCATAATTTTAGAGACCATCTTTGTTATCATTTTCAAAGATTTAGACAATTTATTATACACATTAGACAATTTTGACCATTAATTTGAAATTTGTAGATAAGATAAAATATTTAATAAATTAATTTAAAATAATCTTAGTCATTAATTTATATTAAACATTGAGATTGTGACACAGTTTCATAAATCATTTTGCATTTTCAATTTAAGAATGATTGATGTAATAATACACTTAGTTTCCACTTACTCTTTAAAATATATACATCCTTTTTGGAAATGAAGGGGCATACTTAGTAGAAATGTTGAACCAAAGGCCATTCTCAAGAGCCACATGTACAATGTAAAGTTTATAGAGGGGATATGAGTGCTCTCTTTGATTTGCAAATTTGGACACTATAGGATTAGAGAATTGATGAAATTGTGAAAATGACAACAACTTTGTTTTGTTTTTCATTTGTTTATGTGATCCAATTCTTATAGTTAAAATACAAAAATGAAAAGTGGACAGGTCATAATATATAAATTAAATCCACCAAAATATCTTAGAAATTTGTGGCCTTGTGTGTATTGCATGAATATATATAACGGTATTAACAGTCATAGGATTTATTGCTATAAAAAGCGACAATTATTTCAACGCTAACCTCATTTTTTTTAGTATTATGCAACAAAGCAAGATCTTAACATTGAATTCCACCAAATATATTGGAGACAAAACAAGTCTTATTATTATTATTATTATTATTATTATTATTATTATTATTATTTTTTAAAAAGTCAAAAAATAATATTAACCCTTTATCTTAGTACAAAATATGTCAAGAAGATGATCAATTGTACAAAAATTATTACATTACAAATAAGAGAACCTACCACTCCATAACCCTTTATTGTAGTGTATAAGGTCATCTAATTAATCCCTAATACACTACATCTCAAACAAACCAAAGTATTTGTTCACCAAAGCCCTAACTTCTCACTAAGCCCTTTCCCTTTAACCTTCAACCACTACCAAGCCAAATTTTAATTTTGTCTACCACTAAAGTTAAGTCAAAAGTAACATTCTTAAAAGTAACATAATTCATGTATCTCTAAATACACCAGACACACGCAATTCAGATCACAAAAAGTCTTTCACGCAATAGTTCACTCTCATTATTAACTCAGAAAACAACAATGCATAGAGATTAACGTGATTTGGACATGACACTGAGACACCAAACCATTGAAATACAAATTTTCACGCCTCTCTAAAAATCAAACACTCTAAAAACAAGTGATTGCAAGTTTCTTCACACTCACACCACCCATAACACAAACTAAGCTCTCGAGAGATAGCACTACACCTTATTAAATTGATTTTTGTCGGCAAATGCTCCTCTAAAAGCCTTCACGCAAATCAAGTCTTATTGAAAAATTAATATGAGCTAAATAGAGCTTATAAAATCAAGGCAATCATTGTTGGGTGGGCTCACTCCCCAAGTGGAACCCACCAATTTTACTAGTATTATTATTATTATTGAAATAAAAAGAAAAAGAAAAATAAAAAAAAGGATTTTAATGGGCTTGGCCCACTTGAAGGTAATAAAAGGGATTTAGAAATCCCTAAGAAGATACACAGAAAGACAACGGAAGAAGAACGGTTGCCAGAGAAGAAAAATAAGGGTTTGGTTCCAATGGTGGTAACAGGTGTGTAGCAAACTTGCTCCGTTTGATCTACAAATTTAGTATGTTATTCCTACCACTGAGTTTGTTATTTTAATATATAATTTGAGTAGTTTTATCTTCTCTGAGAGTTACTTTGGCATACCCACTTTAGTTGAAGGTTGTTATAGGGTTATTATTGTTGATTGATATTCCCTATTGTTATTAGGAAGACTCTTGGTGTACCAATTAATTATTATAGTGGAAGTTTTACTGGACTAGGTCCCGTGGTTTTTATTCTCTCAATTTGAGGGAAGTTTTCCACGTTAAAAATTGCGTTTGTCTCATATTTAATTTTCTGCCAATTATTATTGCTCTTGGAATTATATTTTCTGTTTGGCCATTTATCTGCACAGGTGGGGAAAAAAATATTCCGCATAATTGAGATAATTATCTCTGGTTTTTCCCAATATGAAATTAATTGTTGCTTGGGGACAAGCAATAGATTAAGTTTGGGGTTGTGATGACTCTTCATCATATGCATATTTTCCCACTGTTTTAGTCTTATTTATCCTCAATCATCAGTTAAATTAAGGATTTATTTGATACATTTTGTTGATTTTTGTTCTTTGAGTTAATAAAATGTTTTTTGTTTTTATTTCGTTGATTAAGTAGGAATTTGTCGTAATTTTACATTGCGTTTTGTTTTAGTGCAGTGCTGAATTTTGGTGAAAAATCAACATGACATATGTGGAGTATTTCAGCCATATCTGGAGTTCTAGATGTCCAATTAGTGTCACTCCAAGTGCTACTGAAAGCTAAGATCCATATCTACAACTTTCGTGAAGACACCGGGACCAAATTCAGACGCAAAAGATGAGAAAAATGCAAAATACATCAGACAACGGATGTTGTGCGCCTGGAGCGCATTTCTCAGGTTTGGCCTCTGCCAACGCGCGCCTGGGGCGCGCGACGCGCACCAGAATCATAAAAACGCAGATTTTTACTGTTTTAGGGATTTTTTTTGACTCTGGGGAACTTGGGAGACTTGTGCCCTAGCATAGAAACTCAAAGACGGCCGTTTCTAACGCCATTGAAGCAGTTTTATCAAGAATCATCCATGAATCATTCTTGTAATTCTTCTTTAATCCTTATCTTTTGTATCTCTGTCATGAGTAACTAAACCCTATTTGTTAGGGATGAGTGTAACCAGATGAAACCCTTATTTTTCTGATTTGATTTCTAGTTATATGAATGAGTTTATTGAATTGTTTTTCTCATCTCTGTGCTTAATGCTTTTTATTGCTTGATCAACATTAAAATGTTCTACGATTTGTATTTTGAAACGGAAGTGGACTTTACGAATGCTTGAGATGAGAAATTCATGAATTTGTAGTCTAGGGATAGATGCAGGTCATGAAACCAATTAAATTAGTTGCAAAGCAATAATTTACAAGAGAATTTCTATACGGTAATGCTTAATTCTAATCTTAAATCCACTAAGGAATTAGGGGTTACTTTGGAATTAAAGGTTCTGTCACTAAGACATTAGGGCAAGAATAATAAAGAGAATTCGGTAATAATTCAATAAAGGAATTCAGTAACTAGGATCAAATTAGACACCAAGGTTGGATTCGAAGTGAAACTCATCCCTGACATTTTTCTCATTATAAAAGATCAATTTTATTATTGTTGTTAATTTCAAACATTATTTCAATCAACTTGGGAACCTTTTTGTTCAATTCTAGTAATCAAATATAATTCAATAGTAAAACGCAATCCTTGAGTTCGACACTCGGTACTACCGTTTTATTATTACTTGCAACGATTCAGTACACTTGCTGAAACGCAATCAAGTTTTTGGCGCCGTTGCCGGGGATTGCCATATCACTATTGAATTTAGTTTATTTACTGAATTGAAATTTTTTGCTCTGCAATAAAATTTCTTCTTTTATTTTATTTCAAAAAAAAAAATTATTTGTTTCAAAACTGCTTGTTTTTACTTGGTTATTTATCTTTCTTTAACTGTTCAATACTCATAATTTGTCTAACCTTGCATGCGAGGCCAGTCCTCAGCTGATCTTTTCTTTGATCCAGAAAAAAAAAAAAAACTGGGAAAGCAATTCAAAAATTGGTATGATGGAATTGAAGTTTATGAGGTTGGGTTGGTTGAAGGGATGTTGCTCTCAAAACAGATAAAAGATGTTATTGCCGCTGAGATAAAGAAGGGGATGGTAGCTCTAAATATACAACCCTCGGTAGCCCCTGCCAAATTAGTAAAGCATACTAGTTGCAGCCGTTGTGGAGGAGCACATAAAACTGGAGCCTGTGAAACACTGGATGACAATGAGTTAGAAGAACTAGAACATGTGAATTTTGTTAGTAATGATGGGAGGCAGAATAATCCCTACTCTAATACGTACAATCCTGGTTGGAGAAATCATCCAAATTTATCCTGGAGAGATCAGCAAGGTGGTTCTCAAGGTCAACAAGGAGCTCAAACGAACCAATTTCCACCTAGAAAGGCTGCTTGGGAGATTGCCATGGAGAAATTAGTGACAATCACAAATTCTTTCATTGAAGAGTCAAGAGCCATCCAGAAAAATCACTCTGCATCCATAAAGAATCTGGAAACTCAAATGGGTCAACTTGCTCAACAAATGGCACAAAGAACGATTGGACATTTTCCTAGTGACACAGTTACGAATCCACGAAATTATGTCAATGCCGTGACAACAAGGAGTGGCAAGGTAAGTGAACAAGTACCACTTAAAGTCAAACAAAGTGTAAGCACTTCAAGCTCGACCCACTCAGAAGAAACAGTCACACCGACCTTAGTGGAAGAGCACACCACTCTTGAAAAGGAGGAAGAACATGTGGTACAAAAAAGGGAACCACTGCCAAAACCAGAAATTCGACTTCCGTTTCCTCAAAGGTTAAAAAAGGAAGAAACAGAAAAACAATTCGGTAAGTTCCTTGATGTTTTTAAAAAATTACAAATTAACATTCCTTTTGCAGAGGCACTAGAACAGATGCCAACATACGCCAAGTTCATGAAGGAGATTCTATCAAAGAAAAGAAAAATCGGCGGTGAAACAGTGATGCTAACCGAAGCATATAGTGCTATACTACAGAGAAAACTTCCGCCGAAGCTCAAGGATCCTGGAAGCTTCTCAATCCCGTGTGCCATTGGAAATAAAACTTTTGGGAAGGCTCTGTGTGATCTTGGGGCTAGTGTAAGTCTTATGTCCCTTTCCATATACAAAAAACTGGGCATTGGAAAAGTCAAAGACACACAGCTGATGCTACAATTTGCGGATCGCTCAATAAAATACCCTTATGGAGTGGTGGAAGATGTGTTGGTTAAAGTGGATAAGTTCATTTTTCCAGTGGATTTCGTGGTACTAGACATGGAGGAAGACAATGACATTCCTTTGATTTTGGGGAGACCGTTCTTAGCAACAGGGCGAGCTATGATTGATGTAGCAGATGGCACCTTAACCTTTAAGGTAAATGAGGAAACAGTCACATTCAATATTTTAAAAGCCATGGAGCATTCAAACGAAAGAGAAGGGTGCAACCGAATTGAGATTTTTAATTCGATAGTCGATGAAGAAGGTGAACATCAAGGACACATTATGCCATTAGAAAGAGT
>NC_021162.2:7007106-7036516 GCF_000331145.2 Cicer arietinum
ATGGTTGAGCAGTACCTTCCCACTTGAGTCGTGAGGGGGAGATTTGTTGGGTGGGCTCACTCCCCAAGTGGAACCCACCAATTTTACTAGTATTATTATTATTATTGAAATAAAAAGAAAAAGAAAAAAAAGGATTTTAATGGGCTTGGCCCACTTGAAGGTAATAAAAGGGATTTAGAAATCCCTAAGAAGATACACAGAAAGACAACGGAAGAAGAACGGTTGCTAGAGAAGAAAAATAAGGGTTTGGTTCCAATGGTGGTAACAAGTGTGTAGCAAACTTGCTTCGTTTGATCTACAAATTTAGTATGTTATTCCTACCACTGAGTTTGTTATTTTAATATATAATTTGAGTAGTTTTATCTTCTCTGAGAGTTACTTTGGCATACCCACTTTAGTTGAAGGTTGTTATAGGGTTGTTATTGTTGATTGATATTCCCTATTGTTATTAGGAAGACTCTTTGTGTACCCATTAATTATTATAGTGGAAGTTTTACTGGACTAGGTCCCGTGGTTTTTATTCTCTCAATTTGAGGGAAGTTTTCCACGTTAAAAATTGCGTTTGTCTCATATTTAATTTTCTGCCAATTATTATTGCTCTTGGAATTGTATTTTCTGTTTGGCCATTTATCTGCACAGGTGGGGAAAAAAATATTCCGCATAATTGAGATAATTACCTCTGGTTTTTCCCAACAATCATTACCTCTCTCATTTTCTCTCATTTTGAGGTTAGACCCAAAATCTAAGATTGAATTAAGGTTTCATCCTAAATCTTTTAATTAATGGACACATATTTTTGTTTGTTTTCTAATATATTATTGGCTAAGTTATACATTTGGTCCCTTAATTGATTTTATGGTTTCACTTTGATCTCATAACTATTTTTTGTTTTGATTTGGTCTCGTGGTTTTACTTCTCTTAAGCAAATTAGTCATTTAGTCTAATTTTGTGTAAAAAAATTTTAACTTTACCTATGTGACATTAATTAGTTGTAGATTAGGATTTATACAAATCTCAGTTTTTCCCTTCTTCTCCAAAGTAGGCTTTTGCTCTAATTTATAACTTTTTTCTCTTAATTTTTCATCATCTTCCTCTTCCCATTTTTTCTTGATAGTCATCTCTAGAGGGTTAATTTTCAATTCAAAATGAGTCAAATTATAATAGAATGATAGTAGAAAGGAAATGAGAGAGAAAGAGATAAGCGAAACTCAAAAGAAATTTACGTAGTCTTATAGATTGAGAAATAATTAAGATGAAGAAAGGGGAAGAAGAAGAGGAATAATTAAGATGACGAAGAAGATAAACATTAGAGTAGAAACATAATTTAGAGAAGAAATGAGAAATTAAAATTTGTCGAAATCCTAATCATCCACAACTAATGCCACACAGACAAAGTTAACAAATATTTGAAGGAAAAGACTAAATCGACTAACAGAAGTAAAATTAAAGGATCAAATAGAACAAAAAAATAATTGTGAGACCAAAGTCAAATTACAAAATAAATTAAGAGATCAAATATTTGATTTAATCTATATTATTTTTACCCCGTACATAGAAGAAATTGATCACTTTACAAATATTTGATTTAATCTATATTATAGGTTACTTTCTGTGTTGAAAAAACTTACAAAAAAATAGTTTTGAACATTTTATAGATTAAGTATTCTCCAACCAAGGTCTTAGAGTTTAAAAAGTGTGTTCTTAACGAAATCATCATTAAAAAAATGATGCTGTGACAACTTATGGGGATGATTTCGTCCTAACCAATATGTTAGATAAGTTGAAGATTAGAATTATAAACCTATAAAGAAACTTTTAAGAGTTGTGCATTAGGCTTTTAACAAAGGTGTTAATGTACAACTTGTTAGATAATATTATTATATATTAGTAGTAAAGGTATTTTAGACAATTCTAGACAATTCTATTCTTTTATATATATACTCATTGTAACCCTATTAACTTGTGGTTTTGGTTCATTATATGATATGAAACCCTAGAGTGGTTGTTTTCTCTTCTTCCTCTTTTCATTGTTAACATGGTATCAAAGAGCTTTGGTTGATTTTTGGATCTACCGTAGAGAAGAGAGAGACTATTTTGATAGGAAAGACAACCACCAAAAGAGAAAAGAGAAGAGTAACCCTATTCCCGATTTTGTTAAATCAGTCTCAGAAAAACATCGATTGCGCATTCGTTAACCGTTGGATCGGGCTGATTTTTGGACAGCAGGTTCGCAACATATAGGTCTTCGTCTTCAACGGTCGGATCAACGAAACGACGTCTAGAGAGGGAGAAATCGTGCTCGCACAGCATCAGGTTATCCTTAATTTATTTTCTCTCAGTGATTGTGTTTGTCGTATTTTTCTGTCTCATTATTTGTATGGCTTTGAGAGAAGGTTTGGAGGTTCATTGTGTTGTTTTAAAAAATGGGTTTTGTGTTAATTTGTATGTTGGGACTTCTTTGGTTGAAATGTTTGTGAGAAGTTTGGTTTCTTGGACTGCTGTTATTGTTGGGTTTGCTAGGTGTGGGGATATGAGTGAGGCCAGGAAGCTTTTTGATGTTATGCCTGATAGAGATATTGTTGCTTCTAATGTTATGATTGATGGGTATGTGAAAATGGGGTGTATGGATTTGGCGAGGGATTTGTTTGATAAGATGAAGGATAAGAATGTTATTTCTTGGACTAGTATGGTTCATGGTTATTGTGAGGATGATGATGTTGTGGTGGGTAGGTTTATATTTGATTGTATGCCTGTCAAGAATGTGCTTAGTTGGAATGCTTTGATAAATGGTTATGGTGTCAATGGTTGTGCGAAGGAAGCGTTAGAAGTATTCGCAGCAATGTTACGGGAATGATTTGAACCGAATGAGATAACAATGACTAGTGTGTTATCTGCTTGAAACCATTGTGGTTTGGTAGAGGAAGGAAGAAAATGCTTCAAAGAAATGAAGAGATTTGGAATTGTGCCTCAGATTGAGCATTATGGTTGTATGATTGATCTTCTAGGAAGGGTTGGATACTTGGATGAGGCTGAAAATTTGATCTTCTGTGTTGTCGCTCTGTCTGTTGCTTCTTCTGTTTGATTGCTAATCTCTCTAGTGATTTGCTTTGTTGCTTCTCTCTTTGTTTAGTTTGGTTTGATATGATTTAGTTTTGTTTGGTTCTATTTGGTTTGGTTTGTTTGGATTTGGTTTCGTGGTGCTACTTCTTTGGTGGTTCCTATCTGTTGATTTTGATATGGTTGTTGCTCCTTGGTTTGTTTGGATTTTGTTTCGTGGTGCTACTTCTTTGGTTGTTCCTATCTGTTGATTTTGATATGGTTGTTGCTCCTTGGTTTGTTTGGATTTGGTTTCGTGGTGCTACTTCTTTGGTGGTTCCTATCTGTTGATTTTGATATGGTTGTTTCGTGGTGCTACTTCTTTGGTTGTTCCTATCTGTTGATTTTGATATGGTTGTTGCTCCGTTTTTTTGGTCGCTCCTTTTTCGGTTTGATTTTTTGTTGGTTTGGTTCGTCTCTTTGATTGTTGCTTCTTCTTTGGTGACATCCCTCTTGTCCCCCCGGCTGTCCAACCACCTCCTGCGATTGTTGATCCTCCTCGTTACCCCTCTCGTCATCATCTTCAGCATAGAATCATTACTCTACCGTTTGTCTCTTCTTCTTTACAGATTGTTGATTTTTTTCACAAAGATGCATTCCATTAAACGTTTTCGTTTTTTTTTTTTTTTAGTTGACAAACTCTCGATGCTCCATGTTAATGCATCGTGAGTTTGAGGGGAGATGTTAGATAATATTATTATATATTAGTAGTAAGGGTATTTTAGACAATTCTAGACAATTCTATTCTTTTATATATATACTCATTGTAACCCTATTAACTTGTGGTTTTGGTTCATTATATGATATGAAACCCTAGAGTGGTTGTTTTCTCTTCTTCCTCTTTTCATTGTTAACACAACTTACAAGAAATATCATAGACTTTTAAGAGTTATATTAGAAAAAAAATGCATAGGTTGCTTAAAAGTGTTTTGGCACAGTGAAGCCCACTTAAATCACTCAGGATAGATTGCATCATTAAAGGTGTTCTAAAAAAACTCAACCATCATTAGTAAAAATAGTTGATTTTTTTTAAAGGTAAAACAATTATTGAAATGTTTATTTTTAGGGAAGATGATTTAAAATTTATGAGAACCACGATCAAAAGTTATTATATAAATAAACATGCAAATTAGTGCTTCAAATCGTAAGTATTAATATCTGAATTTTATAATTAAACAAATACATTATTGAAATTGTAAAATAGTAATCAAAATAGTATTATTATTTACGTGAATGATTTCTTTTGAAGATTAATAATGTGTAACAAATTGCAGAGAAGTTGAAACAGTTCGTCATTTGTTTTTTACTTATCCTCTTTTTAGATTCGTGTGGTATAGTGTTTTGAATTGGCTTGAACTATCTAGTCCTATAGACACAATCAATCACGCTAACTAATTTGATGATTTTTTTCTTCATGTTGTCGTGTAATGCTTCAAAGAATTAATTTAGTTTGGTTTGCGGTGATGTTGCCGATTTGAAAATCAAGAAATGAGATGATTTTTTGTTCACATATTTTGAATGCAAATCTTATTAATGAGCAAATTAAATTTTTAGCATGGATGTAAATCAAATTGCATGTAAAACGATTTTGTTATGGGTATAGTCAATTGTGCTCTCAACTCTTGGTGTGCGTTGACATAACTTGTGATTAATTGTTTTGTTACTTGTTTGAACTGTTTAGTTTTTATATTTTTAATTTGTTTTAGTAAAAAATTGTATTTTTTTTTCTGTTCTCACACCTTTTGTATTTGGAATGTTTCTTAAATATATTTGTTTATTTTTATTCAAAATAGTTTATATTTCAATTTTTATCATTAAAAATTATGTTTGAGTAAAAAAATGTTAGAGATTATGTTATATCATGTTAAGTGAATATTCAAACATAGAAAAATTTATTACAAATGGTGTATGATCCACTTTACACGGTTATTCTAACTAAAGTAATAAATTTTAATATAATTTGTAATTAATACGATTTAATTATATTTAATAAACTCCAACTATATCTTTATTTTGTTTTCTTAAGAAGTTATTCTTAGGGTGACTTTTATTTTTTTCAGAAACAAAAAACTATGAGAAGAACCGTTGTTTTGTTTTGAAGTGTGCCAAAATCCCGCCAAACCAATGCATACATACTACTTATATATATTACATCGTACTGTGTCTCGCCGCCTTTATACAACTTCTTCCATTTCCACAATCCAAATGAATTCCACAAAGAAACTAACATTTTCCCATATTTTCCAAAAATGTTCAAATCTTAAATCTCTCAATCCTGGCAAACAAGCTCATGCCCAAATGATAGTAACCGGTTTTGTTCCCACCATTTATGTTTCCAACTGTTTACTTCAATTTTATTGTAAATGTTCCAATATGAATTATGCATTTAACGTGTTCGATAAAATGCATCACAGAGATGTAATCTCTTGGAACACTATGATATTTGGTTTTGCTGGAATTGGAAACATGGGCTTTGCACAGTTTTTGTTTGATTCAATGCCTGAGAGAGATGTTGTTTCATGGAACTCTTTGCTCTCGTGTTATTTACAAAACGGGATTCATCGGAAGTCGATTGAGGTTTTCATTAAGATGAGATCGTTGAAGATTTTACATGACTATGCTACTTTTGCAGTTGTTTTGAAAGCGGGTACTGGTATTGAAGACTATGGTTTAGGACTTCAGGTGCATTGTCTTGCGATTCAGATGGGTTTTGAGAGTGATGTTGTAACAGGTACTGCTTTAGTAGATATGTATTCGACGTGTAAGAAACTAGATTATGCTTTAAAGGTTTTCAATGAAATGCCGGAAAGAAATTCGGTGTGTTGGAGTGCTTTAATTGCAGGGTATGTTAGGAATGATAGGTTTATTGAAGGATTAAATTTGTATAAGGATATGCTGCAAGAAGGTTTGAAGGTGAGTCAATCAACGTTTGCTAGTGCATTTAGGTCTTGTGCCGGATTATCTGCATTTGAATTAGGTACGCAGTTGCATGCTTATGCTCTAAAGACAAATTTTGGATATGATAGTATAGTAGGAACTGCGACATTAGACATGTATGCTAAATGTGACAGAATGTCTGATGCTCGAAAGGTATTTAACATATTCCCGAACCCTACTCCGCAATCTCATAATGCCATTATTGTTGGATATGCACGACAAAATCAAGGTCTTGAAGCTTTAAAGATATTTAAATCTTTACAGAAGTCGTATCTTGGCTTCGACGAAATTAGTTTGTCCGGTGCTTTGACTGCATGTTCGGCAATCAAAGGCTATTTGGAGGGGATTCAACTACATGGATTAGCAGTCAAATGTGGTTTGGATTTTAATATATGTGTTGCAAATACCATTTTAGACATGTATGCAAAATGTGGAGCATTGATAGAAGCTTGTTTCATATTTGATGAGATGGAAAGAAAGGATGCTGTGTCTTGGAATGCAATTATTGCTGCTCACGAGCAAAACGAAGAAGTTGAAGAAACACTTTCGCTTTTTGTGTCCATGCTGCGGTCAACCATGGAACCCGATGATTTTACTTTTGGCAGTGTTGTAAAGGCGTGTGCTGGTCAGCAAGCTTTGAACTATGGTACGGAGATCCATGGAAGAATAATTAAGTCTGGTATGGGGTTAGACTGGTTTGTTGGAAGCGCCATTATTGATATGTATTGCAAATGCGGAATGCTAGAGGAGGCAGAAAAGATCCATGAGAGATTGGAAGAGCAAACAACTGTTTCTTGGAATTCAATCATTTCAGGATTCTCGTCGCATAAGCAAGGCGAAAATGCTCTGAGGTATTTTTCTCAGATGCTACAAGTAGGTGTAATACCTGACAACTTCACATATGCTACAGTTCTTGATATCTGCGCTAATTTGGCTACTGTCGAACTTGGAAAGCAGATTCATGGACAAATTTTAAAGCTTCAGCTTCATTCGGATGTGTATATAGCCAGCACTATTGTAGATATGTATTCGAAATGTGGAAATATGCAAGATTCCCGAGTAATGTTCGAGAAGGCACCTAAGCGCGATTACGTGACTTGGAGCGCGATGATTTGCGCATACGCATACCATGGACTAGGAGAAGATGCCATTAAATTATTTGAGGAGATGCAGCTTCTGAATGTGAAACCAAATCATACGATTTTCATTTCAGTCCTCAGAGCTTGTGCACATATGGGTTTTGTAGACAGAGGGCTACATTACTTCCGTAAAATGCGAAGTCACTATGGTTTAGATCCTCAAATGGAGCACTATTCATGTATGGTAGATCTACTAGGGAGGTCAGGCCAAGTAGACGAAGCTTTGAAGCTTATCGAAAGCATGCCTTTTGAAGCTGATGATGTAATATGGAGAACTTTACTCGGTATTTGTAAGTTGCAAGGGAATGTAGAAGTTGCAGAAAAAGCAGCCAATTCATTATTGCAGTTGGACCCTCAAGATTCTTCTGCGTATGTTCTTTTGTCGAATGTATATGCTATAGCAGGTATTTGGAGCGAGGTTGCGAAAATAAGAAGTTTCATGAAGAACTATAAGTTAAAGAAAGAGCCTGGATGTAGCTGGATTGAGGTAAGAGACGAGGTACACGCGTTTCTTGTTGGAGACAAGGCACATCCCAGATCTGAGGAGATATATCAGCTAACTCATTTGCTTGTGGATGAGATGAAGTGGGACGGATATGTTCCCGATATCGATTTCCTTCTTGATGAAGAAGTGGATGAACAAGTTCCTCCGTATGAGGGGCACGAAACTGCAATGTGTAGTGTGAGATAATGTAGAAAATAATTCAGACACTACTTATAATGGCTTAATGGAGATTTCTACATTTTGCTGACAATAAAGCAACAGGCTAAAGGAACTGAGCAACTTGAAAAGAAAGTGGGAGCCAAATTGAATTTCAGATTGCCCTGTACTGAATAGTTGCTTGAGTTGTGATGTTTCACATGCTGGAAATGAGGTCTAGATTCCCGCACATCGAATGGTGGCTTGATTAAGCAGACTCTCGAGTCTCGACAAAGCAATCTGAGTCGGCTGGATATGGTGGCGTTTTAGAGTGTACCAATGGGTTTGGATGGTTTTTCCAACAGTCTGGTTGCCTAATGGCCATTTTACAATGTCTCCGAAGGAATCTGAACTTTGTTTCTTGAGGTTATCTAATCAAACTTACCATTGAGCTAACACATCATGGAGATGGGGATAATGTATATCTCGAAAGGAAAAACATGTGATTTTTGAACTAGATTCTAAAGAGGCTCTTCTTTTTATTCATAAGCCAGATACTCATTTTCATACCATAGGATTGATACAAACAGATTTATGCAGCCATCAAATGGAACTGATGGGTATCCAAGCCACACTCTTTTGACGTGGAGGGAACTTTTAGCAGTGATTTTCTGACTAAACTTGTAGTTGACAAACCATGTTCTCTAGAACAGATATTCAATAATTGCAAATGGAATAAAAGGGATGATTTTATCGTCAGTGTTTTTTCTTGTTTATATACATGTATTTAGAAGTTGTTTGTTGTAGTACTAACATTTTAAATTGAAAGCATGTCCGACATTGACGCGACATTAACACTTGTGATACAATTGTTTACATATTTTCAAAATATAGCAGTGTTTGTGTCTGTGTTTGTGCTTTATAGCTTTTCAAGGCCTGTGAAACTGTTATGCATATACTCACATCTTGATCTTCCTTTCACCCAGAATGTTCACAGTTTTTTTATTATATATTGGTGAAGAATGTACAACTCTTTCTGATTTTGCTCTTATTATCATCCTAAGACTAACAGCCATGTTCCTGTATATCAACAGCATCTCTGATATGGTTGAAGTTGATTTATTTAAGCGGTTCAAATACTGTGTTTGCATCTGCATACCATCCAAAGCTAAATGGTTAAGCAAGGAATGTTATCAAACTGTTCTTAACAAAAAAAACTCTTTGGATGATGAATTAGTTTTGAGTAAGATTGTGGACTCAATTTAGTTTGACAGGTAGCCTAAGCATGGGTTTAAATTTTATCTGCGATTATAATAAGAAATTTTATACTGCAGGCAAATGCAGCCCCAATTACAATTGTAATGTGGCTGCGGAGACCTCATGAACAGAAATAAGACAAATTTAGTTGAGATAACTTACTTCCTTTATCTTTTAAAATAAATTCTTCATTTCAAAAAGGGTGAGGGCTATATTATTGTTATTAAAAAGAGCTATATAATATGAAAAAAACATGTCAGTGTATGTTTTGGTTCCACTTTTAAATAAGCTAAAATTAATTCTAGAAATGTTAAATTAACTTTGATATTTTAAAATGTTATTGAGTAGAATTGACGTTTCCACAAATGATTCTAAAACTAAGATGTGTAATTTTTTACTCAAGTAATATTTACACACTCAAATTTATTGTTCAACTCACTTTTAGGTGAATGTATCCAAACGTAAACTACTTTACACTCTACTCACTTTTAACTAAAATCAATTTTCCAATATCAGTTCATTCAAAATCAATTTTTGTCACCGCAGAACCAAACACATTATTAGAAAGAAAAAGTAATAACTACCACAAAAGATAATATATTGGAACAAAATTTGATTACTACACAGCATTAAAATCTACAATGTATATAGCCTTGTAACCTCGTACCATCTCCCCAACTCACCCAGAATAAGGGATTCTATCTTTCCACATGATGTCACTCCTCATTCCTGCCTTATCCAAAAAAGAAATCATAAATTTCTGATGACAATCCAATCATAGACTGACATTAAAATTCAAGTCTTTTAAATACAGAAAGGTCACAGCCGAAAGCAGTAAGACAAACACTGATATTAGTAAGTGCTTAAAAGTAAAAACTCCTGCATCTATTCTCCTCACACTCCCAACATCTGGCATAGAATCTGTTTTTACTTCATCATCATTTGCAGATAAGTTTTTCCATGTCTTGGTCACCTGGAAAAGAAAAA
Organism: Cicer arietinum; assembly: GCF_000331145.2. NCBI lineage: Eukaryota > Viridiplantae > Streptophyta > Magnoliopsida > Fabales > Fabaceae > Cicer > Cicer arietinum. Next base: position 7,017,163 of record NC_021162.2, read on the forward strand.
TAGGAGCAACAATTAGAACTTTGCTCTGTCCATATTTAACTTATAATACAATAATATTTCTTTCAAAATAAATAAAGAACGGTATAGGATAAAATGGACAATTTGGAAGGAAACTAACAACAACATTTAAATAACATTTCTCTGTCAAGTATTTATTTATCGATCAGAATTCTTCTATGATTCAGGTGCCAACAAAAGATAATACTATAAACTTATTCCGTCCGATCCAGTCTCCATTATAAGCAAAATTAACAAGCTTCACACTTGATAAGAAATTCAGTTGAAAGTAATTAATGTACTTGATCTCAAAAAAACATAAGCTCCGTTCACAAAAATACCCTTTTATGAGATTTATTGCTGACTCGTCTCTTTTTAATTGTTTGCTAGCATTAATGAAGGTAGTTATAAATTGCTCATATTTGAGACCAAAAACCATTGATAATTTTTGTTTATATTCAAGACTAAAGGAAGTAAATATTGTACAGTGAGGAGTAGGAAATCTATGTAGCCCAAAATCTGAGCCAACAATTTTAACAAAATTAGTCATTTATACAAACCACATAGCATGCTTTATGCTCATAATGTTAACCAAGAAACCATGGATTTTATGCCAAGTACTGTTTTTAATTTGCTAAAAAAGTACATTAAACTAACAAGAGGTAACAGATTTTACCTGCAAAGAAAAAGTTGTTATCTCATATAAGGCCCTTGTAATGATAATAAAACAATTTAACATTATCCACCAGCAAGACTACTATGAAAAGAATAATGTGTAACTAAGTTAGGACCCTAGAAGTATGCCATGCATGTTAGTACACTCAAACAAAATACTGCCAATAGTTAGAGGTAAGGACTAAGGAGGTTTGGACACGTGTGCAGAAGATATGTAGAAACACCGGTAAAGAGGATTATAAGAAGGAGGACAATCCAATAGTTAGAGAGAACGAAATAAATACTATAGGCCAAACAATTAAGAGGATTTAAAGGTAAATCTATTTTAAACCTAATACAAGACAAGGCATTATTACAGCATCATCAATCCGAGAAATTGTGATATTTGACATTGTTACCCTGAGTTGAAGCAAATAAGTTTATCCCTTTTTATATATTATAAGTAGCCAACAATTATGGAGATGATCTTTTTAGAACATGTATAAGTTTTAAGAGAATTGGATTAAAAGAGCATACATCTTTAAGCAAACTAATCTTTTATGTTAACTACTCAGGAGATTCTTGCCTGTCAGTTACATACACAAATAAAAACAGGTTGACAAAGTCTGAAGTACTAACCTCTTGGTTAGAGGACCAAGCTGCACTTTCCTGAGAAGAATCCTTATATGTCTGCTTCAGCTTTAGTACCAAAATTTCGTTCTCACTTGCTAAGGAAGATAGCTGCAAAATAAAGTACAACAATTTCAAATAACCATGCACTGTTTAAAAAAAATTACTGCTAAATTTTCATCCTCTGAATTTTCAATCAAGTTAGTCTATACTGCAATAATTGTGGATTTTGATGTCTTCGCAACAGCATTACAACCGCAATTTAGGCCGCATTTCCCTGCAATATACAAGTTTGCAGCGTAACCACAACCGCGATTTAAAATCATGGTAGTGATTAATATAATATTCAATTATCATACTATGCACATCAATGGATGGCGGTATAATGTCAAGATTTCAAAGCATTACAACCTTTACCTGCTTTTTAAGATGCTCTCTTTCAAAAGCGACCTGTGTCACCAAATTTTTGAAAACTTCGGTTAGCTTCCCAATATCCTTTGCAGTTGCCATTTTTTCTTCCTCCACTTTGTGCAGCGATCCCTCCAAGCATTCCAATCTACTCCTCAAGAAACTAACTTCCTCATTCAAATCAGCATTATATTCAGATACTAAGATACATTTCTCCTCTGCACTGTCGGCTCGACTCTCGGCTTTAGAAACCTTTGACTTAACATTCTTTATCACATGCTCCATATCTTCAATTGTGTAATACAGCATCTTTTGCTTCTCCTGACTAGCTTCAGCAGATGCTACTGCATGCTGCAGCCGTAAATCGGACTCCTTTAGCTGCCTCTCAAGTAACTCTACACTCTTGGATGTGCTACCACCATCTTTTAAAAGAGCCAGCTCCTTTTTGAGTTCATCGTTAGTTTCTGTCAACGTTTTACACTGAGATTCTGCAGCATTAGCCCGATTTTCTGCATTCAATACATTTTCTTTCAGTTCAGCGATAACTTTATTCGTGGCTCTAATTTGAGAACACACAGCGTTGTACTGTTGCTGATATTCATTAGCAGAGACCTTCACCTTCACTAACTGGCCTTCATATTCTTGTATCTGTTTCTCAAGTGAAATCACCTTGTCACTTAAATTGACAACCTCGGAATTGGCAAGGTTTAGTCTATCTTTGGCTGTGCTGCTTTCGAGCTCCGTAGAAGTTTCCAGCTTAGCTCTAAGATCAGATTCACATTGTCTTAAACCATTCAAATTGAACTGAGAAAGCTTGAGTTTAGCCAACAATTCATTCGAAATTCCCATCAGGATCTCATGTGCATTGTCTGCTTCAAACCATCTTTCCCACACTTCAGTTGCTTCTTCCTCAGTTTGAATTAGCTCATCTTCTAAAGAAACGATCCTTTGTTTTAGCTGCTCTTCAACTTTCCTCGAATCGTTAAAGTTCTTCTCGAGATCCATTTCACTTGCTAGAGATTTCTCTAGCATCCTCAGAATGTTTCTCTGTTCCTCAACTGTCTGCATGTTTATCATGGTGTCAACATTCAACGTTTGATCATCCTCTTGGACATTTTCATCTTCTTCAACATTACCTGTCATCATTGAAATCCCACATATAAAAGAAGGACAACAAATATATATTAGAAATGGAAAATTATTCAAATAAAAATAATTTATTGGTCAAACATTAATAAAGAAGCAGCCATTTTGAGCAAGTCAGTTCAATGTTCTTCTTCACAGCTCTTTCTTCCTTTACTTTATTCTTTCTTTTGTTAATAAATAATAGAAGAATTCCATAATGCACAATAGCCGTTTCCAATTTCCCTTTGCATGAGCATTTACACACACGATATTAGATGATAATTGAAGTGGACCCCAGATAATGGAACAAACAAAAAAGAATATACCCTTTTCTAACAACTGAATGAAAAAGACAAAGTCATGAAATAAATATAAAAACAAGGGAATAAAGGACATGCACCATCAATGTCAAATTCTTTTACACTGACAACCAATCCCAACTCGCCAAGATAACAAACAATTGCATAACTGCTTTTATTTAAAAACTATAACATATGATATGGCAAATTGAGTTGTGATTGGATGTCATGTCAGTGTGTGAAGCACGAATAGTAATGCGAACTTCAAAAACGATAGGACACAGACACATCGACACCGGTAATAATTTGAGAAAACGAATTAATTGAATATAATCAAAGTGTCACGTGTTGTGTCGATGACACGTGTCAGACACAGGGACACCTTTCAATCAGAAGTGAGTACTACAAGTAACTTTGCACCTAAGGTGCATATCCCTTATTCTCATAAAAGAAGCAATTAATGTGCAAACAAAAACTACATAAATAAATATCAATCATTAAGATCCACTACATACCAATATCTTCCTTCTTATAAGAAGACAAAGTCCGTTGAAAACTAACAGATTGTTTCTTAACCTCATAAAACTGCTCCTCTGACAACTTCAAACTTTGTTCACATTCAACCAACCTATCTTGCCAAGTGATGAAAGAAGAAACTCTCTCTCTAGCATCAGAAATCTCATCATGTAATGTGTCCAAAAACAAACCCAATTCTCTAACCTCAGAACCCAACACCCCACATAAAAAATCAAATTCAAAACTCTTTATAACACAATCAATTTCCATGTTTTCTTCTTCTAAAACCAAACCCTCTAGTTCAGCTTCCAAAGATTCCAAATGCATCATGAAAATATTCAAGTTTGAAACTTTCTCAGAGAAACGAGCTACACTCAATTCTAGATCCACAATTACATCAACCCCTCCAACATCACCAGTATTATCTTCAGCACTTTGAGTTTCCATCGTTCTAATCTACAAAAACACAACTATTGTTTGTTCAAGAACCTGAGAAAAAGAATTCAAACATCAAAATGCAACAATAATGATTTCAATATTTAAGCCATAAAGTGAATATAATAAACTAACAAGCACATATACCAACATAGACACTTCAGATGACACTGACATGTTGACACAAGTAATAATTTGAGAATAAGAATTAATTGAATGTAATCAACATGTCACCGACGACATGAGTCGGAACACTATCGGTTAGAAGTGTCAGTGCTACAATTAATGTAATGGAATCAACCAAAAAAAGATTAATTGAAAAATTAAAGAAGAATTAGAAATGAATTGAGATTGCAAAGTTTGAAGGAACAGTATAAATTGTATAAAAGTTGAAGAGAATGGAATCATACCAATTGAAAAATGGAGAATTTGAAGATGGAAATTGAGTTGATTTTGGAATCGTTAGATTGAAGATTTTTTCCGACAACGGAAACGGTTGCGACCTAACTGAAAATTCAGATTCACACAACACTGGGAACTCACTATGAAACGCAGCGTTTTGCCTTCAAAGCGGTTCAAAGCGGTGTTTATTATTATTATTATTATTATTAATTATAATTATTACACGTGGGATAAACAAAAGTGGCACGGCTCTTTTTCATTCTGTTTAGGCAACTTAGGCAAGGGTATTCTCACAAACGATTTTTATTTTTTTTTTCTATCGGAAAAGAAGTGATTAATTTTCTTTTGCATACAAGTGTCTAGATTTCTGAAGTTAATTTATGTACATAATACCCGCTTTTACATATATCTAAAAAAGGACAAAGATATATGATTATTTCGTGAAAAATAAATAAGGATAGAGATATGAAAATCATACAATAATGTATCACAATTTATTAAACATAGATTCACTACGCGAAAAACTGCATTTTACAGCGTTTTTTTTAATCCATTTACAGCGCTTTTTCAAAAAAAAACAAGCGCTGTGGACTCGAGCGCTGTAAATGATACAACAGCGCTTTTAAAAAAGCGCTATAAAACATGTAAATATAACGCGCACTTGTTATGCACATTTTACAGCGCTTTTTCAAAAAAGCGCTGTAACATGCACCCCATTATATGAGTTATGGGTCTCCTTTTAGAGCGTTTTTGTTGTACATTTTACAGCGCTTTCTCACGAAAGCGCTGTAAAATGTACACCATTAAAGCGCTTTACAACAATATTTTACAGCGCTTTTTAAAACAAGCGCTGTAAAATGTGTTTTTTTTTTTAAACGCTGTAAATTAATTATTTGAAATGAAAAGCGCTTTTTAGCTTTTTATGGCATTTTTTTTAGAAAGCGCTGTCTTTTATCTTTGTATCCAAAATTATTTTGATCCAAAATCACTTCATAATCAGTGCACACAACAACAAAACATATTCAAATACCATAAGTAGTTCACACAATCAGTAGAACAGAAATCAGAACTCTGTAACTTAATTAACATATATGTAACTCTGTAACTCTGTAATTTACAACCTAATTAACTACATTCAGATAGATATATACAACCTAATTAACTACATTCAGATACATATATATATAACCTAATTTACAACCTAAACTATATTCAGATCCATATGCATGTTCATATATTGTGTCCTATGATCATTTACATATAATAACTAACAGAATATACATAATATGCACTAGCTACCATATAATATTCAGATCCCTTGCCCAGCAGCAAGCTATTTCCCAGAAAATCAAATAATTTTCATGTGCACATACTGACACCACCAGTCTTCCTTTAATTCCATCAGATCTTCCTCAGAATATGATGGACTGGAATTGTCAAAGTACTGCAATATACAAATTGAACATATTATATTAAGTTAGTATCAAATATATAGATAATTTATATATGAAAATCATATAATGCAAATACCGTACCGTTTCTGGGATAATAGTTTTATTCTTCTCAACAATCTCCTTCATGAATCTCAATATGTAGTACCCACAGTCGATGTTATTTGTTTGACGAGGGCACTTTATTGAGATCCATGTAATGTTATTAGACTTCTGCTTCGACACTTTAGCACCTCTTTGAGCTCGATAAACTTTTAAGGCACTATCGAATGAATAAATGTGATTATTATAGCATGAACAAACACATTATTTATATATATATATGTAAGAAATAAATGAATATTACTTACGTGTCGAGCATATTCTTTATTCTGGGGTGATTGGTGTAATCGCCGTGCACGGGATCCAAATAGTATATAACTTCAGAGACCGCATTGATTGCAAATAGCACCCAATGTGCCCTACAACAACAAAAAATTGGTTAAGCAATTTTGTTTATAGACAACTAATAAATTAAATTCTCATCAATTAAAAAAGATAAAATTACGTACCCTGAATTATATGGTGCCAAGAACAATTTATCACTTTCTTTATTTCCTAAAAACATATCTACAATGTAGTTTTTTACATTCTCTGGATCGAGTTTCCACATCGACATCTTATGTGGAGACAAGAATGAGTATTTATTTGACAGTTTCCTCGTGCACACGACCTTCTCGTACAAAAACCTTCAATGAAAATTTTAAACTAGATTAATTACCAATACATTTAATTAATTACAAATAAATGCAATTAAAAGTTTTTTTTACCTTATGTACAAGCTGATTACAGTAGCACTCAGCTCCTTATGTTCAAGAAGTTCGTACATGTGCTCCTTTTCGAGGTATTCAACATACTCATCTCCAAATATGTCTTTATTCATGTGTACGATGGGCGAATCGTTGCTGCTGCCCATGTTCCTTTTTATTTGGATGTCAAGACACGCCCCGTATTTACCAAGGCGTGGCTGACTTTTATTAGGAGCAGCAGCAGCAGCGACCGATTTTCCCCGATCCAGATTTTTTGTTGCTGCAAGTTTGGCAGCTTTATTACCCTCGGGCCTTTGTGATTTGGCAGCTCTATTAACCTCCAATTTTTGAGGTTTGCTGCCTTTTTTTGGCTGTAGGGGTGGTTTATTTATTTGGACCCACAAAAATGAGGTAAAATGTTAGTTTATTGAATCTGAAAAAATGACAAACCTTAGGCAATAAATGTGACAAACCTTTTCGGGAGATGTAACTGATTTGTCTTTGGAAATCTTTTTTTGGAGGGCAACAAGGTTTGTGGGCCATGCCACGTAACTACCAATAGTGTTGCTTAAGAACTGCATATCTCCATCGTTGTCCGGTATGAGCAACAGTGCAGTTGGTTCGAAAGCAACAGTAGGCGATACTTTGACATGGCCTGCGGGGATCGGAATATTGTGCAATACTTCTCCCGAAGTATTGTACAATATTCCTTTTCCCACCTTCCGTTGAGTAGGCGAGGACAAGTATAGGACACATGTAGTGACACCCTACATCAATAGTTAAAACATAAGTACAGTTAATATATAAGTTTGTTTAATACATAAGTAATTACATAAGCAAGTAAGTAGTAAGTAATTAATTACCTCGGGAATACTCTTCAAACCGACGTTGCAACTCCCGGTTTCACTCTCCATTTGTATTTCAGGTTGGAGCTGAACCGGAAGTTGCTTGTCTTTATTCGTATTCACCAAGAGTGCCACTTGCTCTGATAGGATTCTGAGCTTCTCTAATACTTCCTCGTTGGAAGATTTTTTATGCTTCTCTTGAGGAAAAAAGCTTTTGGGAGTTACGCCAAATCCTTTCCCCCTAACTCGACCGGAATACTCAGGGACATTAAACACTTTCCCAAGAATGTCCCTGCAAGTATCCTTGTTGCCCTCCGGATTTTCAGAACTTTGTTCAATAATTTCCTAAAATACATGTAACATTAAAAAGATAAGTTCAATAGCATTTTTAATATACAATATTAAAAAATATTAAAGTGATAATATACTTACACAAAGTTCTACAACTTTCTTGACATTTTCATTATCAACCACTCCATCTTTGTTAACACGCGCTTCCTTCCATAAGATATGACGACCCAAGGGTTGATCGGCTTGGGTGTCTTTTCTCTATTCGTTAAAATCATAAACAAAATAATACAAATTAGTTACACACTATAGTTTATAATACAAATTACTTCATTATATAAAAGTGATGTTTAATTACTTACAATTTGTTGTTCAAGGCGTGCATATCCCATACGTGATTTCTTGTATGGGTGTTTTGGGTTGCTTGCCCGTTCGCGATTTGCCTTACTAATATTCTATATAAAAAAAAAATAGCAATTGTGTAAAAATTTAAAATACGCTACGAATATGAATAATAAAACACAAATGCTAATAAATTAATAACTTACGACAAACGCCGGGTCAGAACGTTTGGAAACAAATGCACTCCATTCATCCTTTGATATATAATGTTGATATATCTTTGGAGGTTCAGCATTTGTGTTTCCTTCTCTATCTTTTAGATAGAAATTTGAGAGATGGGATCTAAATCCACGATGGATTTTCCCAGCAACTCTCAAAACATATGACTTTCGTTCCTCATCAAGAACAAAAGTGGTCTGCAATGAAAACAATTATAAGTAATGTATTTTACAGAAAAAAAATTATAAATGACAAAAGAGTAGATCAAAATATTTACTTGAATGTCATTCCAGATGATATCTTTGGCATCCTTCAACGCCTTATCTCTCCAGTTGTCTATTGTTATTGGGACATTTTGACGAACAACAGCCCCAATGTAGCTTACAAACATGGAGCTGTTGGGGTCAACTGGCTGACCACTCTCGTTCCAGCCAACCTAATAAACTCATATAGTAAGTACATGCCCTAAACCCTAAAAAAAGATAAAAAAACACACAGCAAACAGAGTATATATAGTATACCTCAAATTTAATGCCATTACTCCTTGCTTTAATGACTTTCTGCATGATAGTTGCACCACGTTTGACTTCTTTTTCGTAAGTCTTAGAGGTGCCAACTTCTTCATTTTGAACTTCTAAATCTTTGTTTGTATCCATTTAACTACAACAAGTTCAACATGCACTTTAGTATAACATCAACAAGCTCAACATGGATCATGCATTATTATAAACAAACTCAACATGTATCAGTATATCTTAAAAAAGCTCAACATGCATTCTAATGATTACAAAAATTTAATAACATCAATACCTGAATAATGATGGTTCGAAGAAAGACGAAATGCAAAGAAAAGAGGGTTTGCAGAAAGTTCACAGAAATATGGTTCAAAGAAAAGAGGGAACGGTATTGAAGAAATACGTAATGAGGGTTACGTATTTCAATGAAAATATATTGTGTGAAATGGGAGAGATGATCTTGGATGGAAATAAGGTTCGAAATGAAGGAGATGATCGTGGAAATAAGGTTCGTAAAGGACGGGATGATAGGGTTTGCAAAAGAAGAGAAGAAATGAAGGTTGAGATGAAGGTTACGTAATGAAGAGGAAACTGAAGAGGTAACTGTTATATATACGTAACACTTTTACAGCGCTTTTTATAAGCCTTTTTACAGCGCTTTTTTTGTAAAGCGCTCTAAAAGGCTTCTTTAGTTAAATTCTTAAAAGGCTCTTTTACAGCGCTTTTGACAAATAAGCGCTGTAAAAGACCTCCGTGTGTTATTATGTTATTTGAATGCCTTTTACGCCTTTTACAGCGCTTTTGTCAAATAAGCGCTGTAAAAGACCTCCGTGTGTTATTATGTTATTTGAATGTTTTTTAAAGCCTTTTACAGCGCTTTTTACACATAAGCGCTCTAAAATGTCTCTTTATGTTAATTTTAAGAGGCTCTTTTACAGCGCTTTTTCCAAATAAGCGCTGTAAAAGACCTCCGTGTGTTATTATGTTATATTAATGTTTTTTAAAGCCTTTTACAGCGCTTCTTACACATAAGCGCTCTAAAATGTCTCTTTAGGTTAATTTTAGAAGGCTCTTTTACAGCGCTTTTTCCAAATAAGCGCTTGTAAAAGGCCTTATTGTTTTTGTGTTTTGTTATGTTATTTTTTAAACAAGCTCAACATGCAAAACCCACATAACTGGTCACCACCAAAATCTCTTCCTCTTCACCAAACTCTTCTCCTTTTATGCATCTTCTTCACAAACATCAAAGCTTACTCTTTCACAATTCAATCTAAACCTCAACACCCTTTTTATCTCTTTACATTCTCTTTCCTTCTTAAATCGAAACTTGGTATTCAGGTTCATTGCCATGTTGCGAAAAATGGGTTTGAGTCTGATGTTTTTGTTAACAATGTGTTTTTGGGGATTCCCATGATGCGTACAAGGTGTTTGAAGAAATTCCTGTTAGAGATAGTCATGTTAGGTGTCTGATGAATATTATTTTTAAAGCTTTTTACAGCGCTTTGTCAAATAAGCGCTGTAAAATGTCTTTTTTACTTATTTTCAAAAGGGTCGTTTACAGCGCTTTTTATAAAAAGCGCTATAAAAGGCTTTTGTGTTGGTTTTATTTGGGTTCAATTTTGGATGATTGGAACTTAGACATTTATTCCAATCGAATTGGCACTTAATTTACATTATATAAGTGACATTAGTAGCAAACTGTGAGATGTTATAACTAGGATATAAACCATTCAAATTATATAAGTGACTTAATTTGCTATTCTGCCATATTAGTATAAAACACTATAATTCAGATTATACATTAAGATTACATGCATATTTATCACAACAATTCAGATTATATTCATATTTATCACAATAATTCATATTACATGCATAGCTTATATAAAACAATTAAACATATACATTAAGAGACTCTTCTTCTTTTCCTGGTGGCATTCACATTTGTTTGTCCATTTACAATACGAAACGATTGATTAATCCAAATTCCCTCATCATGATCATCTCTAAGATATAAATCATCATCAGTTGAATCAATTTCATGTGGTTGTTGTGATGTTGCAAATAAAAGATCATTACCAACATCTTCATCATTATTGTTATCATCACTTATTTTATTGGTCGATAGGACAACAGACCATTTATCATTAGAAGGATCAGTGACATAAAACACTTGTTGAGCTTGCGACGCTAAAATAAAAGGCTCGTCTTTGTATCCCACCCTATTAAAATCGACAAGCAAGAATCCTGACTCGTCAATCCGAACGCCATTATTATTATCGACCCACTTGCAACCAAATATGGGAACACGAAACATTGTGTAGTCTAACTCCCATATGCGCTCGATAACCCCAAAATATGATAGATTTGCATATATTGGGTTTTTGTCTTTTGCACTTGAGACATGCATCGCTTCAGCTACGAGAGTGACTCCACTATTTTGCATAGTGGTCTGATCATCTTGTTCTTTGGTATAAAATGTGTAGCCGTTAATAACATAACCAGTGTAAGAAAAGACATGTAAGCTCGGACCATTTGCTAGCCACCTCAATCTATTTGAAATTGATCTGGGGTCTATATCAAATTTTGACATTATGTGATTTTTTAACCATGTTACAAAACTTCGATTGTGCTCTCGAGTTATCCAATTTTGATTCCTATTCATGTTCAAACGAGATAACTGATCAATGTGTATTGTAACATACGGTTGAACCTCATCATCATTGTGCAGAACATACAATTGTGCCTGCTCCCATTCTGTCCTTGATATAGTCAGTAGTCTCCTTCCAGTTATCCCTTCTCCTGATAGTCTTCCCGAATGACGAGACATGGGAAGCCCTATGGATTCAACATTGGACAGATATTCAGTACAAAATTCAGCAGCCTCTTCAACAATGTATCGTTCAGCAATACAACCTTCTGGTCGACTTCTACTTTTTACGTACCCTTTTAATATTTTCATATATCGTTCTATCGGATACATCCATCTCATATAAGCTGGCCCACAAAGTTGTGTCTCCTTAACCAGATGAACAGTAAGGTGAACCATTATATCAAAAAACGATGGTGGGAAATACATTTCAAGCTCACACAAAGTAACAACAATTTCCCTCTGCAATGTCGGTAATTTCTGAGGGTCGATCACTTTACTACAAATTTCCCTGAAGAAGAAACATAATCTAGTTAAGGCTAGTCGAACTTTTTCAGGTAAAATGGAACGTATACCTATTGGTAGCAAATGCTCCATTATAATATGACAATCATGGGTCTTCAAACCTTTTAACTTGAGGTCTTTCATACAAACCAAATTTTTAATGTTCGAAGAGTATCCTTCTGGAACTTTAACTTCGTGTAGAAATTTACATAAAACAATTTTTTCCTTTCTAGATAGAGTATGAGCGGCTGGAGGTAGATATGTGCGATTTCCTTTCTTTACTGGAGCCAGTTCATTTCTTATTCCCATATCGACCAAGTCCAATCTTGCATTGACGCCATCTTTAGACTTTCCTGGAACATTGAGTAACGTACCAATAACACTTTCAAATACATTTTTTTCAATATGCATCACATCGAGGAAATGTCTTACATACAATGACTTCCAATATGGCAATTCAAAGAAAATTGACTTTTTCTTCCACCCAGTTTTCACCAGCTCTCCCGCAAAAGGTTTGCCAAATTTATTGGTCAAACCTTGTACTTTTTCAAGTATTTGATATCCAGTCGGTGCTAAAGGAGCTTTACCTTCCTCTGATTTTCCATTGAATGCATTTCTCCACCCACGATACTGATGACTATAAGGTAAAAATCTACGATGTCCAAGAAACACATTCTTCTTACAATGTTTCAACCGCATCCAATTTGTACTCTCTTCACATATAGGACATGCACACTGACCTTTAATGCTATATCCTGATAAATTACCATATGCTGGAAAATCATTAATTGTGCCGAACAACATAGCCCTCAAATTGAAACACTTTTTCCTATACCCATCATAAACTTCCACACCTGTCTCCCACAGAATTTTTAAATCTTCAATTAAAGGAGTCAAGTATACGTCGATATCATTCCCCGGTTGTTTGGGTCCAGAAATTAACAGAGACAACATCATAAACTTACGCTTCATACATAACCATGGAGGTAGGTTATATATTACCAAAATCACAGGCCACGTGCTATGTGAGATGCTTTGAAGACCATGTGGATTCATTCCATCAGTAGAAAGTGCAAGTCTTAGATTTCTTGACTCTATCCCGAATTCAGGATACTCGTGATCAATTTTTGCCCATTGTGGGGAATCTGCAGGGTGTCGAAACATTCCATCTCTAATTCTTTCATCTGCATGCCATGTCAAGTGTTTTGAATCTTCTTCACTGCGATACATGCGCCTAAATCTTGGTATTATAGGAAAATACCACACGACTTTTGCTGGAGTAGATTCTTTCTTCTTATATCGAGAGACATTGCATTTCGGACACGCCTTAAGTAGTTCATATTCGTTTCGAAATAAAATGCAATCGTTAGGACACGCATGAATCCTTTCGTAACTCATTCCAATAGAACACAAAATCCGTTTAGCCTCGTAGGTTCGACTGGGAAGTTCATTATCATCTGGCAACATATCTTTTATGAGTGTTAATAATTCCGTAAAGCTTTTATCAGACCATCCATTACTCGCTTTTAAGTTGTACAACTTTAATATCGCTGACAGTCTTGTGAATTTAGTACAACCATTATATAATTCTTTCTCTGCATCACTCAACAAACTTTCAAACATTTTAGGACAATCTCGAAGATCTTCTTCAACTGCTTTTGCAATCTCATCAACTCGGTCCGGCTCATATGTATCTGTATCGAAATCAGTTGAAGCATATGTAGAACTATTCTCAAAATTAATGTTTCCTTTTTTTTTCTCACCATGTCTTATCCAACATGTGTAGCTTTGATCAATTCCATTACATACTAGATGTCCTTCTAATTCATCTTCTCTAACACGTTTTCCAAAACAACATTTTAAACAAGGACAAACTACTCTATTTGGATCTTTTGCATTCTTCACTGCAAACTCAACAAACTCCTTCACTCCAATTTCATACTCTTTTGACAATCGATTGGCTGAAATCCATTTCCTATCCATATTATACCACCTATATAAATGCAGTAACAAAAATAATAAGCTTTCAAAACATATCAACAAGTTTCAAAAAGAAACCAATATCAACTAACAATTTCAAAACAGAACAGATCATGTGGTATGAGTTTTTGACAATTTTTGACAATTTCAAAACAGAACAGATCATGTGTAAAAAATACCTTAGACAACGTAGATGGCCGCACAGTACGTAGAGGATATTAGGGTTCCCAACGTATATAATTATTTGATAGATGTAGAGGATATGAGGGTTTCTAATGTATATAATTATTTGAAAGATGTAGTTTACAGCGCTTGTGAAAAAAGCGTTGTAATAGGTAGTTACATTCAATGAAAGCGCATGAATTTTACAGCGCTTGTGCAAAAAGCGCTGTATTAGGTAGTTCAAATATTTGGAAGCGCATGTGTTTACAGCGCTTGTGAAAAAAGCGATGTAACTGATACGCGAAAACGCTTCCTTTTACAACGCTTTTTTGACAAGCGCTGTAAAAGCCTTATAACGTTATGCGCAAACGTTATATGACCTACAACAGCGCTTGTTTTACAGCGCTTGTCATCAAAAGCGCTGTAAAAGGCTCCGTTATTTTTAAAATATATTTACAACAGCGCTTGTGTTGAGCAAGCGCTGTAAAATGGGCGCTGTTAAATGTCATTTTTGGCGTAGTGATTACGTTCAGTCCTCACAATATGTGAGTTTTTCCAGTTATGTGCTTGGCACAAGAACAATCTTGACGTCACACTATCTTTCCTGATCACTCTTAATCAATTACAAAATTCACCCTTGAACTTAGAAAATATTTTTTACAAGTTATCTATTAATAGCTTAAAGAATTTTTACAACATACTTAAACTAGCTTAAGAGATAACTTTGAGTTTTAGATGATTTGTATGATAAAAGATTTTAGGATCAGAATCTAGTCAATTCTTGTTTAAGATTGATTATCAGCAATAACTCAATAAAGTGATCCTTTAATATAATAAGAGAGAGCTGGTGTTTTGCTTGAGTGAATAGTTTTGTTGCTTGAGTATGATTGTTTAAGTATTGGAATTATTGCTTTAAAAACTCTTGCAGTTGTCTTCACCTTAATGTTCCTTTTACAGATGAAGAGAAGGTCAGAAAAGGCTCATTATAGTTACTTAATTTGAGTAAAATGTTTGTTCAGAGTGAACTTTAATAGGAATGTGCACTATTCAATTCATACCATTCTTCTTAAAAACCAGAATGTTCTTGTTTTTTTGTTATATGAAAAACGTGGATAAGTGATTGAGTAGTTGTTTAGTGTCAGTCTTTTGTCTTAGAAGTATATTGAGCTTTCAAAAAGTGCAACAACAATGTACTATTGTCTTTGTTGTCCTTGCTCACAGCTCATCACTCTGGTCAGTGATCCAGAGGCTGCTTTGGGCCTACAACTTGAGTTTTGGGCTTGATTATTGTTTTGAGTAGTCTTGATATTCTTTTAACTCGAGATTTGCACTATGGAGAATGATCTCTTTGAATTATATAATTAACCAGATTGATCTTTTTATAAAAACTAAAGTGTTCTTTGATAAATCCGAATGATCCTTGATAAACAAAAATGTTCTTTGTATCAATCTCCAGTTCAAATAAAATACGATGTTCTTGATTTATTTTATGGTGATATCGTTGATTGTTTGTATGAATGTATTTGATCACCTATCTTTAAATAAATCACTCAAAAACACAAGTTAAATAGCAACATAATCATAATCATGATTATTGATTAATTAACTATTTATTTGTATTCAAAAGACTTGATTTGAGATTTTGTCTCAACAATCTATCCCTTTTTTATGATGACAAGGTGCATTTGTTAAAAAAACTCCCCCTTAATCTTTGCATATATTAACAAATATTTTTTAACCAAAATTTTTTCTTCATTAGTCAAGATAACAAAAGGGTTCATACATATGGTTCAAAGAAAAAAAAAAACAGAAAAGTAAAACAAATAAGTACATAATGAGTTCAAAAATACTTCTTTAAATCTTAAATCTAATTTCTTCTTCTCCCCCTTTGTCATAGCAAAAATATGTGGAAGGATTCCATAACTAGAGCAATTAAAAGGATAGAGATGGAGAAAAGCCATCAAAGGATGAAGATATGGATGGCCTTGGTAAATCAGAAAAGGTTTGAGGCGAATTTGGTAGAGGTGGTTTAAATCTCACCTTAGGATGTTAAGTAGTCATCCAATCCCTCAAAATTGTGGTTCATAACATGATAAATAACTTTCTTCCTTGATGGGAGGGATGGAAATTTCAAGATCTTCTTTTGTTTGGTTGAAGCAACATATTTCATGGAAACACGATATCCCTTTGAGCATCCATCTTCTACAACTACACTTCATCTTATTGAGATCACTGTGGAATTTTCTCTAGTTTTGTTGATGGTGTTGGTGTAAGCCTTGACGAAAATCTATTTTATATAAATTATTGTTCTTATTATGGATTTAATTCATATATCTCATTTTGACTATAAGTACAAGGTATTATTTATTATGTTATTAATCATATAATATAATAAAGTATTTAGAATAAATAGTTCGTTTAATAGAACATCAAATGTGATTTGATCGTGAGACTTTATTCTACATTAGAACACTATTCTTAAAGTATATGTAGCCAATGTATTATTGCTAATTAAGACGATATTATGTGAGTAGACTGATGACCACGTCTCATGAGTCATGAATATGAGATATCAAGTCGTCACATAGGTATAAATATTATGAGTAATAATTGTTAAGGTAAAAACTTTTTTTATGTATGTTTTAATGACAACAAATTTTATAGAATAAATGATTAAGTTTTATGAATGGTGGTCTACTAATGATTGCACTTGAGTTTTGTTTAAGGAACATGAATTGCATAAGTGAACAAGCAAAAAGCTATTCACTTCATCAAAGTGCATAAGTATCCAATCAATAATGAAATAATCTCAAAATGAATGTATCATATATCAATCATTCAAGAGAATGATTATTGCATCTTCAAGATAAAATTTTCATGAAGAAGATGATCAATACATTCATACAACAATCAATGATCATACTATGCTATAAATCAGAAGCAAGATCAAATATGAGAAACGAAGAATGTTCTGGTTATTAAACAGAAAAAACAAAGAACATTCTTGACAGCATTCTGAAAAACGAAGATCATTCTTGACAACATTATGAAAATCCAAGAACATTTTGGTTTACAAAGAACAAAGTATTCTTTAATTCAAGATCAACTTAGGGTACAAAAATACATCATCTACATTGCAAATCATCAGTATTCATTACAAAGGAACATAATTATATATTCAATATCATTTTGGGACGATTCTTTTCATAAGATCAAAGCAATACATCAACAATAAAAAGCAAGTACAAATTGGACATAAATGATAAAGTCACTACATCACTGACACATGTACATAATAGAAAAGCTTGGCACACAACAGTTGTCAGAATTCTCAAAATCCAGCAATCACTCAAAATAGAAACGAAGAACGTTATTCGTTTTCACAGCTTTAATCCAAGAACGTTTTGGTTTATAAAGAGCAAAACCTATTGAAATTTAAAATCGATCTGGGCTACAAAAGTACATCTATCAATACTACAAAACATTAGTATTCATCATAGAGGAATTTAATAATCTACACAAGATTGTTTTAGATAGATTCGATCAAAGAGGATCAACAAAGGCAAAACAAAACATCAAGATCAATCTCCAAATTGATGAGCTATGAGAAAGGACAACCATGACAACAAGGACACTACTGCTGCACCTTTTTGCATAAAGCACATCATGTTTCTGAGACAAAGGACTGATACACAATAGCTATCAAAATCCAACACTCATAAAAAACAGAAAACGAAGAATGTTCTTGTTTTACAAAAGAATATTCTGGTTTTAATTCTCTTTTAACGACATAATTAAAACTGATGATTTTCCACAGTATAAACCATATATTAAAGAGTATCAAGACTGCTCAAATCAATGGTGAAGCCCAGAACACGAGTTGAATGCCCAAAGGAGAAAAACAACCTCAAGATTGATCTCCAAATTGATGAGTTGTGAGCAAGGACACAAGTACATTGTACTTATAATATTCTTCATAAAGTTCTGCATAAACCTGACTCAAAATAGTGCCAATTCACATGTGACAACTCATCCACTCACTCATTCACATTTTCCATGAGACCCAAAAGCAAGAACGTTCTTCGTTTTGTCAAGAACATTTTGGACAACAAATAAACACATGTTTCATTGCTTTAAAATATATCTGACATTTGGGAAGTGTGTCCAACGGATATATTCATTTTAAATTGAATATTCAAAGCCTTTTAACATTTATAAATTGAAGATCAATTGGAAGATGAATGCAAGAGTTCATTTTACAAATCTACCAACACTTGTTCAAGTAACAAGTCAAAAAACTCTTCAAACAAACTTCAACTCTCTTCACTATATCTTTTGATCTTTATTTACTGAGTTTGTCTTTCATTTATTTCAAACAAGTTTTGAGAAGTTTCAAGATCTCAAACACTTTTATCATACAACATTATAATTTACAAACAGCGGAAGAGTTTCTCCAATTATAAATCCAAAACATTTACACAACAACAAATGGTACATGGAACCCATTCAAGTAAAAAGTCAAACTGACAATATTAGTATAAGTACAGTTTTCCAAACTAAAAATACTCCAATCCAAAAAGAAGGACACCTAGTTCCTATACATCATCCTAATCTGATCATCCTACCAAAAAGCTATACACCCTGAGTATCTCCACGCGCCCCGTGAGATCCTCCTAATGTAACTGCAATCACGCGTTCCCATCTCCATTCCCGTCCGTAGGGTACGAACCGGTAGGATCGTCCTGGCTCTCATCTGAGGGCAAAGCCCAGATTTCCACAATAATTGTAAAGGGTCACCAACCGAAATTAACAGTTAACACATAACATTTAAGTTTTTAAATGCACAAAATAACCTTTCAACTAAGCATGCACCTTAAAAGGATTTTCCATATGCTAAAAGTTCATATAATGCTTGCCAATTAAAAATGAAATCAAAATAAGGTTCTCAAACCATCAAGTAATACATAACTAACCAAGACATTGATAAATCAATGAGCAATCTGTTATCTAACTCAAAATGAGAATTTCTACTGAGCCAATCGATTGCCAAATCGATTTTGTCAGTTCTGCTGAGTTCCTATGTGGCCAAATCGATTTCCAAATTAATTTTGTCAGTTTTGCTGAGTTCCTGACTTAAGGCCAAT
>NC_021162.2:7036621-7128398 GCF_000331145.2 Cicer arietinum
GCTCCTGCATGGCCAAATCGATTTCCAAATCGATTTTGTCAATTTTGCTGAGTTCCTGTGTGGCCAAATCGATTTCCAAATCGATTTTGTCAGTTTTGCTGAGTTACTGACTTAAGGCCAGTCGATTTCCAAATCGATTTCTTAAATGGTTTTGAAAAACAGATTACAAAATCGATTGGCAAATCGATTTTGCCAAATTAGCAAAGTCCCTGCAACTCATCAAATCGATGGGGAAATCAATTTCCGTGCTTATCCTTCCAAAAATACATAAACTAATCCAATCTCATTCATACACAATCCCACATCTTAACATTTATCAATTCCCACCCGATCACCACGACAGATTGGGTTTCGAAATAGTTTTACAATCCATCACACTTACACACAATAATTCAGTTATCACGATAAATCAAAATTCGAATCACTCAATCATAAACTCAAATCAAACATGACTCGCGTGCCAGGCACCCTAATGCAATGCGTATATGCCAAAATGCATGGACTCGGAATTCCAAACCAAAACCCTCCTTAAAGGGCCGTAAATCATAATTGTACCGCCTATCGCAGGCCAAAGTACCAATTACCGAGGTGCCACCTATCACGGGTCAGCACGATTTACTAAAAAGGGTAAATCATAAACATACCACCTATCATGGGTCAGTACTGTTTACCGAGGTGCCACCTATCAAGGGTCAGCACGATTTACTAAAAGAAAAAGCGTAAATCGTAAACGTACCGTGTAACACCCCGTTTTTCAAAGCGAGGGTATATTTTTTTTTTTCAAAAGAATTTAAAATAAAGCAGAGAAATAAATAAAGAAATGCCTTTGGATAAATAATTGAGTCATTATAATTTACAAGCAGCGGAAAAGTTACTCCAATTATAAATCCAAACCATTTACCCAACAACAAATGGTACATGTAACCTATCGAAAATGACATGTCAAGCTGACAATATTAGTATAGGTACAGTCTTCCATTTTAATGTAAATGCAATACAAAAGAAAGACATCTGATCCCTCTATGTCGACAACCTAGTCTGATCATTTTACAAAACAACTAAACACCCTGAGTGATCTCCACGCGCCCCGTGAGATCCCCCTATCGTAGCTGCAGTCAAGCGTTCCCATCTCCATTTCCGTCCGTAGGGTACGAACCGGTAGGATCGTCCTGACTCTCATCTGAGGGCAAAGCCCAGATTTCCACAATAATTGTAAAGGTCACCAACCGAAAATAACAGTTAACACATAACATTTAAGTTTTAAATGCTAAAAATAACTTTTCAACTAAGCATGCACCTTAGCAGGATTTTCGATATGCGAAAAGTTCATACAATACTTTGCCAGTTAAAATGAAAGTAAAATGAGGTTCTCAATCCCCTAATTATAACATAACAAATCAAGACATGGATAGTTTCATGAGCAAACAATCATACAACTAAAACTGAGGATTTTCACTGAGCCAATCGATTAGGCAATCGATTGGGGTGAAGGATTTTGATGAAACAGAATCCTGGGCTGAAATCAATCGATTGGGAAATCGATTGAGTGAGTACTGAGCCCCTGACTTAATACCAATCGATTTCCAAATCGATTTCCTGAAGGTTTTTAGTGAAATTTTGAACTCTGGCTTGATTCAATCGATTGGGAAATCGATTGACAGGGTAGCTGAGCCCCTGACTTAATGGCCAATCGATTTCCAAATCGATTTGGTCGAATATGGATGAGTCCCTGACTTAAGCCCAATCGATTGGCAATCGATTTCGTAAATGATTTTCGAAAAACTGATTACAAAATCGATTGGCTAATCGATTTTGTCCATTTGGCCAAGTCCCTGTTTACTATCCAATCGATTGGGAAATCGATTTACCTGTGTATTCTTTCAAAAATTCATAAACTAACTCAATCACATTCATGCATAATCCCAATTCTTAACACTTAACACTGATAACACAATTACTACGACATCATGGATTTCGAAATGGTATTGCAATCAAACATGTTATCACCAAATTCCAAAACATAACACTTAGCATTTATAACACATTACTACACAAACAAAATGAACCAACAGTTCACAAATCAACAGGGTGTAGTCTCTCGCGGACAAACACAATTCCCTCAGGAACGTAAGTCGTAAACGTACTACCTATCACGGGTCCGTACCGTTTACCGAGGTGCCACCTATCCCGGGTCAGCACAACTTACCAAAACATACACGAGTAAACGAGACATTAAGAGATTCCCCATTCTTAATTCTCATCTAACTTAAACCAGGGCGTAGTCTCTCACGGACAAACCCCTGCGCAGTCTCTCACGGACAAACGCAATTCCCCTTCTCTGAACCCTCATTCCCCTTGAACTTAGGAGGATTGTAACGACGGAAGTCTTCCAACCCTCTTGATTCTGCAGCACGGATCTCTCTTCCCCTCTTTTCAAGATCCCGTTGAGTCTTGGCAGCGGTCTGTGCAGCGACAGAAGCAGCCATGTTGTTCATAGCCTCCGCCATTTGATCATTCCTATTAGCGTTGTCTCTCGGAGCGTCATTCCTTCTTGGCGGCATGGTTTCCTATAAAACCATCATCAAGTAGAGTCTTAACACTACTTCAAATAATTCCAAACTAACGTCCGACTAACAACACATAATTATATTGGACTTGACAACTCAAGTCACCTAAACCGACACATGATCAGATAACAACTCCTAACTTATAGGTCGACCTACAATCTATAACCAAGGTTCCACAGCTCCCAAAGAAAACTAAACCTATGCTCTGATACCACAATGTAACACCCCATTTTTGAAAGCGAGGGTATATTTTTTTTTTTTAAAAGAAATTAAAATAAAACAAAGTAAAACAATTGAGGAAATGCTTTTGGATAAATAATTGAGTCATTATAATTTACGCAGCGGAAAAGTTTCTCCAATTATAAATCCAAAACATTTACATAACATCAAATGGTACATGGAACCCATCCAAAGATGATATCAAACTGATAATATTTGTATAAGTACAGTTTTCCAAACTAAAAATACTTCAAACCAAAAAGAAGGACCCCTAGTCCCTATACATCATCCTAATCTGATCATCCTACCAAAAAGCTATACACCCTGAGTAATCTCCACGCGCCCCGTGAGATCCTCCTAACGTAACTGCAGTCAAGCGTTCCCATCTCCATTCCTGTCCGTAGGGTACGAACCGGTAGGGCCGTCCTGACTCTCATCTGAGGGCAAAGCCCAGATTTCCACAATAGTTGTAAAGGGTCACCAACCAGAAAATAACAGTTAACACATAGCAATTAAGTTTTTGAATGCTCAAAACAACTTTTCAACTAAGCATGCACCTTAACAGGATTTTCAATATGCGAAAAGTTCATACAGTACATTGCCAATGAAAATGAAGGTAAAATGCAGTTCTCGATCTCCTAATTAACACATGATAAAACAAGACATGGATAGATTCATGAGCAATTAATCATACAACTAAAACTGAGGATTTTCACTGAGCCAATCGATTGGGCAATCGATTGGGGTGAAGATTTTTAATGAAAATAGAATCCTGGGCTGAATCAATCGATTTGGCAATCGATTGACAGGATAACGGAGCCCCTGACTTAATACCAATCGATTTCCAAATCGATTTCCTGAAGGTTTTTAGTGAAATTTTGAACTCTGGCTTGATTCAATCGATTGGGCAATCGATTGACAGGATAGTTGAGCCCCTGACTTAATGGCCAATCGATTGGGCAATCGATTTCGAAAGGGATTTTTGAAAACTGATTACAAAATCGATTGGCTAATCGATTTTGTTCATTTGGCCAAGCCCCTGACTTCCATCCAATCGATTGGGAAATCGATTTCCCTGATCATTTTTCCAAAAATTCATGAATTAACCTAAGTCATTCCTAATCAAGTTCACAACTTAACACTTAGCAATTTCTACGCGATTACCACGGCAATTGGGATCTCGATAACCATCTTACTTACACACAATAATCAACACATAACACTTAGCATTTTCAACGCAATTAACACGATAAATCAAATTCAAATCACTCAATCATAAAACTCAATCAAATACGACTCGTGTGCCAAGCACCCTAATGCGATGCGTATATGCCAAAATGCATGGACTCGGAATTCCAAACCAAAACCCTCCTCGAAGGGCCGTAAATCATAATTGTACCGCCTATCGCAGGCCAAAGTACCAATTACCGAGGTGCCACCTATCACGGGTCAGCACGATTTACTAAAATGCGTAAATCATAAACGTACCACCTATCACGGGTCAGAACTGTTTACCGAGGTGCCACCTATCACGGGTCAGCACAATTTACCAAAAACGTAAATCGTAAACGTACCGCCTATCACAGGCCAAAGTACTATTTACCGAGGTGCCACCTATCACGGGTCAGCACAATTTACCAAAACATAAATCGTAAACGTACCACCTATCACAGGTCAGTACTGTTTACCGAGGTGCCACCTATCACGGGTCAGCACGATTTACCAAAATGAAATGCATGAGCATACACAGACTCCATCCACCACAATCGTTAAGCAAATGCAGATATTAAAAGATTCCCCATTTTTAATACTCATTTAACTTAAATGATTTTCACAACAAACATTAAGCAAACAGAAATATTAAGAGATTCCCCATTCTTAATACTCTTTTAACTTAAACGGTTTTCCAAAACAACATTAAGTAAACCGAGATATTAAAAGATTCCCCATTTTTAATACTCGTTTAACTCTAATGGTTTTCACGTCAACATTAAGTAAACGTAGACATTAAGAGATTCCCCATTCTTAATACTCGTTTAGCTTAAACGATTTTATCAAACACACATTAAGTAAACCGAGATATTAAAAGATTCCCCATTTTTAATACTCGTTTAACTCTAATGGTTTTCAAATTCCACACAAAACAAACTCAAACCTATTATCAGATCTAGTCCACAACTCACACCAAAACACATCAAACACGACAAACACAAATCAACACAATCCACCACTCAAACACAACAAGTTTCATTCACTCAAAATCATACATAAATGAGTTTAAATTCATTTTCCACGAAACATTCAATAATATAACCAAAACTTAACTCTAAGATTTTACCCATAAAGCCTTAGATTCATTTTCCACCAAATCAACACTTTAACCCTAACAAAATTCTTTTCCACACAACCACAGATAAGTCCCTAAATGCAAACTAAAAGTTTGGAAGGAGCCCTTACCTTAACGATAGCTTTAACGTGCGTTTCCGGTTCCGCGAGTAAATCCGGTAAAATCTCCGCTCGCGACGTCGCTTTCAAGGTTATTTCACTAGCACCGTAGTGTGATGGTGAGCAACTTTCCCTTCTATCTCCTCGCGAAATGAAGCTTAGATCTAGACGAAACGGGGAGGTTTGTGTTTGACGGTTTTAAAAACCCTAACACCGTTTTTCTTTGTTTTCGAATCAAACAAGAAGAATGAAGTTGAGTAATCTTCTCTCTCACACTCACCAAACCTTGGGTTTCTAATCTTGAAGAAAGGAAGCAAAGAAAACGAAAAATGGAGGAAGGAGGGAGAAGGGGTCACGCGTTATCAGAGGAAGAAGATGGAGTTTTTGGATTTTCTTTCTTTCCTTTTTCTTTTCTTTGTTTTTCCTTCCTTTCTATTTCTTTTCTTTCTATTTCCTTTTCTTTCTTCTTTTCCTTCCTTTTTCCTTTCCCTCCAAACATATATTTATTATATATATTAATTATAATTAACAAATATCTCAAAATATCTACATATTTGTTAATTTACCATTTCACCCATAATGCATTAAATTCTTCGTAAAAGATTCACCGCAGTTAATTTAATCTATTTAACGACGAGTAATTCTAATCGGCATCAAAATATCTTTTGATCATTTAAACTCCAAATTAATAATAACTTTGGCTAAAAAGCCTCCGAGCCAATATCCAAAATACACAAAAATACATAAAGTATACTTTAAAATTATGGGTCTTACAAAAGGTGAAGATTGTAACAGATCAAGGTTGATTTGGACAGGTGGTGTAAAAACCAAGAACGTTCTTCGTTTTGAACACTTAGTGAAAAATCTCACGGTTGTGAGGACTAGACGTAACCCGGGTTGGGTGAACCAGGATATATCTGTGTGATATTTCTTCCCTCATCTCTATTTATTTATAGTCTTTTGATTATTAAATTAAATAGATAAGTTAAATTGTGTGTTTTTCTCTAACCAAGAACGTTCTCCGTTTTCTATTTTCATAACCAAGATTAATCTTGAGTTAAATTCTTTAAGTTTTAACAGGAAATTTTAAAAAGGTGAAATCACAATTCGAACCACCCTTTCTTGTGATTGACATTGCTACTTGAATAATTATTTTGGATTGACCCGTGATGAGAATGCTACATAATTATTGTGTAAGGGTCATTAGTGGTTTTTATGTGACCATAGTGTGTAGTAATTTGACTTGAAGTCAGTACAATCCCTACAAGAAGAGTTGTAGGCTTCAAGGACATCAAATGTTATTGGTAACAAGACAATCATAAAGGTGGTTATTGGACATGTAATAAACCATGTTGAGGGGTGTGAATGATGTAGATAGAAGTTATGTCTTGGGTCACTCAATAGAGTGAGACCGTCGAAATACACGACCATGCTAGAATGTATCATTATATGATATTAGGTCAATTGGTTTTACACATATATGTTGGGATCGCGAAATAAAGAATTGAACATTGTAAGAATGACAAATACTGTAACTTGCGTTAAATTAGACATTTGGACGACGAGATAATTATTGTAAAAAAATATTGGTCGCGGTAAGTTTTAAATCGTAGGGAAGTGCCATCTTGAGTGAGGATGGTTTGAGTAGGGATAACTTGGGTGATATTTGAAGGTTGGTTTCACATACACATCAAGATACATGTAAAGTCTTTGAAAACTAAGTAACAAAGGACTATCAACCCAATCTTCAACAATAATGCCATCAAGTTCAAGAAATTCAACATGTTGTACAACTAACTTCATTTGCTTGTTTGGGTTAGATATGAGGAGTTAATGACAATCGTCACAAACTCTATGAAACTGCTATATGAATGATTCGTCCACTAAACCAACTATCTTATCTTTGTAAGTCTTTATTTTACTAATTCCAACGTTTTATTTCTGATTTGCTTTTTGGCAAATGTCTATTGATGTTAGGATTTTCATTAACCATAGTTATCTTATACATTTTTTGCCAAACAATTTATATTCATTAACCCCGCTCTATACTCTATTACAATTGTGTATCATTGATTGAATATTTTTAAGGGTTATATAAGATTTTTGTTCTTATAAAACTTTGAAATTTTGATTTTAGTACTTATGAAATAAAATATTTTTTAGCTCATACGAAATTATTATGCTGACATTTTTAGTCCCTGTTAGAATGTCGACATATATTTAGATGAGTTTTTTATAGACATGTTTATAGCATTGTAAAAAGTTCCTCCACAAAAAATGAATTTAAAATTCAATTTTTAGATTCATATTTTCGCCACTTTTATCTTTGGTTTATGATATTTAAAAAACTTATATTTAGTTCATCTTAAATTGAAAAGTTCTAAATTGGTATGCATAAACTTTTTATCATGTTTTAAATGTGTCGCGGCTTAAATTTTCGAGTTTTCATCGAATTCAATGGAGTCGCCACCAAAATTTATTTTAAAATAGGAAAATATTCAATTATGTATAGGGAAGGTATTAGCACCCTACGACATATGTTAAAATACGGTTACCTATAATTAATTGTGCAAAATTATATCAACTTAAATATATATTTATTTCTCTTTATTATTAAATACGAATATAAATTGTATTTTATAAATGTGATTTTTGAGATAAAAGTGTGTTTAAAAGAGTGGGAAAAAAAGAAAGTTTTTATTAGTGTGCTTGACAAGAATATGATCTTGCTCCTACGTATCTCCCGGTGCTATGGATATATCAAAGTTACGTAGTTCTTGGTAGAAAATGTGGATGTGTTGATTGCTTTTAAATAAATTGTATTTTGTTATTTAAAAAAGTTAATTTTGAGGAACATAAAAAAAACTTGCTTGATTTGAATAATTATTTTAAAATATGAGTTTTAAGACGATCGAGTTGTACAACTTGTGTCTCAAAACTCAAGGAGTAAAAAGATGTCACATCTAATTTAATTCTCTTAAGAATATTTTATATTATTTTATATTTTTAAATTGAGTTTGAAAATCAACAAATAGTTTAACTTGTGTCTTAACAACTCCAATACATATAAAAAAAAACATCTAACTAATTAATTTTTAAAAAAATGATTTTAATTAATTTATTTAAAAATAATGAGTTTTAGAAGTATCAAGTTATACAACTTATGTCTTGACAACTAATAGATTAAAAGACAATACTTCTAATTAACTTTCAATAAAAAATTTCTCCATACATTTAGTAGATTTGACATTTATTATAAAATTAATTGAATTTAGTATAAAAATAAGACTTATTTGAATAAAAATAAAATGTTAAAAATATAAAGCTTATAAAGGACCAATGACCTTAAAATCCAAAAAAAATTAAATTTATATATAACCATAAAAAAATCAACAAAAAAGTAATAAATATATACCAAATATATATATATATATATATATATATATATATATATATATATATATATATATATAAATAATAAAAGCCGCTGCCAAACGTGAAGAAAAAAAAAAGGAACTAACGCACAAGGGAAAAAGACCGAGAGCCAACAACATTTGAATGTTTGATTTATATTTTTGTATAACACCGACAAATTTCATTTTCTTGATTAATATCTCATTTATATACTACATTCGGTAATGAAATACGACTAGTAAAGATGAAAATAAATAACTTAATTCTTCTTCTGTTTGTTTTTTCCTATTATTACTCTGCCTATTTCTTCTTCTTGTTTTTAAGTTTTTGTTGGTTCTTCTTTTCTTGATTTTTTTGTGTCTCAATTTATAGGTAAAACAATGCATGTTTCTATTTTTTAGATAAATTAGAGCTCTAGATCTTGTACTGTTTCGCAACAAAGTTTAGCCGCATTTTATATTATTTTTTTATAACAAATCTTAAGCATGCATAAAATAAATAATTTTTATTTTATGGTTATATATAAAATTATATAATAAACTTTTTCACTTTTATAATAATTATTTACCAATATTTATCTTCTTGATGTCTTGCTTATTTTAGTTTTTACTCACGTTTAATATACTGTGTATGATTGCTTGTTTTGATTTTTACTCATATGGTTGCTGTTTTTACTCACGTTTAACCCTAAATGTTTAATATACTGTGTATGATTGCTTGTTTTTACTCACGTTTAATTGTAACCGTTTGAAGTTCTGTTTGGATTAGACGGATTAATGACTGCATTATGCAATCCAATAATATAATACCGGTTATTCAGGGTTTGAATTTTGGTTTGTTTATAATATAATAAAATAAAGGTGATTTTAAATTAAATATATTTTAATTATTACAAAATTATAATTTTTAAAATTTAATTTTTAAATTTTTTTATTCATTTATAATTTCTATTTTGTAAGAATTAAAATATCATTTTTAAAATAAAAAAATAAAAAAGTACTAAGAGAGATTAAAAAAATTTATAGACTAAAAACTTGAGATTTTTTTTATAAGGATTAAAATAAAATTTTAAAATTTTATATAAAATTAAAATTTATTATTTTATATAAAATTAAAATTTATTTTATCTCTTTATTTTTAATTATTAAAATTGCATATTTTTTATTAATTATTTAAAAAAATTAAAATTAATAATCTAGTTTTTCCAATAGCTAAGTTTTAAGAGAGGATTATCCGAATAAATACATAAACTTATGTCTATTAGTGTGTGGGCAAGTACTAATATTTTTTATAAAAATAATAGAAGTTATAAAATTTTATATAATTATTTAAAAAAATTGCAATTATTTGATTGGTAAAAGTATAAAATTTATTGAAAAAAAAATAAAATTATAAATAAAATGGTTTAAAAAAAGAATAAATTAGAAGAAAAATAATAGTAGATCAAAACTTTATAACTTTTTTTGTTCTGTGCAAGAAAACAAGGTTTAGGTCACCACAATTCCCAAAGTTAGAAAAATTCTAAAAGCGGCTAACTTAGCATTTGAGATATTGTGTAAAAGTGTGTTTGTTTCTTTCTTGCCTTTTTACTTAAATTGTAGTTAGGGGTGGGAATAGGCCAGGCCAGCCCAGGCTTTGCAAGGCCTGAGCCTGGCCTACGATTAATTTTTTAGGCCTAAGCCTGGCCTACGGCCTATCATAGGCTTTTTTTTCGGTCTGGCCTGGCCTTTTTAAAAGTCTGGTCTGGCCTGGAAGCCTATTTAAAAGCCTTATTCATATTAAAATATTTAAATGCTCTCCACGTACCAATATCAATGTACATATCTATATATATTAAACAAAAAATAATTTTTCTAACAAAATAATTTTAAAAAAATCTGAAACAAACATCCTTTAAACCCTAAAACATAATTATTGGTTTCAAAGAATAGATTTTTTTTTTGAAACAAATGTACCAATTATTACCTCTCAAACAAATATGGAAGGACTACTGAGTTATTGACTAATTGAATGGCTACCGAATATGGAATGACTACCAAATATGGAATGACTATCGAATATGGAATGATTACTGAATGATTGTCTAATTGATAAAATTTAAAATAGGAAATAATATTATTAATATAATAATAAAAAATAACATTAATAAATAATTAAATATATATAGGTCGGCCTGTCAGGCCTAATAGGCTTCTTTATAAGCCTGAGCCTGACCTATTTAAATAAATAGGCTTTAAAAATAGCCTGAGCCTAGTCTTTTTATTAAATAGGCCAGGCTAGGCCAGGCCATAAGTAGGCCAGACCATAGGCCCCTGTCGGACGGCCTAGCCTATTCCCATCCCTAATTGTAGTCGTGTATTTAAAACTAAGTTTTTTTTGCACGTTTCAAGACCCAACCATAATTTAGGTGTGCGGAATCTTTCAAATATTCTTGTACTTACTAATGTTTGAGGCATTAATATTATTTGCGGAGCGGAGCGGGTTCGGGTACAAGTGCATGGTGGATATCACTACCTCCAAACTCGTCTCCGCCCCCGAATTTTGATTTCGGAGAAAATCCGCACCTACACGCAATCAAAGCGGAGTTTCCCCGCCCGAATCATGCGAATTTGAATGGGTACCCGCATGTGCGAGTTATATTATCATCCCTAATTATGATCCATGTTATGTGGCACCACCAAGAGTTGACCCTGTTCCTCCTTGATTGACTAGTTCTCGTTGGTTAGTGTGCTCAATACCTTTATGCTTGATTGTGAGCAAGTTTCAATCGTTTCTCTTATCTTAGATCGATCAAGTTGTCCATTGGATTGGTACCGAACATAACCCCAAATGTCAAGGTTGAAGGGTGCAGGTGCTTAGGATGAGTAAGTGGTCCAATAGATTGATATCGAACACAACTCTCAAGCGTCAAGATCGAATGTCATAAGCACTTAGAATGATTGAGAGATCCAATAGATTGGTACTGAACACAACATTTAAGTGTCAATGTTGAAGAGCCTAGAATTTAGGATGTTCAAGTAGTCCAATGAATTGGTATTAAACACTTATAATATGTATATATATAGGTAAAAATATATTTGTAATTTAACATAGTAAAGAAAGATAAAACTAGAAATAAAATAAATTAAATGTACACCAAAACTTGATTTCTAATTTTTTTTTTGTTTCAAAGAGTTTAACAACGAAAGTCACATGTAATAGATGTACAAAAGAGAAACAATACACGTCGATTATATTGTATTATCTCCAAAATTGCATTTACAAGACCAACATGTTAAAAATTAGATAAACTACAATTTTAATCTTTAAAAGTATAGTACAATGCACTTTGGTTTATGACTTCACCAAAAATCCAAACTAGTCATTGAATCGTCAAAATAGTATTTGAAAGATATATTTTATTATCATAATGATTTCTGAAAGATACAAATTACTATCAAAATAGTCTTTCACCATTATAATATCAAATACTAAATTAATTAACTATTTAATGATTCGAGAATTAATTTAAATTTTTAACTAAATTAAGGACCAAAATAATAGTGTCATGCACTTTTGAGAACTGTAGCGATAGTTTATTCTTATTCCCTTTAATTTTTTCATCCGTCTAATGCGCAGGCATAGT
Source organism: Cicer arietinum (assembly GCF_000331145.2). Taxonomy (NCBI): domain Eukaryota; kingdom Viridiplantae; phylum Streptophyta; class Magnoliopsida; order Fabales; family Fabaceae; genus Cicer; species Cicer arietinum. The sequence continues at coordinate 7,048,892 of NC_021162.2, forward strand.
TGCTACTTTGAATTTATGTTTTTGAAATACATTCAAATATCATAAGAAAAACTAAACAACAAAAGAAAGTCAACATGCACATAACTATTCAATTTCACACTAACAAAAGTTGTTAATCCTAATTCAATTTCACACTAACAAAAAATGTTAAAGTATTGAAAGAAAATTCAGTGAGGAAAAAATGCAAAATTTCTTTATAAATATTTCATATGTTTTGGAAAGAAAATTTATTTGAATTTTGTTCTTACTTTTTATATTTTGGGGATTCGGTTAATTTTAAGTTAATAATAATTTTTCATTCCCTTAATTAATTTATTTTTCAAAAGAAAAAGAGAAGAATATTATTGTAACTACTATATCGTCCGAACATCATCGTAGGATACAAAACACACATGAGATGAAAGTAGGTGTATCTGTTTCAACGGTGTTGATTCATCTAAGTTGTTCCACCTAACCCACTCACTCCATTGTTGCACCATGGAAGTTGGAAAACTTTGACTAACATCTTACAATAATAATAATAGAATTTGACTGTAAAAAATTGGTAAAGTGAATAATTAAATGGTAGATATTAATTTATAAATAAAAATTTAATCTACAAAAAAATTCATTTTTAAGAAAATTAGGATTTTAATTTTTTTTTTTTATTTTGAAAAAAGTTATTTTTTCTAAGAAAAAAGAAGTAAGTTTTTATTTATCAAGAATTTTTTTTGGATATTTTTAAAGAAAAATGAATTTCCATTTTTTTTAAAGAATTTATTAAATTCATAAACTCATCGATTAAGTCCATAAAAGAACTTTGAATTTTAAAAGCTTAATTGACAGCTTTAAATATTATAATCAGTCATGTATATATATTTTATATCAACTATCTGTTTGTTCATTTGAAATATTATTCAGTTTAATAAAGGCAATACATATGTTTTTCTTTCACTTTTACCTTTTAGTTGTTAAAACAAATCCATATATTAATTTCCTTCTATAAAAGAAAAACTTCCCTTAGTGTTGATATCTATAACTTCTTTACAAAATTTCACTTTTACTTTTTGTTTTTTTCTTACTCCTACTTGCCTAATTTTTTCCTACCATTTTTCTATCAATATTTTCACACTTTCTCCGCACAATTAAAAAAAGAGGATAGACAGAGTCTGTCTGGACATTAATCATAATAATAAAAATGTAATAGAGATATACAATATAAAATTATTTTACTTCATATAATAACTATTCATGGTACTACTACATGTACATGTTATAAAAATATTTTATTAAATAATCATCAAATATTTAATTTTAATTGATTTTGAGTATACAATAAATTTACATTTGGAGTACACAAATAGTATTTAATTTATCCTTTACCAGAAAATACAAATTTTAATTTTATCCCAATGTGTAAAATATCAAACTAAATATCCAAAGAAATGTCCATTAATGTTTTTAATAACAAAAATGTCCATTAAATTAAACAAATACAATGCGAATAGACCGCACTATTTTTTTAATAACAATAATTTTCGTAACAATAATTAATATCAAAATTTTAATAACATACCATATATAAATTTCAGTAAATAATATCGATGATTAATAATCAAAATATTACAGGTAGGTGCATCAATATCTGTTTTATCAACTTCTTTTAAAGAAAAGAGTCAAATTAATAATATATTTTCTTTATAGGAAATGTTTGGTGGCTGGTCTCGTTAGCCATCGTTGGCCATTGAATTTCCATTTTCAACTGAAAAATAATATAATAAACTTTTTCACTTTTACAATAATTATTTCCATATAGTTTATATATACCTACCCACTTTTCTCTGTTATACTCATTTCTCATTTTTCCTCTAAAATCGACTCAATTTTCAGGTTTGTCTTTTCAACTTCTTTCTCTCTTTTTTTTAATAGATCTAATTTTATGTTAGTGTTAATGGTTTATAAGAACTTCGTTATTATAATTATTAGTTTGATTAGTTTAATTTACTTTCTTGTGTTTTGATGTTCTTACTGTTGCTGATCTTGATTTTTCCTCACTAATTTCACGCTGTTTCAAATTGAAACCCTTAATTTACGCTTATATTAGTTTGTTACCATGATACTGCTTTGAATTCAGTAGATTTACTTGTTCTGATTTGTTAGTTTAGATTTTGTACAGTGAAATTATTTTATTTGAATTTAATTGATATGAACGGTGTAAAGAGTTTTGCATATGCATCCAATTTCATCTCATCGTTATGCGACTTTGCTATGTTAGTTCTTAAGATATCTCCACAATCATCTATGTGGTGAGATGTGATCGGATCGTCGGATGTATGTGCAAAACTTTTTACAGTGACAGTGTATATATACCAATTAAGCTCGTTTTGTTTGTTTTAATAAAGGGAGTGTAAGATCTTGTGAAACTTTGCTGTGTTACTGTATATTTATCTGACTAAATGATGATTTGGTTTGCATTTGTAATACTGTACTGTTTTATTTAGGCATTTTCTGAGCTTTTGTTGAGGCCATAGTCCTTGCTTGATAGGTGAAAATTTAGGAACACATGCTACTTGTTTGATATTTTTGTGTGGGCAAGTTCTACAGTAGAGCACTTACATAAGTGGTCTACCGCGGGTTAGTAATTGAAAATCGCTTGAAACTTCAATGATGATTGATGTCGTCCTCTGAAAGTAGAAGTCCACGACTTTCTTTGTTCTTACATCTGAGACGGTGACTTAATATGTGTCGGTTCAACAAAAAAAATAGGAAACAAATATGTGTGTCTCAAAACGGAACTCATATTCATTTCCATTGTTTTTTGTTGAACCAATGCAATCAGGTTACCTTCTCAGTTTTGAGAATGAGAAGCACAGTGAGTTTCTACTTCAAGGGGAGTGCAGTTGGTTGCCGTTGGAGTTTCGATTGATTTTCAAGCTTTGGTTCACTGTAAATATGTCTTTTGGGACTCTATATTGTAACTCTGTTTTTTCTGTTTCAGCAAGTATATGACTTGCTGGGTTTAGCTTGTAATGTTCCTACCTTGCACCCCTTGTGCTTGGTTGTGATTATTAATAATAATTTCATTTTGCTTTTGCAAAACAAAAAATAGAATATGCCTTTTATGGGTTTAATACTTAATGCCAATCTTTTGGACAAATGAAAATGTATAATGTATTTATCTTGCCTTTGTTGAGTGGGGCAACTTACAACAATAGTCCTTAAGGTGCTCTAATGTTTCTGTGCTGGGATGATCATGGGATCATTTTTGCTAATAGCTCTTTATTAAAGTAAATTTGGGGAATTAAATACACCCTTTTCTTCTTTGCATTCCTAAATTCATGTTCAGGTATATTGATTGTACTTGGTAGAAGTTCTATTGATTGCATAAATAGTCCCCAATCAAGTTCTAATTGTATTCTATCCTTTTAATTTATAGCCTTTTTTCCTTGAATCAATTATAATTCCTTTTTTCTTATCAATCATTTCACAGGAAACAAATTATGGCTCAACCAACTGAACTTACGAGAATAGGCCTTGCCGGACTGGCTGTTATGGGTCAAAATCTTGCACTCAATATTGCTGACAAAGGATTCCCCATTTCTGTTTATAACCGAACAACTTCCAAGGTTGATGAAACTGTAGAACGAGCAAAACAAGAAGGAAATCTTCCATTGTATGGCTTCCATGACCCCAAAGCTTTTGTTGAATCTATTCAAAAACCTAGGGTGATAATAATGCTTGTTAAGGCCGGGGCACCTGTTGACCAGACGATCAAGACCCTATCTGTGTTCTTGGAAAAAGGAGATTGTATAATTGATGGCGGTAATGAATGGTATGAGAACACCGAGAGGCGAGAGAAAGAGGTAGCTGAATTGGGTCTGCTCTACCTAGGAATGGGAGTTTCAGGTGGTGAGGAGGGTGCTCGACGAGGTCCCTCTATGATGCCTGGTGGTTCGTTCGAGGCTTACAAACACATAGAAGATATTCTTCTCAAGGTGGCAGCTCAAGTCCCTGATAGCGGCCCTTGTGTGACATATATCGGTAAAGGTGGATCCGGTAATTTTGTGAAGATGATCCATAACGGAATTGAGTACGGTGACATGCAGCTTATTGCTGAGGCTTATGATGTGCTGAAGTCAGTTGGAAAGTTGTCAAACGAGGAACTACATAGTGCATTTTCAGAATGGAACAAGGGAGAACTTCTGAGTTTCCTGATTGAAATCACTGCAGATATATTCGGAATCAAGGATGATAAAGGCGATGGATATCTTGTCGACAAGGTTCTGGACAAAACTGGCATGAAGGGTACCGGTAAGTGGACTGTTCAGCAAGCTGCCGAATTATCAGTTGCGGCTCCCACCATCGAAGCTTCTTTGGATGCTAGGTTCCTTAGTGGATTGAAAGAGGAAAGAGTTGAAGCTGCAAAGATCTTTAAATCCGGTGGCCTTGGCGATATCTTGACTGGTGAACCTGTAGACAAGAAGAAGTTGGTTGATGATGTTCGGAAGGCTCTTTATGCAGCCAAGATCTGTAGTTATGCACAGGGAATGAATTTGATCCGTGCAAAGAGCGCCGAACAGGGTTGGGATTTGAAATTGGGTGAACTAGCCCGTATTTGGAAAGGAGGTTGCATCATTAGAGCCATATTCTTAGACAGAATCAAGCAGGCATACGACAGAAACCCTAATCTTGCAAACCTTCTCGTGGATCCAGAGTTCGCAAAGGAAATAATTGATCGCCAAACTTCCTGGAGGAGAGTTGTTTGCCTTGCTGTCAATTCCGGTATCAGCATCCCAGGTATGTCTGCTAGTCTTGCTTATTTTGACACTTACCGAAGGGAAAGTTTGCCGGCTAACTTGGTGCAAGCTCAAAGAGACTACTTCGGTGCTCACACATATGAAAGGATTGACATCGAAGGGTCATACCATACTGAGTGGTTCAAGCTCGCTAAGCTGTCGAAAACTTAAATTACTGTATTTGAATGATTCCTAATAAATGTAATAATATTTTCTACTCAAGTATGCTGAGTTGAGTTTTCATTGCTTCAAAGTGGAGAAGTTTATACCATTCTGTCTACTAAATCACTGTTTTTGGTTTTCCAATGATTATGTTGTAACTTTACTGATCTTGATTTGAACTTGATGCAAAATTGTTTCACTTCGTGATGCCTTAGTTTTCACATTTTGGTCAGTTTTCCTTTAGCACCATGGATTTATGTTGAGTAATGAAGCTACAGCAGGAGGAGTTGAATTTTATACCATCGTCAAGTTTTCTATTTTGAGTTTAATATTGATATATTGACAGAAAAATATTCATTGATAGAATATTGACAGAAAAATATTCATTGATAGAATATTGACACTGTAGATTTTCTTAGAATATATTTCTGGCTTGTTTTAGATTTTAGTTTTAGGGTCTGTTTAGGTTGTGACTTATTTGTACTTATCTACTAGTATACGCACTTCGAGATTGTTTGAAAGAGCTTACAAAAACAACTTTTGACATATCCATAAGTTATTTTCAGCTTATTTCTATAGCTCTCCATGATAGAATATGAAAACAACTTATAGCTTATATGAAAATAGTTTTGATTTTATTTTATCTTTTTTATAGCAATAGCTTATACATAAGCACTTATATGATAAACATGCTTATGTCATAAGTTCTTAATTAAACTGTTTATCCATACAGTTGGGCTTTTACTAGTAGTACTAGTGCTTAACCTAATTATTAGTATATATAAATTATAATATGAAGTATTAGGTAAAGGTACTGGACAACATTTTCTTTCTCTCTTTCTCTTCTTTCTGAATCTTAAACTCATAATTCTTAATATAGAACAATACAAGTCAAATCTTTTTCCACCAGTTAGAGTCAGCTAATTGGATCAAACGACACCACACATTCCCCTATCATGAATATAGTTTGATGACAGACTATTTAAATCTAAATCCTTTTGAACCTATGCTATCATTTTATCATATATATTAAGATTCTAAGCAGCACTATCTCTGTGTGACTTCACCGCCGCATCTATCTTCTCCGAGCCGCATTTTTTTTGTGCGACCTAATATGTAATTGTGCCTTGTTTTTACTTTTCCCCCTGTTTTGTGAGAATAGAATTGAACAGAGTGAATTGTTCAATTTCCCCCTCTGTTTTATGCTAATAGAGCAGAGTAGGCCTCTTTTATTTTGTGTTTTTCCAAGTCCAGCCATGCAACTTCAACTTAGAGACTTAAACTTCTCTGTTTCCCAGACTTTTGTTGGTATTTACTTGTATATTTTGCTTAAGATTTGTTTCTTTTTATTGCTACTTATGAATATTTTATGAATTTCGAGTTATTTATTTTACATTTACTATGTGTTTGTAGTATTAATCATGCATTTTGTCCAAAAAGCTATTCAAATAGTGGTAATCCTGCCACATGCTATCCATGTTTTGAAGTTGTCTGCTTGCCACTATCTGAGATTGACAACAACTATGGTTGTAAGTTGAAAGTTAACCCCTTAGCGAGTTACTTAGGTTGGAGACTATGATAATTAGTTTAGTAAGTCATGTTGTCTATAAATAAGAAAGGTCGAGAGGGAAAACAAGCAAGTCATTGAGAGATTTAGGGATGTTGGCCGTCATAAGGAGGTTTGCATAACCTTGGAGATGTGGGAGTCATTTTATGAACATTTTCGGAAACTCGGGATCCTCGGGAGAGGGAAGGAAACTTTGAGAGAGAACTAGACTTAAATGGAGTCATATTAACAAAAGATGAAGTTACATAATACAATGAACTCTCTACATATGGAACAACTAACTATCAATCTGAATTCGAATTAACTTTAACAAACTAACTAATTTCTAACAGAATTATATTCTGTAATAGACATAATTCAAAAATTTATGGAAAGGAAACTCATGATCATGGTGGAAGAAAACTTATTGATGGCTGATTAATGTAGATTGGTACATTATTGTTAGGTGGTTTCAAGCCCAATGTAATCATTGGCTTTAGTTTATTTTTATTTTTTTTTCATGTGTGATCATTATACACTAACTTACATGCCATTGAAATGAACTTCAAAATTCAGGACTTTGATTACAGCTTTTGGAGACAATATACGTGATTCAAATCCGATTTGGTGCCGAAATTGGAAGAATCATTTGATCTTTTGTCTTCAGTCATTCATGGGATTTGGATTTTCTGCAATAGCAAGTTCACACAGTTTGACGCAATAAACGATCTCAACCGTTGATTTGAATTCGTATGGTTCATATTACACGTCAGTAAAATTAAGTATAAACTATCTCGGCCATCAATTTAAACTTAAACGGTCCGGATTTATTACAGTGTCCTGCTGTAACAGCGGAAAATCCAATTCCCAGGCCAATGTATTGGTCTGTTCTTTTTTTAACCAAAATTTCACCTTGATTACAATATGAATGTTTAAGGGGAGAAGTATTGATAGTTAGTCAATTACTGGTTGGAGACTTGGATAGTTAAAGAAATAAGACACATTGTTTGTAATTAAAAGAACGTATTGAAAGCTATGCAGCACCAACACTTCAGATTAAAATTGTGTCAAGTGCTCGATACAACACATAAATATTTGAGTATATTCAATCACTTTTATTTATTAAATTATTACTAGTGTCTACGTATTAATGTCGTATCCTATGTTCGTGTTTGTGGTTGATAGATTAAGAGGGAAAGCTAGCTAGTCATGTTGTGAAAGTAACAATTCCTATCAGATGCCAGCAAAAACATTGTCCATTTTATATTTATGGATGTAAATTTTAGTTTTTGGTAGAGGCCAATAGGAAATGAGTTTGATTAATTAATGTAATAGACCACACCTAATTGGATAAGTATTGGTTGTTGTTGTTGTCACTTTATTTTATACTCTATTAATTGTTGCACACTTTTGGAATTTTATACCTGTGGAGGTTGACGAATTTTGATTTTTTGTAGCTTACCCAACAGACAAAGACAAATAAGAATCTGCCTTTAAAAGGTGTGGATGATATATTTATATATAAATAAAGTAATTTCTGCATAATTCAGACCTTTTTTACGACCCTTGAAAAAATGCAAACTTTTCTTTTTCTTTATTTTTTCTCCTTTTTCTTCTTTGGTGGGGATGAGTTTGGTTTTCAATTTTAGTTTTAGTTTGGTAATCCTACCTGTACATGTGTTGTTTATGAAGTTGGTTTGGATAAACAAATTATTTAAGTGCTTATACTGTAAGAACTTATAATATAAGTGTTTACGTATAAATTATTTCTATAACTAATAATAAAATAAAGATAAATTATTTTCAATAAGCTATAGACTATTTTTATAAGTTATTTTAGAGAGTTTTAAAATAAGCTCAAAACAACTTATGGATATGTCATAAATTTTTTCTATAAATTCTTTTAAATAGTTTCACAAGTACTTATATCAGTAAATAAACTCAAATAAGTCAAACTATATAGACACAAATTCACCATAGAAATGGCTTGAATCCTATTTGGATAAACAATTTAATTAAGCACTTATAACATAAGAAATTATCATACAAGTGTTTATGTGTAAGCTATTTTCTATAACAAAAGATCAAGTCGAACTATTTTCATAAGCTATCTTGGAGATCTTGTGAATACAACTAAAAATAGCTTGTAGACATGTCATAAGTTGTTTTCACAAGTATTTATGCTAGTAGATAAACTCAAATAAATCAACCCAAATACGCCTTTCATTTTTCTCTTAATTAATTTAAGCTTAGCTTTTCATTTACATTTCTACTTTCTTCTACTTCCACCTTATATTTGAGCTAGTTGTTAGATTGGTTTTGCAAATTATAAGTGTCAATCAAATTAATCTATGACTTTTGCAAATTGACAAATACATATCTGAAAATGTAAAATAGTAATACAAAACAATTCATATTTAAACTTTAATCGTTGAAAATTTTAATGTGACATGTTAATTGAATATTTGACCGCTCGACATTGATCTTATATCAATGTCATTACAATGCATACTATTTTTCTTATGATATTTAAATTTATCATGGACTAATTTATCCATAATTAATCAATTCACAATTACAATTACTCAAAAATTTATCTCAAAGACGACTAAATTACATCGACAAATTTGTTCTCAGGAAGATGACATTTATGTGAGATCAATATGAATAAGCTACATGTTTAATTACAATGTCACATCAAAATTTCTAACGATAAAAGTTTACACAAAGACTATTTTGATTGATATTTTACAACGTGATGGATGAATTTGTCAATTCACAAAATTCATGGACTAATTTAGCCGGTATTTACAATTTCAAATACTAATTTGCATATTCACACTTCTATGAGCACATCTTTTTCTCCTATTATTGGTGCTTAACTTTTAATTTGTTACACTTTCTTTTGGAGTCTTCATTTCAATAATGAACTCAATGATTGAAAAAACTTTAATGGTTTTGTCAATAATTAGATAAATGATTGAGAAACCTGTAATGGTGTTTGGCTGAAATAGGTGTGGGCACAAATTCATGATAAACTATTTATAGTAAATAATATCTTTTGCCATCACAACATCCTAATAGGGTTTGAAGAAGATCCACTTTGATTAAGTTCAAGAAAATAGCATTAAATTATTGAGAATTGAAATAATTGTTACTCTTGTTGAGAATTTGGATCATATGCAATTTGAGAGAATCTTCCATGTTACTCATTAATTATGTTTGCATACTTTTGTTTGCTGTTAACTGATATGTAAGAATCTGTTCAAATCATGAAGTACTACTCTTCAAGTGGTTACTAACAAACTTAGTACATAAAAATGGATTATGAAAATAAATTCTTTTCAATGGAAGTATACTAGCTTTGTAAGTGGTGAGAATGTGTGCATAGATATTCCTTGATGAGAAGTTTCTATGGTTGGAAGATACACATAATAAAATACTTAACACTTTAGACTAAAAATGTATTTGGTGTCTGACATATGTCATATATAACATGACATTTTAAATTAAAGATGAGTTTAATGTTTAATATATATCACGAAATAAAATTAACACTTTAGATTAAATATGTATTTAGTGTCTGAAATGTGTCAATATCTTACATCGAAATACAACATAAGTTCTTTGTACCATATGCCATAGATACTATATAATATTATATATGATTTTATTTAGAAATATCAATCAACGTTGCTCACAATCCTAATAAAGTTCCCTTTATTAATGTTAGAAGAGGAAATATACTTAAATTATTTGCAAATAAAACAGGGTTCCAAGTTCTATGTTTGTACTTCTAGGCTTCTAGCAGGTGATGATGGCTTTCCATGATTCAGTGAATAATGACAACATAGACCAATGCTACTTTGCAAAAACGTGCACACAATAAATAAAAGAAACTTTATCTTTTTATTAATTTTATACAATGTTTTAAAAATCTGATCAGTTAAATCAGTTGAACTGATAAAATCGGAAATCGATCAATTCACTTGATAATTTGATTTTGATTGTATCATGTCATGTTCAACTAGATTAAATTAATTGAACCGTGATAAATTCAACTGATATTTATTTTTATACATTATTTATTTATATATTTATGTTGAAATGATTGAATCTATTGAATCAGTATCTGAATGTTTCACTGGTTCGATCTCTGATCCAATTTAACATTGGTTTTATATGAGTGTGACTACTAATATATGATTCATTGATTCCTTTCAGGTCATGTGTACCCTCATGTTTTGATGTCACTAATACAGCCTAAAACTTGCAATTGCTTTGCTGTTTGCATTTGTGTCCCATATTTACAAAGTTGTCATAGCAAAACAATGCTTTTATTGCTTCTAGTTGTCATTGATGTAGCTTATTTGAAACCTTACCCTCTTTCCAGCAAAGCATACCCCATTCGTGCTTCATTGCTATTTTGGCAGCAAACACGTGCATATACTTTTGCATAACAAAAATCACTTTCTTCCAAAACAATCGCAATTGACACAGATAATTGAACATTCTACTTGCATCTTCTTTGTCTTAAATTTAAATTAGAAATTCTGTAATTTATTAGTAACACGTAAATTTTATTATTAATCTTCAATCAAATTGATAGTTCTCTCTAATCTTGTATTAGAATATCATTTCTCTAATTTAATTTTTTTTTTATTTCCTTGTGCTATATCATCCTGAATCTTATGGCAACTTTTGTGTCATGTTTCTTGTTGTTTCTGTTAACTAGTTTGATGAAATTTTTGCACATGCAATAAATCTTTTGCATTTGTTTATTCTTGAAGCAGTTAACTTTCTCTTTATTTACCTATTTTTTTCTTCATAAAAACTTAATTTACTTTTAGATACTCTAGTTTTTGAAATTTCACATTTTTTGATTTGTAGCACGTTTTTACTATAAAGTTTTTTTTTTCCTCTCAGAAGTTACTTTTTCTAAGATTATGTCTCAATGGATCACCTGACATTATCTTCACACTTGGCACAGTTTTCAATTTTTAAACTTCGGTCAAAAACATAATAAGATCTTGAGGTTACACAATCAAAGATTCAACAAAAATCATAGACATAAACACAAACATTGTTAACTTAAAGATAAACATGAGACATTCACACGGATGAGACACACAAATACGCTAAATTTATAGGTATTGATATTTCATATAATTTAATTTTCTTTCTATGATCCCTCTCTAAGTTGTCACTTTGACAAACAATAATAGTCATTCTAACTATATTGACACTACAAACTCGGAGAGAGTTGAATGTGAAAGAACGATAACATTCAACTTATAGAGTTGAATGTAAAAGATGAAACTTCAAATCTTATGATTCCAAAGAATGTTCTTGAGGATATTTCCTTTGAGTAGAAGTATGATTACAGAACAACAAAATTCAAATTTTGAAGATGCATGGTTACAAAAATCCCATCATCATATACAAAGAAATGATATAAAAATTTCCATCATTTTTTACTTCTACTATCAACACGTTTCTTCTCTTGTTTGTTACCATTCTTCTTAGAAGAACACTTACTTCCATGATCTTTTCTATCTTTTTTCGAATTCGAATTCGAAACCGATGTCTCATGACTACCTTGGCCACGTTCATACCCGTGTTGTTGTTGATTATAATGAATCGGGCCGGACGAAGCGTCCGAAGCCATCGAATCATCGCTCTCTTCTTCATCAACTTTACTTCCTCCTTGCTTTCTTCTCCAATTTTTTCCATAAATTTCGCGATATCCATCGTTTTCGTTGCTACATCGAGCATCATCTTCTTGTAGCGGAGAATCGATATACATAGTCCAACCCGATTCACTGCTGCTACATCCTTCTACACCCCAAATTTGTTTAAAAGAATCCATTTTTTTTCACACACTAGCAAAAAAAAATTGCAGGGGAAGAAAGAATGAATATAGGAGACTATATAGTATAATGAAAATTTAAAAATATATATTTTATAAACTTACGTTAATATAAAGATAGCTATAATATAAACCTTTTATCTTGTTGAGCTGCAAAAGCATTTGGTTAAAGAATCAAAAGGTTGTGATTTGTGAAATGAAATGGTAGTTGCATTATTTGCAAAAAGGGCTTAAATTAAAGTAGGAACTAGGAAGGTTCCTAATAATATTATTAAAAAAAAGAAACTATATAATATAATTTGGAAGAAGAACCAATTAAACAAAAGGAATGTTGGGGGCTACCATCTTGAGTCATATAAGATGTATCTATGAATAATTTATAATATATTTTTTAACCTCTATGCCGTTGTCATTGAAATTGATATATGACTTTTATTGATTAATACAGATGTCCCAATTGCATAAGGTGCACAACTGGAAAGAATGTAATATATCCTTGGTACTTGAATAATGAATATGCTTTTTTGTACCTTTTTTTTTCACTTTGTATGTATCTCTGTCATTGCATAAAAATTCTTTGTCTTGTCTATACAAAACATCTCAATCTTATTTTCAAACATTTGTGCCTTTGTGTATGTATCTTTTATTCTGTATTCACACATTTGAAAATTTAATTAGAAGGTGCATAATTAAAATTAAAATTAAATTTATGTTTATGTTTTTTTTTAAAGTTGACCAATACTTTTTCATATGTAAATTTCTCCGATATAAATTATAAGCAAAAATTGTATTTAAAAAATTAATATATTTAATTTAAATTTAAAATTAAATATATTAACTTTTTAGATTTCTGAATCATAACATGATGTTCAGTTTAACAGTATTAATATTTACAAATATTTTTACTTATATTTTATTGTAGATGAAATATAATTTTTCAAGCAAAGTTTTTAATATGTATATATGATCTTCAAAGTGTTTATTCAAGTTTTAAAATATGTGATGGTGGGTTGGTGTTGGTGAGGTTTGTTGGCTAAACATTGTTTAGGTAGGATGTGATCATGGTAACCACAATGTTAGACCATTGTAGAAGCCCAACTAATGGTGTGTTTAGGTTAATTAAAGTTTGATTAACATGATTTTATTAATTTTTTAAATATAACCTTTTGATAAACGTGAAATCTCTTGGTTAATCTTAATTACATAATTTTTATGTTCAATTAACACTTTATAGTTTTTTATGATAATTGAGCAATACTTAAAAGATTTTGATGAATTACTGACATATAAAATATTGAAAATTAATTTTAATCTTGAATGACGGTTAATTGCAATAGTTTCAACGTCTTTGGAAATAGCAGTTTTCATTCTAAACTATTTCAACTTTTTAAGATTTTGAAACTTCGATTTGTGACATTTTCCAATTTGCTTTAAAAGAACTTTTCAATTGATATCGAATTGACAAGAAGATAGTGTTCCTAAAAAATATTAACAAAATTATCACAAGTTTAAGATCAATTATAAAGACCCAGATATTTTTCATAATTCAAAGAGTGTTTTTATTCGCTGAAAAATTAGAAACATGACATAACAACTCATGTTATACTATCTTAATTTGATGTAAAAATTAGTTGTGAGACTAAACAAATTAAAAGACAAAGAACTAGACAAAATTCACTAAATTAATTGTGAAATTGAACAAATTGAGAGACAAACACCTAGACAAAATGCACTAAGAAAATTATTTCACATCCATAAAAAATTAATTCACTAATAAAAAAATTGTGTTTCTATTTGTAAAAATTGTATTATACGTAGAGAAACTTCATTTCAATTAATTGTTCAAAATATTATGTAATAAAAAAATTTCTAATTATATTCTAAACAAAAGTCCACATTTAAATTGTATCCCAACTATTTACTTTAAATAATCTTATTCATGGTTGAATTCAATATGACCGATAAAATTGTATAATGATGAAGACTACCCACACATTACCACATGTCATGACAATGTTGTCACATAAAACTCACACACTTTCCACCTACAATTATTTGTGGCTACCACATGCCCACGTGCATGTACCATGTCACACGTGTGCTTCCCATACAATTAATCCTCTTCTACCACATTATATACCCTCCATTTATTGAGAATTTATAATTCATTAATTTTATATATCTAATATTTTTTTTTACTCTTAAATAATATATAATTAATCATTTATATTTGAATTTTAAAACCGTCTTTTTCAAAGAATTTAGCAGCAAAATCAGATTTATTTAGCGTTTCAAATAAAGCTATTACAAGTTTTATATATTGGAAAATTTGAAAATATGTAAATGAAATACTTAGATAGGTGTTAATGAATATGGTCAAAATTATGATAAATTCAACATTTCATCAAGTGTATGATTATTAATTCTGGTGATCGAGTTAAATAGAAAAGAACATTTTTAAAAGGCACAAATTCAATCATTATAGATTGACAACAGTAAATACTGAATGAGTTTCGATTCGAAACGAGTATTTACTAAAACTAGTTTTATAGAAGTAACTACCATGAACTTAATAAATAATTGAAATGATAATTACTTAGTTTACTTCATCTATAGATAAGAGTTTTCACTTGAAAACAAAAGTCAAATACTTAATTTATGAAGTCTATTCTTAGATTAGAAACAAATTCTTGTTTTCCATATAAAATCAGGAACAAGAGGATTAAAAAAATAATATTATGAACTAACTTAAAAATCTGGCATTATGATCTGATTAATTGGATGTATGTATAAAAAAAAAATTATTTGTCAATATACAAATTAATCTTATAAAATAAAAAGAGGTAAAATTATGTTTCCATGTGACTCTCACATAAATATATAACTGCCATGTTATTTTTTATATATAATTTATATAACTGCTGTGTTATTATTCCTAAAATCTTTATAACAATATTAACTTTACCACATTTTCAATGGCATCTTTGTAATAGCATGAAAAAGTTGTTGCATTTGTATTGCATCACATTCTTAAATTAGGATTTTTTCTATTTCTTCTCTCTTCATTTATGGTTTATTTAGAAAGAGATAGACATAAATAAGTTAATAAAAAAATTTAATGACACAGAGATCACTTAATAGTGGGATGTATTAACGAATTTTTGTATCTATCTCTTTTTAAATTGACTATAAATGAATTGGAAGAAATGAAGAGGATATATCTCCTCATTTTCTGGTAAAGAGATGTTAACAAACTTCTTACATTGGGAACTCATTAGCATCAGTTTTTTTATATCTATTAATCCAAACATATTTTTCTACAACTTGAAAACTTAGATTTGCTTCTAAGATAGTGTGGCTTAACTATTTGGTTTAAAGTTTGATCCCTTCCTAATGTTAGAATTAAATTGGTTTCAAGAATAATGATCAATAATTTTCGTTTTGATGATAACAAAATATATGTGAAAATAATTTATACTTTAAATATTTTCTAGGTTGCAGATCTTTTGATTAAAGTTTTCAAGCATATTTGTTTAACTAAAACTACACTACGTTATTCCTTTACTGAACAACAAAAGTAATCTTTTGATGAACGCGTTGTTTGTTCACTTTGATATGTTTAATTGATTCGTATGATCAAGTAGTTTACGCAACAAGCTAATTATCTTATTAACACTTTGATAAAATTCAAATCATTTGATATTAGTCAATCATCTGATTGAAAACATCAAGAACAAGCTGACAAGAATCCTCTAATGTTTCTTTTTCTTTTTCTTTTATCATCTTGACTTGGTGAACACGATATCTTTTGAAGAAATTACCAAGTGAGAAAAAGGACAAGAGAATCAATTTCAAAATTCACAATAGTTGTTATGATAGTACAATTTGTACAAGATATGTGCGACATTCTCTGCAATGATTAAAAAATTAACATCAATCCAGTATTATAAAATGACACTCAAACGCCATTCAAAAAAACAAAAAGCAAGAAAACATTGAGAAATTTTTTTGAATTTATTTGAGCACTAAGGGTGCAGAAATTCGGAGATTAATTTTATTTTCAAAATAGTTCAAGAAGAAAGTTCTCCTTGTATTCAAGAAACTTCGCTGTTATATTCTCTATTATAGAGTTACCTTGATACACACAAAACTAACATTACTCCTTTGTATCTTGGCCTAGTATTGATTCTTGATTATTAAAATAAGTTTGATTTTAGTAGAGAAATCCTTGAGGTGGAAGGGAGTCATGATAAATTGTTTGTGTTCTTTATATTTATCTTATCCACTTTGTTTTAAATTTTTTATTTTTTACAAAAGTGAGTCATTTTTAAAGGGAAAAAATAATTTTTAAATGACAGTCACAATTCAAACATATTTTTCTTGTGTTTATCCACCTTCAACTAACACATAACCAAGTATCTGTTAATATTTATATTGTTGTTAATCACACTCATGTTTTGTCCAGTTATACCTAAATATATTATTTATGTGAATTGAATACATGTAAAATTAAGTTTATATACATATTTAATGAAGTTTATGTAGAACTGAGTTCACGTAATCTATTTGAATTTAACTGAAGAAAAAAAAGGTGTAATAAACAAAAGTGTAATATTTATTAACACCTTTTTGATAGATTTCAGTTACGCGGTGAGATTAGTTGGCGCAACTAATTGCTTGCGTTGGATACTTCTTTTACAGAAGAAATTTTCATTTCTTAGTTCACGAAAATAGTATTTTATGAAAAATAGGAAAGTTATGGGGTACAAAAAGCAATAGGTATGTTTCAGTGATGGATTTGAAGCCTCAGCTTAGCAAAATGATGAAGCCCAAAGGGAAATTAGGAAATTAAAGATCTGAAACCTGATACTTGGTCCATTAATAGGTAACATGAACACATAAAATGGCAAGGGCTTGGTGTTGCAAGTAGAACTGTCGAATAAACTCCACACTTTAATCATGAGTCTTTTATTGAGATAATCTTTTTAGACTTCAACCCATCATTTTATTATATTTTTGTGGGTCATGGCCTCATCTTTTTGTCAACTGAGTTTTTTTTTTTTAATAAAAATATTAGATTTTATTTTTTAAATAAAAAAAATTCTTGAAATATAATTTTCCCATCAAAGATAAAATTTTGAAACAAATCAAAAGAAAAATTTAAAATAATAGATTTATGAATCTACTTAGTGCACAAATTTTTTTATGCTTTTAATTTTGAGAACTTTTTTTAATGAAGTCTTTTTAGTTATGACATTTTTTTGACTCCACCAGACACATAGACTTGTAAAATTGACACCACAAATATAGCTGTTTTCTTTTATAGCACTAACTAACTAATAGCAAATCTTTATGATCGTTAATTTACATTTTTTTGATGCAAATTAGTTTAAATTATTTAGTATTTTAAGTTTAAATGACGTGAATAATTATAATAAAATAAATGACAACAAATAAGAAATTGAATAAAGAAAAACAAGGCTTCGTAACTAAATAGTTTATTATATTATTATTTATATTACAAATTTATTTATAATTATATGTTAAGTCAATTGGTAAAGTATAAAGTTTTAAATCTTTTATCCAAGGTTCAAATCCATTATATACAACTCTACTCATGTATTTTAGATATATATTAAAATAATTTCAATAAAAAATAAAAAATTAATTTTATTGTACATTTCAAAAAAAGTATAAATGATGTCTGAATTAAATCTTATTTGTTATATATATATATATATATATATATATATATATATATATATAATATATATATATATATATATATATAACAAATAAGTTTTTTTTTTTTTAAGATTCATAATTTTTATTTCGTTTAAATAAGCAATTGACTTTGCAAATGCGAAAAGTTTGATTTTAATTTTTGCAAAATAAATTTTTTTAGTTTAAATCTCTATAAAATATAAACGTTTTCATTTTGTTCCTAATGTCTAATATTGTTAGTTTTTTTAATGGAATAGTAAAAATAATTTTAAGCTTACATATACAATTCTTCTCCGTGAAATACAAAAAATTTGATTTTAGTTCTTGCTTGATAAAAAATATTCACTTTTGTCTTTACCAAATGCAAAAAAATTAATTTTAGTTCTTGCAAAAAGATTTACATTGTATCTTTTCAATTAAATCAACTAATAGTGGTACTAAATCAATCAATGAAAATATATGTTTTACACCATATATTTAATGAACTAAATATAGATTATTGCATTTTCTCTTAATATATATATATATGGTACAGATAGGGGTGGGAATAAATTAGGCTAGGTCAGACTTTGAAAGACCTGAGCCTCAACTACGATTTATTTTTTAGGCATAGGGCCTATCATAGGTTTTTTTTTGGCCTGACCTGACCTTTTTAAAAGTTTAGTCTGACCTAGAAGCCTATTTAAAATAATTTTTAAAAAATATAAAACAAACATCCTTTAAACCCTAAAAAATAATTTTTTGTGTCAGATAATAGATTTTTTTTTTCTTTTGAAACAAACACACTCATTATTACCTCTTAAACAAATATGGAATGACTACTTAGTGATTGACTAATTGAACGGCTACCAAATATGAAATGTTCACCGAGTGATTGCCTAATTGATAGAATTTAAAATAGGAAATAATATTATTAATATAATAATAATAAATAATATTAATAAGTAATAAAATATATATAAGCCGGCTTGTCAGGTCTAATAGGCTTTTTTACAAGCCTGAACTTGACCTATTTAAATAAATAAGCTTTAAAAACAGTCTAAACCTAACCTTTTTAGTAAATAGGCCAGACCATAAGTAGACCAGACCATACGCCCCTGACGGACGGGCTAGTCTATTCCCATCCCTAAGTACATAATATATATTTTCATTAATTGATTAAGTTCCACTTTCAGTAGATTTAATTGAAGGAAAAAAAAAATATAACATGAATTTGTCGTAAATACTAAAATTAATTTTGTTGTATATTTGAAAAATTAAAACATTTTTTTTAGGAGAAATTATACAAATCTTCCCTAAGATTTACTTAAAAAGCACAAATTCCCTCTTTAATTTTAAAGTAAACACCAACCTCCCTTAAATTTCTTTCAAAGTGACAAATAACCCCTTCTACCTTAACACTATTAGTCCACCATTTAACATTTTCACCTATAATTCATCTTTAGTACCTCTTTAAAACAACTTCTTTTTATGTTACAAGGACTAAAATAAATATTTTTAAATAATTTTAAAAGTGCTAGAACTAAATTTCTTACACTTTGAAGGACCTAATTGTAAACTAAACCTTAAAAATCATTTTTACTATTTCGTAAAAAAATAACAGTGTTAAATATTAAATACTAAAATAAAAATCCTTTTTACGAAGATTTAAACTAATTTTTTTTGGAGTTAATGTCGTTTTATTTTACATGTTAAATGTCTTGCTATATATATATATATATATCTCAAAATATTAACAATAAAACATATAACAAAAAGTCTCAAATTAAAATTCCAGAAAACCTAGAAATCAAGATTTAAGAATGTTGTTTTTCTTTGATTATATGATTGAGGGGATATTCTAAGGAAAGAGATTCTCGGATTGAGTTTGAAATGTAGAAGAAAAAGAAAGTAAGAGTGAATGCTACACACTTTCTTCAAATTGCTTCACGCATCCCCATCCTCCATTTACATCCTTCTCAAATGCTAAACACTTTCTCTTTCCAACATCCTCAAAAGCCAACAACCTCTTCCACCAAATTCACATACCTTATCACATTTTAACATCACCATACGTGGTTGGTTTCAAATCGACAAAATCATAGAAAAAGAAAAGAGATAAAATTTGTTAGAGTTCTATTTTTTTTTCTCTAGATTGAAAATGTAATTTTTTGATCAGAGCCAAATCCAAATAGATATTGAATATTAGACTTGTGTGTCCTAGTATTCGAACTGATTTATTTTTTTTATTATATATATTTTTTAATAAAATATGATTTCATTTAGTGTATTGTGTAAATTTTTATGTATAATTTTTTAGAGTTTTGGATAAAGATGAAAATTAAGATAATATATTAGTATATATAGTTAAAGATAAAGTTAGAAATTAAGATTATAAAAATCACACTTTTTTTTTTGGTTTTCAATACTCCTGATTTTTAAATTTTAATCAAATATTTTAAATATAATTATTTTGTGTAGTAACTCGATCAACTCAATTCAAATCAATTTGTTATCGGTTTGTTTGAATTTAAATTTTATCTAAAAATATCTAAATTCAAATCAAATTAAATTATGTACTTTTGTTTGATTAAAATCAAATTTAAACAAAATTGAAAAAAACAGGTCCACAAACACTTAAATGGAGGGTGAAAAAAAAAATACATGGAAGTTCAAATTAAAAAACCATATGTAAAATGTGTGTAATTTTTGAATATTTGATTTTTTTTATTACTATTAAAAAAATCATATGTAAAATGTGTGTAAAAACCATAAGTTTATGAGTTTTATTTTTCCGTAACTTTATGGACGAAAAGGTGTTTTTGTTTTGTATTTTCAATGTATTAGACAATAGCATACTACATTTTATATACAATATATTTAAAAATATACTATGAGCAAGTTTAACATAAGGTCAAGATGGCCGAGTTGGTCTAAGGCGCCAGTTTCAGGTACTGGTCCGAAAGGGCATGGGTTCGAATCCCATTCTTGACAATTTTATGTTATTTTTGCTTCAATTTTATTTTTTCATAACCTTGAAATATAGTAAGAACCATATTCTCATAGAAACACTATCACTATCTTGATGATATTTGACAAGACCTCAGAGGTGTCTAACAGTCCAAGCCACATAGGCTTGGTAATCTATACAACAACTTCACATGGAATATCCTCTTGGAATGTATTATCTACTCCAATTATATCATTTTTTTGTACCTTCAATAATTATCACCTAATTCTCGACAACAAGATAAAAAACAAACCATGTTCATGCATTAAGTTATCTACTTATCTTTCTATTTTTTCGATCATTTTATAAAATAATGTGTTTCCTTTACTATGGTGTATGGGTGAGCTTGAATATTCTCATTCTAATTTTTCTTCAATGTTTTTCGATTATCTTTATTTTTTAACACAAATTTAAAATTATTTGATATGTTATTGAGAGTAATGAAGATTAATGATGTGTTAGTAAAAGTGCATAAAATATTAATTTTGATATATCTCAATAACATATAAAATGATTTTATATTTATGTAAAATTTAGATATATAATTTATATGATATAAACTTTCAACCCAAATAACATAAATTGGAGAAAAGTAAAAATAAGTGAAAATAGAAAGGGTTGAGGGAGGTCAGCTCATACCATTACCGTTACTGGCGATGCTACCTCACGATCTTCTCACCCCCTATCCACCTAGTGGAACTAACGAATTTTTGTCTTCAGTGAGATTCGAGATCGATATTTGGGAGATAAGTACCGTCTTCACACGGTTCCTAAGATTGTGTGGATGCAATACGTATCTCCCAGGTACTGGACTCGAATCTCACGAAAGACAAAAACTCGTTATTTCTACTAAGTGGATAGAGGGGCGAGAAAATTGTGAAGTAGCACCACCAGTAACGGTAATGGATGGAGTACTACATAAATATTTAAATTATCCAAATACATCTAGAGGTATTGATGGATACGGATCTCCAAGCTAGTTCAATTCACATTTTAATATAATTAGTTCAACTGAGGTGCTTCTCAAATCAATCTATTTACATTCAAATGTGTTTGATTCGACATATATTTTTTTGTGGTAAAAATATTTTTTTCTACTATTAAATATTAATGTATTGTTATAATTTAGTAGTTAGACCATTAATGTGATATGTACTTTTCTACTATTGATATATAGTTGTTAATTTAATTGATTTGTGCGTTTTGATATGTTTGTGGATATATTTAAATATTAAATTGTATACTCGAATTTTATGATTTTGACATGATTAAATATTGAGAATATTGCCATTTTATATGACCGCATCCCACTCAAACCATCTCATTTATGACCGAGTTAATTGAAACTTATTCTTTCAAACTAAATAAAGTGTATGAATTTGATTTTAATTTATATCCACTATTAGTATAAATAGTTTTTATAGTGACAATAAATCACAATCATTCAATATCTAAAAATATTTAATTTATATGATAATTATCTTTAAAGTAATAGACATGAATAACTATAATATATTGACCATATAAAATATTTTCCATTATTAATTTAATGTACACAAATGTAAATCAAATTCTTTTGAATTTAACCAACATCTATCCAACTCAACTTATAGTATACACCTATTTTGTGTCACATCAAATTGGTACTAACCCATTTTGAATATTTAATCCTCACTCACTTACTCACATTTATTTAGTTGTTTTCATGTTTCAAGTTTCAATTTACAACTTGTGGACTTCCACTAACCAATTTTTGCTATTCCAAGCCGCCGCGTTTCTTCACAAAACTAAAATCCACCACAAAAAAAAAATTCACTTTTGTAAAGAAAAGAAGAAAAGCCAAAATTGATCATAAAAAGACTAAAAAGACTAAAAAGCCAATGAGTAAGAAAAAAAGAGAAAACAAGTGCGTTTCGCCGCTGCCCCAATTTGAAGACTAATGCCAAATCTTTATTGCTCCTACAAAGTGAAAGAAAAGCCACATTGCTAAAAAAAAAAAAAAACAAAAGGGTTCCACTTTCACATGCCTAGATGCTATTTTATCCAATATACCAATTTTCCTATGTGACTTTGATGGGTTTAAGGACTTTAATGCTAGCCGCTGATTATTTCATCATCAACCCACCAAAATATTATTCTTATTTTTTATCAATATGTCTTGAAAATTCACTATATTTAAGATGTAATTAAGATATTTGACACTTGGGTCAATTCATTAGGATATTTCTATGTCTTCAATCATTTGTATTAAAAGAGATTAATTCCTAATTCGACTAAATAAGCATATATTTATTTCTTGAATTTGTCTATTTTGACGTGGGTGTCTTAACTATTTTTGTTTTCTTTATAGTATTCTAAATATATATATAGAGTTTATTAATTAACATTCTTATTTTTTAGTTGATGTAAATTAACAACCTAGACTTTAAAGTGTATTCGATAATTTTTAGTTATAACAATTGGTAATTTAAAATCAACTAAAAATGAGTGAGTGTAGGTAATTAGTATGTCCCCATAATGAGTGAGTTGCCATAAATTAGTTAGGTACATATTAAGGAGTATTTCATAAATTTGTAATTGTAATTTATTAATCTACGCCTATTAAAATAATGTGTGAATGTAAATTAGAAAACATGTATTATATATATCTGGAATTTTTTTTAAAGAGCACTAAGCATTGTTTGTAATTTGTTATTGGTGAAGCCCCACCACTTTATACAAATTTTATTGCTTTTGCGTCCAAAGTACACATTTTCTGCGTTTGGTGTCATCTCTTTTGCTTAGAATTATAACTCACAAAACAAATGGAATCATATGCTAAATCGAAAAAAAATTGATGTTTTTTTTATGTGACATGCTATTATATACCCTTTTTTTAACTCACGGACTATGTTCAAAAGAATGTAATTCCAAACCATGATTTAAAGATAGAAAAATAACAAGAATATATTTATTTTATTTATATATAAAAAAATTGGTTCAGTAGTGTTCTTGTTTTTGTGCAATTTCTTGTTTTCAATTCTATGCTTACAACCTTAGACTATAATATGGTGATCAATTCTTATCTCTCGAGATACTTTACATTCATTCGTAAAAAATGTGTAATGTTTAAAAAATTGAAGTGAACAAAAACAAGGTAGTTCAACCTTTTAAACCATGATTCACATATCTTGTTAGTTTTATGTCCAATTTAATTTTTAAAACACCACTCATAATAAATGTTATTTCTTATGTGTTTGTCTAGAATCAAACTCTTAAAAACATAATTAACTAATTAATCGAATTTTATTGGCCTAAATATTTAAAAATTCAGTTATTTGAGCTGCATGGCACATTATGGTGATTATTAATTTGCATCATTAAAATTAATATATTAGTCACATCCTTCAACTTTTTTTATTAAAGAAAAAACCAACAAACATAATTAGTAGCAAAACCGCTAACTCTTCGTTATCAAAAGCAAAAAATAAATTCATTAAAAAAAAAAAACTCATCTTCAAATTCCGTGCTCACAAAACCACGAGAATTTGAAAAGGAAAATTGCTCTCTAAACTACACCAATTACTAAAATTGGCTATTTCAAAAAAAAAAAAAAGACAAAATTTTGTTGTTTATAGCAATTAATTAACTTAATTAGTTAATGTTTGCTCATTGGTTGAAATTGATGAAGAAGTTGATTCAGCTCCACAAGTGCAATAAGGCAAAGAAGAAGTGATAATTGGTTTTGCTATGTAAGTTGGATTATGATCACCAGCCATTATAACAAGTATTTCTGGCTCTGAATTAATCTCTATGTTTTTGTTAATTACCTTTATTTCTTCACTTGAATTTGATGATTGAGAACCACGTTTTTTGTATGAGCATACAAGGATCACCAATGCAAATGAAATTAGAATTAGCATTAAAGCTAAGCTTCCAAATAAGTAAGGAATTGGAGATTTCCATATCTTAATCTCATTGGTTGTTGTTGTTGATGTTGATACATTATTTATTGGCCTCATTTTTCTCTCTCTGTTTTTTTTTCTTCCTAACTCTTAATCTCTTACTCTATGGATGGTAATGAAAAAAAGTGAAGTGGTGGTTCAAGAATTTATAGTAAAAATTACAAAATTTTGGTTTACAAAAGTACCCTTTTGGTGTTGAGGAAGATTCCTTTCTATGCTTGGTTAGATGCTTCATGTAGATGTGGGTATAGTGACATGCATTAATTAGTGATTTGTAATCTCTAAAGTGGTTTATATTAGATAAGTACTCAAAAATAATTTGGATTACTATTCCTTTTGCTTTTCAAAACCATGACAACATCTCCCACAAAAACAATATAAAAATTTGTTATTTATGTGTCTAATCATATTTTATTATTGTTCATTTCTTAACATAGTTTTAATATTTTTATATAAATATTTATATATATTGATATAAAATTAGATGTCAATATAAAATTAATTTATTCTAATTAATGTATAGAAATTGAATATATTAATTTTGGAATATTAATTCTTTTCAAAATTAACATTATCTCTTGATATCAAAACTTGTGAGAATGAGTTGGCTTCCCAAATTTACTTTGGTTTGTACCTAAGCACATGAAGGCACTTTTGTTTTCTTCTTTTTATGTTTCACAATTGAAAAAGGCAACGTTTATCTAGCCAAAATATGGTAAAGACATAAGAAAGTAAGAAACTCTAGATATGTCAAGAATCAGAATAAATGCCGAGTAAAGAAAATAAAACCTTTATCAATAATATGTTTTATGGGCATTATATGAGTGAGATATGTAATATATAGATTTTTTATAAATAAAAAACAGTTAAAATAAATTTTTAGGTTTTATAAAATTTTGAAATTTTGTTTTTAATTTTTGCAAAAGAAATTAAATTTTTTTAATCTCTATAAAAATTTAAATGCAAACAACTTTAATTTATGTTAAAATATTAAAATATAAATATTTTGAATAATTCTTTTACACACATATTTTCAACACTATAAAAAGTTTCTTTACAAAAAATAAGTTTAAAATTCGTTTTTTAAGTTCATATTTTTGTTATTTTTATTTTGAATATATGATATTTAAAAAATTCATCCAAAATTTTTCCAAAATTTGACCTTTCGTGGACAAACTTTTAATAATGTTCCAAACATACATTCAAAAAATCACTTAAAAATTGTAGATTGTTTCGTTTCAATAAAGACTAAAACAACACACACAAAAAAAATTAAAATGTTATAAAAATAAAAAACTTATGTAATAAAAAATATCTCAAACTGTCTACTTAAATATTATATATATATATATATATATATATATATATATATATATATATAATTATATATATATAATTATGTGAAAAATCCTCAGTAACATATTTTCAACTATAAAAGTGTCTAAAACAGAACATCCTCGTGACTGTTATAGTTTGTTACTATAATCATGTGAAAAATCGGAAGAAAACAAATCTTGATAATTTTGGGAAAAATGATGACATATGATATGGTGGTCTAACTGAATTACCCTATCTGTTTCTTCTCTGAATTTATGTACAAGTGTGAAGTGTCTTTGTTAGTTTATTGTGAAAAAACTCTGCTATCAACTTTTAATATTGGAACCTTTTATTTATGATCCTTGATTGTTAAATAAAGTGAAATACTTTATAAATTAAAATAGGAGTGTGACATCTTTTGTAAGTATATGGTATTATTTTAAGGATTATATATGTTTTTAGTTTTTTAAAATATTTTTATTTATTTATTTTAGACATAATTTTTTTATTTATAAATTTGTTATCCTTCATCTGCAACTCGATTGATGATTTTTGATTCAATTAATACTAAACAATAACTAATAAATAAATACAATTGAAATATCAATCCAAGACATTGAACAATAACATGAACTATTGTTTTATACTCAACAAAATATCTCTACTTCACGGCCTCAAAACTAAATGCGGGACCGACACAAGCTATACTCATAGCCTGATAAACATATTCATTAACTTAATAATCAAGCGAAAAAATAATTCTCAACAACCATTTAAAAAAATACATATAATTTTTTTCGAAATTTCGACACAATATTCTCTGTAACTTCAAAGTTTTCAAATTTACAAAGTTCTTGTTTAAACTTTCAATACAATCATAATCCAAAGAGTATAATCTAAAATTTCAATAATCTCCCAAAAAACTTTATAGACTTAAATAGCTGCAAAATACATAACGACTCAACATACTTTGCAAAAAAAAAAAAAAAAGGATCATCGACCAACAAATAGGCCTACCAAAAAAATTATGATCGAGACTTCAGTCTACTAACAGCTTGCTACTCAACTACTTGTGAATCTGAAAAAAAAAATAAAGAACATGAAAAGATAAGTACAAAGACTTAGTGAGGAGACAACAACCACCATCAACTAGAAGGAAAACACAAAAAGACACGAATAATTGTTTTACAATCTTGTGACAATTTTGTTAAACAATACTACCTAAAATATCGATAATTTCCAAATAAAAATATACACATGATAAATTCAATAAACTTATAATTTAACCATTCAAGTAGATATATTTAAAAATCCAATTCATAAAGAGGTGAATCAAATGAGCAACTTTAAATATATCTTAGAAAGTCAAACAAGTAAAAATATAAATTCTTGAGAACCAAGAGACGACTTTATGTCATTGATAGCACTTTCTTCCTAAGGGTGATATTTCCCTTAGGGGTGACTCCATCTAACGGATAACCCTCCCATCTCAATCTCGCAACGCATAATCACACATCAATTATGGAGCTTATATCTCGCTGATAGTTCTCTCCTCCTACGGATGACATTTCTAACATGGGTAACTCCATCAAACGAATAACTCTTCCTAATCAAAACGAGATAACTAGGTGCACCTACTGCCTTTAACAATTTCATAATTATAACAACGATTTCCAAAAATACGTATTAGAAAGTATCTCACATTTCAACGTAACTCATGAAAAACATATTCAACCGTATAACAATTCAATATTTAAATACTTTATAAATTATAAATAAATCAAACTACTAACATATTATAAAAAAAGATCATAAAAATAAATAAATGACGAAATTGAGATAAATTCAACGACTGTGTTCCCCAATTTTTTAAATAAACACTTTAACATAATAACGAGTAAAATAAAAATTATAACATAATAAAAATATGACAATGATCGTCGTCTACTCACGACTATGGATAATCGACTATGTTTGTTCTCCAACAACTCCAAGAGTAGCTGATAGGACCTCAACTGACAAATTCGAATATCAAAAATATTCTCAAGACTTTAGAAAAATTATTCTAAAGTTTAGCTAACTCTAGGAAACCATAAAAATAATTTAAATCTACTCTAAGCACAAAATAGGATTTTTAATCAAAACAACATTACCTCAAAGAGTCTCAATAAACAACTTTCAAGAGGTGGGTACCCTTATCCTTCCTTGACTCACTAACCCTAAACCCCCAAAATTCTAACAAAGATTATTTGTAGGAGTATGAAAAATTATGCTATTGGAGATGTTAAATTCATTATAAGGGTTGACGGTTTAGGTGTGTCATTGGTGTTGTGGAGTGAGATGAAGCGAGGAGAAAAAAGAAAAAAAAAAAAAAACGGGGATGGTGGATGTTGTGTAGCCTAGAGAGGGAGAAGAGGAAGAGAAAAGTGAAGTGAAAAAAATGAGATGGAGTGGAGTGAGATAGAAAGATAGTGAGTGTAAGTGGGGTAGTGTTTTATTAATTTATTTATTATTAATATATATTTGTTTATATAAAAAAAAAACTGTGAGCTACATCTGCACCACCTCTATAAGAGAATTGTACCGTGCACCCCCCAGTTTTACCTCCCACCCCCTTTCATATGAAAAAGACCATTTTCCCTAGTTTTATCTATAAAAACCCCCCAAAAATTTTACTTTCCTTTTTTCACCCATTTTCTTCGAAACTTTAAAATGTCCGAATCTGAAATTGCCAAAACTTCGAAAATTTGAAACCTTCGAAATAGAAAAGTAAGCCTAACCTTCGAAACTTTGAAACTTTTGAAACAATTTTTTTTTTCACATTTTCGAAACTTTCTATGATCATGAAACTTTCGAAGTACAATTTTCCTAAAATTTATGAAACTTTCGTTCAACTTGAAAGTTTCGAAATGCAGAAACATTCAAAAATTTCAAACAATATGAAAGTTTCGGAACGCAAATATCCTGAAATTTAAAAATTCAGTTTCGAAACTTTGGAATGCATGGAAAGTTTCGAAGTTGTTTCAGAAGTTTGGCCTTCAATGAAACTTCTGAAACATGTTTCGAAAGTTTGGCTTTCTGAAAGTTCCGAAATGCATTATTTTTTTAAGTTTTTTTTTTTCATTTTTTTTAATATTGATATATTGCAGTGCCTAGAATGAAAGATGCGTTTGGCCAAATTATTCGCAACTTGATAGGTGGTGGTAGAGGTGATGATGTAGAGATAATTACACCAATAACATTAAACATACGACATAATGAAGCAAATCGTCCAATTAGGCAGCGTCGTCGAAGACAAGATATCGAGGATGATGTCATTGAGCCTACTGAGCATGCACAGATGGAGGAGGATGTCCTTGAGCCTCCACAGATGGTATTCATGATGTTGCTGCACATGCTGATGATGCTAATGATATTGATGAGCATGATCAGTAAACCGGGTTCTCTGGGGGACCAATGGTGATACATGTGTTGACACAATATGAGCACCACGTGGCTCGGATGCTATGGGAATGAGAGGTATATGTTAATTTAATTTTTAATTAATTTTTAATTATATTTAATTATTTGTTTATTTAAGTTTATTAAATTAATTAATTTATATTTATTTATTTAATTTTATTTAATTAAATTTTTAATAAATTTATTTAATTAATTGTTTATTTAATTAATTAATAATTCTGTAATTACTTGCAGGATCGTGGATCGTTAAAAGTTATTACTCATGGATTGAAGCTGAAGAAGTTTACCGAAATTCCTGTGCCAGATCCTGTAGAGCTTTGGATTCGGGAATCTGGGCTGCTACATCTGTCTTCAGGCTACCTCATTATGACTGATGTTGGTCTGATATCTGCATTTATTGAAAGATGGCACATGGAGACCAACTCATTTCATTTTCTATTTGGAGAGATGACTATCACTTTAGACGACGTCGCGACTCTCCTTCACATTTCACCCCATGGTAAATTTTTTTGATGCACATTGAATATGAACACTAATAATGCTGCAAGAGCTGCACATGAGTATTTAAGGGCAACATGGGAGGAAGCAATAGCTGAGATTAATTATAATAAATGTGCCCATTATAGATTGCAATTGTTGCGTGATTTATATAGTCGTATTATTCAAACTAACCATTTTGAGTGTGCGGCTAGAACGTATCAGTTGCATTTAGTTGGAAGCACTATTTTCGCCGATAAAACATATATGCGTGTGGAGGCGAAAATATATTAGTTTATTTATTGATTTAGATCGTTGTCGAGACTAGTCGTGGGCTACTGCTACATTAGTTTTCCTTTATGACAATCTAGGTTTCATTGGTTTTCCCTGAATATTCTTTGACCAACAATATCCTGTTTCTTCATGTATGCTTTCATTGCTTCCAACTCTTCTGAAAAGTCATAATCTGAGAAAGATTTTTCATCCTCCAATTCATGCTCAATGCTTAACTTTCTCCAAAAAACATGAATGCTATCTAAATGGATAACATTACCATATATCTGTAACTTTGCCAACTCACAAGCACATGGTAATCCATGAGTTGTTCTGATTGAGCAACCACATTTTATTTTGTCAGTACCTACAATCTTCACCCTTTGCAACTGTTTGTCAATTTTTTTTAAAAATTTCCTTGATACACAATGATGTAGACTTTGAAAAAATGATGAATTATACCCGTGCTCAACATCCTTGATGGTTTTCTGAAAAGAAGATTGAATGATACATATTTGGTTCTTCAACATCATATTCACAACATCCCAACTTTCACAAAAATCACCAAAACTAGTTTGCAGCATGTTTTTCAATCTCCAATGAGTAGACTCAACTCTACAAATAAATTAAATAACACAAATTAAAACAAATCACATAAACTAGTAAATCATATTTTCTAAAACAAAATAAATAAAAACAAATCATAATTTAAAAATACCTGTTAGATGTTGTGTTCCCCAAATTGATCACTCTATTGGTCTAAACCTGGACAAATCTTTCTTTGTAAGGTGTTAACCATGAATCTTTCACATAATCAACAAAAAGAATAATATCGGCACACACTAGCTCAAAGTGTTGCAAGTGATGATCATACTCCTCCACACTAGTCGAATATACAATTTTTTTCCTCCATAAATCCATTATTTCTTCTTGACTATCATTTTTCACATATTGTTTGCATCTTGCCCAAATATTTTTTTAATATGAAAACGACATAGCAAAAGTATTGAAGTAGGAAACACAACACTAATCCCATTCATCATGGCAAGATCTCTATCAGTCACAATAACCTTAGAAATTAAAGTCTCAGATTTGAACAACTGTCGTACGTTTTCAAATGCCAAGATGAAGTTATCTTGTCGCTCTTGTTCCAAATAAGCAAACCCAACCGAAAATGTCAAACTAGTAGATCTGACACCGCAATTTCAAGTAATGATAACCGATATCTATTTATTTCGTATGTGCTATCACATATCAAAACAAAATGAAACGTGTTTAACAACTTTATACAATCAGTATGCGTGCAAGATATATCTCTCAAAACATCTGAATTCTCCCGTCTTCTTGTCCAATGCACATACTTTTTTTTTTTTGTATTAACTTCAACAGATGCTGCATTTCTGTGTACGAATCTCTCAATGATGATCGATAAGTACTCCTTGCTTTATATATTTGACTGGGAATTGTGAGATTAACTTTATTTCTCTCTTTCAAAGCATTTAAAATGAATTTGGGTGCAAGCTTATACTTTGTCATGTCATTGAAAAATTTCCTCTCTTTTTCGTTTAAACTTCCCAAAAAAGAATGACCGGTTACAATATCAAATAAATCATGATTGTGTTTTCCACAACGAACACTAATTTTCCATCATTCACCGACAGTTAACAATATACATCTGAGAGTAAACGAACATTTTTCCGTATGAGAACAAGTTACTGTTGATTTTGATTTTGATTTATATCTTCCATCTCTTTCGCATCCCAAAATCAATATGTCTTTTTTTCCCCTCTTTCCGATTGCTTTATCTAATCGAATGATAACAATTAAAATTTCATTTTGCCTTCCAATGATTTTTGCCCATTCAAATACAACTTCTTGAGAGGGAAATACCTACAAAATATGTTTCAAATAAAATATCAAATATATCGCTATAATAAAAATTTGATCGGTGATGGATTATCCGTAATAATAATACTTGATCGTGATGAATTTTTCTGTAGAATCTATAACCGTTCTTGAAGCAAGAACCTCAACTCTACTCATACCTAATTTCAAAAATAGTAATAAATTTAATTAATAATAATATTATAATTTTTTTTTCAAAATATATTTTTAATTATAACATACATCAGTAATTTTTTAAGAAGCTTAAGAAGCCAAGGTTCGTGCCAAATGTTGATCTTAAGAAGCTTTTTTACTATGCCCTTAAGAAGCTTTTATTCTTGCTTCGATCAATGATTGAGGGTAGCCCCAGATAAGAACTCGTATCATGGGGGACGTTTATGCTAAACGCCATGAATTTGATCATCGACCATGATATTGATATAGTAAAGAGTAGTTGATAATCTCACAACTGAATATGTCATTCCATGCATAGTATAGCCACCTAGGCACAAAGGTTCACCTCCCTATTCGATAAGTTGTTGCTTGAATTCCAATACAAGTTCTTCCTTCATCTTCATCCCTCAATGACAATCATTCCATGGCAAACTTAGTACACATGGCTAGGACTTCTCATTAAGAGAAAAAATATATATTCTAGAGTCGTGTTATACTTGATGAATTAGAAACTCTAATTGCTATTTTGATGGATCGTGATCTATTTTTTCTTTTTTAATAGACAAGTTTTCAAATTTGTCCCGGAAGTAGATGATAAAACGAACAGTTTCATTGTAAAATTTTGAAAATTAAGTAAACTCGTAAAGTTTGTTTTTCCTAAAACCCTCCTTAACAACATGACTTGTTTTTTGATTTTGCTTTTTTTGCCTTGTAACTATGTATTTTATTTTATAGTTAAATAAGTTTTTAATCTCTATAAAATTTTGAAATTTTATTTTTAGTCCTTATAAAAAATTAACATTTTTTTGGTTCATATAAAACTGTTATGCTAACATTTTTAATTCCTATTAGAATATGGACATATATTTTGGAATGAATTCTTTATAGACCTATTTATTACATTGTAAAATGTTCCTACACAAAATAAATTAAAAATTCAATTTTTAGGTTTATATTTTCTTCATATTTGTCTTAAGTTTATGGCATTTAAAATTTTGTATTTAATTCATTTTAAATTAAATAATTCTTAATTTTATCAAGAGCTTTTATATAATGTTTTAAATGAGCTTGCATAATATATCATTCAAATTTTTTAAAGTTCAAGAACAAATAAACATGTTTCTTTCCTACAAGAGCTAGAACCGTTTGCAGGAAAATTTTATGGGATTAAAAATACAACTTTTTATTTTACGAAGATTAAAAGCAAAATTTAAAATTTTATTGAGACAAAAAATTTATTTAATTTTTTATTTAATTAATTTTTCTTGACATTGTGTAACTTGTGGTTGGATAATCTTTTAATATATCATATTTGGCTTTTTTAAACGACAAATCAATTTACATTTAAATGTTAAGGAGTTTGTGATAAATTGGAAATATAAAGAAATTCTAAAATATTAGACATGAACGAATTTAAAAATCAATTGGGTATGGGCCAAAAAGTTATTAATAAATATTACATATAATTTAGTCATAAAATTTATATAACATAATATATATTTAAACAATGCACAATATTTTTTCAAAATTATATTGACAATGTAAAAAAATTAAATTTTAATATTGATGATGATATATATTAAATTGTAAGATATTGACATGACATTAACACGTATACATCCAAAATAATTTTTACAAATTGAAGTGGTTTGTAAGAGATAATAAATATCACAATAAACTCATACATAACTTTAAGGTATGAGAATTTGAATCCGCGACATGACATCCAATCTTACAATATCGATATTTATTCAGTTGATGTAAAATTTAAGAGAAAAATTAATGTAATTAAATGTAACTAATATAATTAAATATGTTTTTAGTCTCTTTAAATATGAACAATTTGCTTTAAATTCCTATAAAAAACACTTTTAATCCTACTTTTTTTTTTGTAAATAGTTTAAATCTCTATCGTAAGAAAAAATACATTGATTCAACAAAAAAGACTAATATTTTGCATATTAACTTATTAGAGATTAAAAATTATATTTAAAAAAAAACAAAATATTAAATTTTTAAAAGACTGTAAATATATTTAATTCATAATAATATAAATAAGATTTAGTTTTATACAGGCACACGATCAAACACATTCTGGTTAGTCACATAAACACTTTTTTAAACATCAACAAAAAGTAAAATTCATTTTATTTAGTTATTATTATTAAAAAACGTCTCTTTTACTCGTGTGTTTGTAAACACTATAAATTGGTCTTATGCCTATTAGATAATATTATTATATATTAATAGTAAGGGTATTTTAGATATTTTCTATTTTCCTCTATATATACTCATTGTAACCCTATTAACTTTAGTTTTGGTTTATTATATGATATGAAATCCTAGAGTGGTTATTTTCTCTTCTTCCTCTTTCTTCCTCTTTTTCATTGTTAACATGGTATCAAAGAGCTTTGGTTGATTTTGGGATCTACCGTAGAGAAGAGAGAGACTATTTTGATAGGAAAGACAACCACCAAAAGAGAAAAGAGAAGAGTAACCCTATTCCCGATTTTGTTAAATCAGTCTCAGAAAAACATCGATTGCGCATTCGTTAACCGTTGGATCGGGCTGATTTTTGGACAGCAGGTTCGCAACATATAGGTCTTCGTCTTCAACGGTCGGATCGACGAAACGACGTCTGGAGAGGGAGAAATCGTGCTCGCACAGCACCAGGTTATTCTTAATTTATTTTCTCTCAGTGATTGTGTTTGTCGTATTTTTCTGTCATTATTTGTTATGGCTGGTGTTAAGGATGATTCTCTTCAAGCTGTTAGTGTTCACCTCAATGGACAAAATTACTCTTATTGGAGTTATGTGATGAAAAATTTTTTGATTGGAAAAGATATGTGGGGTTTTGTTGATGGAACTTCTGTTAAGCCTACAGATAAAAAGGATGAAACTCAATATGCAAAAGATCTGAAAACATGGAATGTTAGTAATTCAAAAATTATTACTTGGATTAATAATTCTGTTGAGTTGTCTATAGGAGTACAACTAGCAAAATATGATACTGCTAAAGAGATTTGGGATCACTTGAAACGTTTGTATGTTCAGTCTAACTTTGCAAAACGTTATCAGTTAGAAAGTGATATTAGAGCCCTTAAGCAGAGCAGTATGACCATTCAGGAATTCTATTCGGCAATGACTAATCTGTGGGATCAATTGGCTCTTATGGAATCACCTGAGTTGAAAGCTGTCAAAGCATACATTGATCAAAGAGAGGAGCAACGTCTGGTTTGGTTTCTAATGGCTCTTCGTGATGATTTTGAGGGCCTTCGTGGGGGTATTTTGCATCGTTCCCCCCTTCCTAATGTTGAATCAGTAGTTAGTGAATTGTTGGCAGAAGAAATCAGACTTAAGACTCATTCTGGTATGTTAAATAAGGAAATTCTCTCAGCTCCTCCATCTGTTTTTGTTGCTCCTGTTCAAAAAAAAACATCTCAAGGGAGAGTTGGGCTTGGTAATGATGAATGTGCATTCTGCAAAGAAAAAGGTCATTGGAAAGCACGTTGTCCGAAATTGGGGAGAACACATAAGAAGAATTTTAGGGGGCCATCGTCCAATGTTGTTGCTTCTGCTCCTCCTACCATTGACTCGTCTGTGTCAGTTATGACTGCTGATGGCACTCCTATGCCACTAGCAGGCATTGGTTCTGTCTCCACACCTAACTTGTCTCTTTCTAATGTTTATTATATTCCTAATCTTACTTTGAGTCTTGCTTCTGTTAGTCAAATATGTGATTTCGGTTATTCGGTTACGTTTTCTTCCACTTCTTGTTGTGTGCAGGATCCACATTCTGGGAGGCTGATTGGGACAGGCCATAGACAGGGGGGACTTTACGTTTTGGATGAACTACGACTCCCAGATATTGCAGCCTCAACAACTACTGCTGACTTATTATCTAGTTTTCGCTTGAATTCATTATCTTCTAGTTTTTATTTATGGCATTCTCGCCTTGGACATGTTTCTGCTTCTAGATTAAAATATTTGGCTTCTACTGGAGCCTTAGGAAAGTTAAAACCCTGTGATATCTCAGATTGTTGTGGTTGTAAACTTGCTAAATTTCCAGCTTTACCGTTTAGTAAAAGTGTTTCCGTTTCATATGCGCCTTTTGATTTAGTTCACTCTGATGTTTGGGGTCCATCACCGGTGCTCACCAAAGGTGGATCTAGATATTATGTTTCGTTTATTGATGATTACACTCGTTATTGTTGGGTTTATCTTATGAAAAATCGGTCTGAATTTTTTGACATTTATCATATATTTCGTGCAATGGTCAAAACTCAACATAATTCTGTTATAAAGTGTTTTCGTTGTGATTTAGGTGGTGAATATACCTCTAATAAATTTTCTGAATTACTTGCTTATGATGGCACTCGCCACCAAACATCTTGTACTGATACTCCTCAACAAAATGGAGTTGCTGAAAGGAAACATCGTCACATTATAGAGACTGCTCGTTCCCTTTTGTTGTCCGCTTCAGTTCCTAGTGAGTTTTGGGGAGAAGCAGTTCTTACTGCTGTTCATGCTATTAATAGAATTCCATCCTCTATCATATCAGGTTTGTCTCCCTTTGAAAAATTATATGCTTCTACCCCTGATTACTATTCTTTGAAAGTTTTTGGTTCTACTTGTTTTGTTCTTCGCCCTCAAGTAGAGCGCAGTAAGTTGTCTTCTCGTTCAGCCATGTGTGTTTTTCTTGGTTATGGGGATGGTCAAAAGGGTTATCGTTGTTATGATCCTCATGCAAGAAAACTTTATGTATCTCGTAATGTTGTTTTTCTTGAGCACATTCCTTTTTACTCTGTTTCCTCTGATTCGCAGATTACTAAGAGTTCTGAACTAACCCATATTGATCCGTTTGGTCCTAATGATAGCGCTTCTAGTGATTGTACTATTGAGAATTGCAGGACAAATACTACTACTCCACATGATGACATCCCTCTTGTCCCCCCGGCTGTCCAACCACCTCCTGCGATTGTTGATCCTCCTCGTTACCCTTCTCGTCAACGTAAGTCTACTCAGTTACCTGATTTTGTCTATTCAACTTACTCAGCTTCGTTTGCTTCTTTCTTAACCTCTATTCACAGTTTGTCTGAGCCCTCTTCCTATAAAGAGGCTGTTCTTGATCCTCTTTGGCAGCAGGCTATGGCAGAAGAACTATCTGCATTGCACAAAACCAACACTTGGGAATTAGTACCTCTTCCTCCTGGAAAACGTGCTATTGGGTCTCGTTGGGTATACAAGATCAAAACTAAGTCTGATGGGTCAGTTGAGCGCTACAAAGCACGTCTTGTTGCTAAGGGTTTCTCTCAACAATATGGTATGGATTATGAAGAAACTTTTGCTCCTGTAGCCAAGATGACCACTATTCGTACTCTTATTGCAGTTGCATCTATTCGTCAATGGCATATTTCCCAAATGGATGTCAAAAATGCCTTTTTAAATGGTGAGCTTCATGAAGAAGTCTATATGGTCCCTCCACAAGGAGTTTCTCATGATCCAGGGGAAGTATGTAAGTTAAAAAAGGCTCTATATGGTCTTAAACAAGCTCCTCGAGCTTGGTTTGAGAAATTCTCTACTGTGATCACTTCTCTTGGTTTTCGCTCTAGTGAACATGATTCTGCATTGTTTATAAGGTCCACCACTCATGGTCGCATTATACTTTCTCTATATGTTGATGATATGATTATTACAGGTGATGATGTTAGTGGAATTAATGAGTTGAAATTGCAGTTAGCCAAACAGTTTGAGATGAAGGACTTGGGAACTCTTCGCTATTTCTTGGGGATTGAAGTTGCCTACTCTCCTAGAGGCTACCTTCTTTCTCAATCCAAGTACATTGCCAACATTCTTGATCAGGCTCGTCTTTCTGATACTAGAGCAGCAGATACTCCTCTTGAGTTGAATGTAAAATATGCTCCCTCGGATGGTGTTCCTTTACCAGATTCCACTTTGTATCGTACTTTGGTTGGCAGCTTAGTGTATCTTACGATTACCAGACCTGACATTGCTTATGTTGTTCATGTTGTTAGTCAATTTGTTGTCTCCCCCACTACAGTCCATTGGGCAGCAGTTCTTCGGATTCTTCGTTATCTTCGAGGAACTCAATTTCAAAGTCTTCTCTTTCCATCGTCATCCTCATTGGAGTTACGAGCTTATTCTGATGCTGATTGGGCTGGTGATACCACTGATCGTAAATCCACCACAGGGTTTTGTATCTTTCTTGGAGACTCTCTTATTTCTTGGAAGAGTAAGAAACAAGACATTGTCTCTCGCTCTTCTACAGAAGCTGAATATCGTGCTATGGCATCCACTACCGCTGAAATAATTTGGTTGCGTTGGCTTTTGTCTGATATGGGTATCTCTCTTGCTGAGCCAACTCCGATGCACTGTGATAACAAGAGTGCTATTCAAATTGCTCACAACTCGGTCTTTCATGAACGCACCAAACACATTGAGATTGATTGTCATTTTACTCGTCATCATCTTCAGCATGGAACTATTACTCTACCATTTGTCCCTTCTTCTTTACAGATTGCTGATTTGTTCACAAAGATGCATTCCATTAAACATTTCCGTTTTTTAGTTGACAAACTCTCGATGCTCCATGTTAATGCATCGTGAGTTTGAGGGGAGATATTAGATAATATTATTATATATTAATAGTAAGGGTATTTTAGATATTTTCTATTTTCCTCTATATATACTCATTGTAACCCTATTAACTTTAGTTTTGGTTTATTATATGATATGAAATCCTAGAGTGGTTATTTTCTCTTCTTCCTCTTTCTTCCTCTTTTTCATTGTTAACAATGCCCATACAATACTTGCTCACCTTTTAAAATAAGACTTATAAAATTACTCTTCAATCATACTTATTTTAATTATTAATGATTAAAAAAGGTGTAGGTTGTTGTTCCACATCTTATAACTTTTAGGAATAGATTAACACCATACATTTTTATTTGGATAAAAATACTCTATCTTTACTATTTTAAATAGATAAAATTAAAGAGTAATTTTGTAAATTTTATTTTACATGGTAAGTAAAAAAAAAAATCTTTTTTTTTAAATTACATCTCTGTCCTTCATGAATGAAATTTTCTAAAAGATATTATTGAATTCTTTTGTTCAAAACAAATAAAATGCACATTGGTAATTAATATCAATTAAAAAATAAGTAGATGTAAATTCACAAGTAAAATATATATAATATTAAAATTTGTATATATTAAAATTGGAGTAGAGGGAGAGTCGAGAACCACTTTTGCCACCCATGAATTGGTCCATGAGGTCAACATGATAGTGAAAATTCAATTAAATGATATATACTGTAAGGACCAAAATCTTCTGAAACAGAACAGCCTCATCATTGTCACTTTAATCATGCGAAAAATCGATCACAAAAGTCTTGATAACTTTAGTAAATATTATGACGTATGACATGGTGGTCCAAGTGAATATGCTTTCTATAACAAAAAGATAAAATAGTTGAGTTCTCCAAATTCATCAGAGTTAGAATAGATCATATTCAAAGAATATTATATTCATAAGAGAGGTTTTCATATTGATAGTGAAAATTAAATTTATTATTTACAAAATTCTATATCATCAATTAAACACATTATTTTATAAATATGAGTCAACTCCTTATCAATTATACCAACCTGGCGGTAGTTTGATAGAATTATCTCTCAGTTTCTTCCTT
Organism: Cicer arietinum; assembly: GCF_000331145.2. Lineage (NCBI taxonomy): Eukaryota > Viridiplantae > Streptophyta > Magnoliopsida > Fabales > Fabaceae > Cicer > Cicer arietinum. The sequence continues at coordinate 7,089,199 of NC_021162.2, forward strand.
AAATTTATACACAAGTTTGAAGTTTCTTTGTAGTTTATTGTGAAAATTCTGCTATCAACTTTAAACATACGAACCTATTGTTTTTTGGTTACACAACAAAAAAAACAAAAATATGTTATAAAATTAAAATGAGACTTAAATATTTGTCTTTAAAAAACATGATTATTTTAAATTAGTCCTTTTAATCCTCAAATTGCTTTTTAAATATAGTAAGTTTTGGTCCCACAAAAAAGAAAAACAACATGATCACTCTAAATTTTTTGAAGTTAAAAATTCAATAAAGAAAAAGAAAAACAAATAATTTTTAATATTTAAGTTTAATCACTAATTTTACTCTAAAATACACTAAAATCACCCATCACCAAAGGTAGAGAATCCATTTCTAAATATTATTTAGAAAAAAATTAAAAATTATAAACTCATTAAATTAATCTGTTTTTCGAATCCATTTTCCTACTCATTTGTATATATCTTATTTTTTGTTTCTCTAATATTTTTATCTTTTATAAAATTTTGTACTACCTTCAAGTCATTAGCAACCATGAACCATGAGATATATATAATTATCAATGACAACAATATTTAAATGTGTCGTATTAACCACTGGTGTCTAAATCAAAATAAATTTCATGATATTGATCCTTGTTATCCACTGAGATTTGAATCCTAAGACCTTTTGAATTGCAATTTTAAAGTTCAAAAAAATGAAAACTCCTTATTAATTTCAATGATAACTTCTCCAGTACTATGATTCATTTGATTTTGATTCTTCATTTTTTCTTATGTGATTTAGAAACCACTGAATTAAAGTCACAGTCATGTAACATTCTCACAGGATCACTTTTAATGATTTTATCAGAAAATTTTAAAGCTATAAGCACTAATTAAGTTTTGACAAAACAATTATAAGCACGGAATTATTAGTTTTTGAACTATAGAGACATAATTAAAAACATGATGATATTATAAGGACTTAAATTGTTAATTTAACATAGCATAAACTTTGAGTTGTTACTCAATTATAATTATTTTCTTATTAATTGATTGTACTTTTATTCCTTCTATTGTAGCCAATTTACGATTTCGACCCCTAAACATTTTAAGTGAAATTAATTCTTCAACTTTTTTATTGGTTTTGTAAAACAAAATTTAATTTCCTTAATCGTCTCAATAAATGGGTCTATCAATTTCATCTATTAAACTCTAAAATTTCTTATTCCTTCCAAGAGCCATTCTCACTTTAAACTCTCAAAATTAATTGGCATGAATGGTTTGACATAAATGGCACACCTATAATATTGCAAACTAAAAAAAATGGCACACTTATAATATGAAAGCATGCAGGAATTAGATACTTTCTCCTCTCAATTTTTTTAATAATATGAATTTTTTGACCTTTTTGCTTTGTCTTCAGGTGTTTGTTTGATGAAGAATATTTTTGGCTATAACGTCACGATTTAAACTTATATATGGCTTTAATTAATTACCTAACTTTTTATCCCTCTCTAAATTAAAATAAAGGGTTCCCTCTCAAAGTGGCCAAAAACTAGTTTTTTATTTTAAAGAGAAAAAAATCTGAGATAAGAAAAGAAAAGTGAAATTCCTTCTTCCCATTTTAGCATTTGTCGTTCTTTTTTGCTAGTGAAAGTTGTGAAACTGTACATGTGGACCCCACAAATACTAGTATTTCTTTCGAATTGTATTCTTCTCCATTAGGTAATTTCTTATTTTTCTTTTCCCTTGTTCGCTAACATTTTTCATTTTTATAATAACATTTTTAATTTCTTCTCGTACATATAGAAAAATATCATGAAATATTTAAATGTTCTATAATATTAATTAAAGTCACACTAATTTATGTCTTAATTCATACCTTCAATATAAATAAATATTAATATTATTAAATTCGACACTTTATTTAAATTTGAAATTCTACACTTATATGCGTAAATTTGAAGTAGTAATTACCAGTATGTATATAAATAAATAAAAAAGGTTACACTCGTTCATATTGTGCTAACTAGCAGATTGGTTCACTAACTCTAAAAAAACATGTGCAAACTCAAAATAGAAAACACAATTTAACTAGAGTTCAGTGTTGATTATTCACTGGTAGTAACCATGGTAAGTTGATTAGTGACTATGGTTGATACTTGCTGCCCCTTGGTAAGCTGAAGGGTGAAACACAATTAAACTTATATATGAATGAATTCTGAAAGAATAACTAATTGGAAATTTTAATTTTTCCATTTTAACTTTTATGGATTTCAAGAATAAGAATAAAATGATAAAGAAGGAGATGAAGATGATGAATGTTGTTTTTTATTACTTAGTTTTTTAAAATAAATTTAAAAGATAAATACTCTCAAAAAAATGATGATGTAGCCCCTTTAACATTTTTTAATAAAAAATGAAAGAAAAAGTGATGAACTTATACATATTTTAAAACATAAAAATCTATATAAAATAATAAAAATAAAAAGCCTCAGTATTATAAATATATGACAAAAGAACAAAAGATATATATAATTTGGTCTATAGTAAACAACTGTATGCAAACTTAGGATTCTTTTCACTTTAATTCTTTCAATCTACAATGGAATTTCCTCCATTTTATCCATTAAAAAACGGCTTAGGTTCAACCAAAAAGATTGAGAGATCCAATTAGGTGTACCCACAATTTCAAAAGATTGAGAAGGACTATGTACAATAATTGGGAATTTCAAAACAGTAAATCCTAGGTAGATTTATTAAATAGAGTTTAATGTGTCTGAGCATTTTGAAGTAAGTCATTTATTTTTTTACTCTATCGTTTAATTCTTAAGAATTATATTAAGTTCTACAACTTTAATTAATATATTAATATTTTATTTATATTTAATTATATTACAAAAAATATTAATTTAATTAATTTAATTAATATTATTATACACTATTTTAATTGATAATATTATTATACACTATTTTAATTTAAAATAAAATTAAACTTAAATTTTATAACTATAATAAAAATTTATGTTAAATACACAACATAAATAATTAAAAATGATATAAATAAATAATAAATTTAATAAGAAAAAGGTAAGAAATTAATAAAAAAAGAAGGTAAGAGTAAGAGAAATACATGACATAAATAACAAAAATTGTAAAAATTTAGATAACTCACTAAACACTGAATTTTAAAAAACTCTACTTTTTCTCACAGACAATATTTGACAACCGTCAGAGATGTTCTAAAAAGTAAATCAAGTAACCTATCTATATAATTCAACTTTTTTTATTAAGTCGTGGTTACATGGAATAAACGAGCCTTTCAAAACATTGTTTCCAAACCCGACATAATTAGTGGAAAAATATATTATGTGCTCTTCAAAAAGTGGTGAAGAAAATGAAGTTGTTATAGCCCACCACTTGATTTCTGAGTCATTCATGCGTGTCATCATTAAAAAATAGTTAGGTCAACATATTTGCACTCTCTTGTTGTCGCGTCCACCAACCCACATAAACCAATTTGGAACCTACTTTCTATCTGATAGATTTATTAGGAGTCGGATAAATAAATTGTCAAAAAATAAAAAAGATAAAAAAAGAAAAGGCAATGTGTACGTCTATCTAACAAGTAAAAATTCATATCCACTTATAACTGTGTGGGAGAGTGTTACTTTGGGGGACCAAAGTAACTATTTATTCTAAGTTAAATCTAAATAAATTTTAATTATTGTTGTATTTAAGTCCCTTTTTGATAACGCTAATAAGTTAGTTTATAATTTATTAAACTAATTTATAAATTTATTGGATTAAAATAGATGTGTTTAATAAACAAACTTTTTTCATTAGCTTATAGCTTATTCTGAGATATTATTTTAAATAGCGTTTGAACTTTTAATTTATAGTTTTTTTTTTTTATATTTTCTTTCATTTATAACTTTATTATTATTTTATTTTTATTTTTATTTTATTCTTTATATAATACAAAATAACTATTCCACTCACTCACTACTCTTTCACTCATCGGTTCACAGCTTCACATATATTTTCTTCCCAGTGAGTACCAAGTTTCTTTAATTCCTTGTCAAAATAACTATAAAAAATTAATGTTAATCATCTTACAAGAAATTGATTATGGTATGCATTGTCATATTTATTTGTATTTCTTCATCTTCTAATTTATCATTGTGATAAAGTTAAATTCATTTTTTATGCCAAATTGTAAGCAGTAAATGAATTGCATTGTTTTTACAATTACTATTTATGCGTATAGAGTTTACTAAACTTTTAAAGAACTATTCAAGTTTATTTTTGTATTATAATAACAAAAAAAAAATGATATAACACATAAAGTAAAGTAGGAAAATTGATTAAAAAAAGAAAATGGAGTAAAACAATACCCGGAGGAAATTAGATAAAAATATCACCTTTTTTGTTATTTTAAATAAAATAATTATACTCTTTTATGTTATTTTATATTGTTAAAAGCTAAATTTACCAGACACTTTAATTTCAATTAATTAACTTTTCAGCTATAAGTCATAAGTTATCAACTATCAATCACTTTTCAACTAGCTTATAGCTTTATTTTACCAAATATAACCTAAATCTTTAGTTTCATATATGTATGATAAAATAATCGATTCTTTTCAAAAAATAATTAGCACCCCTGGCCCATGACTTTGATATGCCATTGTTGATATTGCCACATTGATATTGATAAAATTTTGAGACTTTCTTATTATATTACCACTAAAAATTATTTAACTACCAAACTACCACTCTTTTATAATTAAGTATCAAAGTTAATTATTTTTATAATAATTATTTAATTAAATTTACTTTTATTAAGTAATTATTAAAAAATTTACATAAAATAGAGCCCATAAAAGTAACAAAATTTAATTAAACATTAAAAATACAAATATAAAATGAGTGAAAATAAAATAAACACAAATTTTATTGCATTGATTTTATTACATTAATCTCATTTTCAGTCCCACATCGTGATGGTCGGTGAATACGACATGGACGATGTGGAAGTGGTTTTCTTCATTAACAAGAGCATGTGGCTCTTTCACATTCTCACTTAGTAGGTTGACATGCATCAAAGAACTAAGATCTACTTGATTGGGGAACAACGGAATACAAAATAAGTTCAAGTTATTAATATAACGAGCAATCGACTCAAGCTTACCTATGTTTGCACCATATAAATTATTCACAAAACTTGGCCGATTGAATGTAGAGATTGTCGACGATCATATTGCTAACTTGAAGTAAATTGAAATGATTGTCTTGGTGGTTCAAATTGTTGTTGTGTTGGGGTGAAAGCAAATGAATGGCGATGTGGTTTTGGTGCTTCATTTTCAATAGTAACAGGGGGAGTCAGTGGGCAGGGTCTATTATGCCTTTGTCGATGTGATGGTTGGTTTGGTCTACTCGGACCAACGTTTGAATCTTCTACAACACCACATCGTAGACCCCATAGTAGTTGCGGAACTGACAGGTACACATTTAAGTTGTGTCTAAACCACAATGTAAAATACTTATGTTTTTTATGAAGACAAAGACCAAGGAAAGTGATCAAGTTGCAAGCTCAAAAAGAAGTCATTAATGAAGTCAACTATGGTCAACATGCTAAAAGACTTATCATTTAAGGTACATGTTGCAAACTAATATTGTTATATTTCAAATGCACACGAGAACCCTTCATTTTAGCATATGCATCAAAAGAATTTTTAAAGTGTTAAAATGCATGAACAATGGTTGAAAATCAAGTTTTTGACAAAAATGTAAGTTGTATTCGACTACAACATATTGTAGTCGAATATAGACTCAAGTCAGTAGCAAAAACTGAATATCTATGTTCGACTACGAGATTGTGTAGCCAAATACAAATACTAAGTCAGTAGTTAAAACTGCACTTTTGTATTTGACAACAACTTGATGTAGCCGAATACAAAATCAAGTTAGTGGCAAAATTCAATCACTTGTATCTTACTACAAGCTGTTGTATTCGAATACAAGGTTAAAATTTTCAAATAAAATTGAACGTTACAAAGGTGTATTCGACTACACTCTTACTGTAGTGGAATACAACTGCGAAGTAATGCAATTTTTCAGTTCAAATTCAACTTGAATCATTGCATATGTTCATCAAATCTCTAGGAACGTTTGCCACTGTTCTGAAGTGATGTTTAAGGAGTATAAAACTTCTTAGTTTCAAATTTAACTTAACAATCTTTTAATAAATTTTTGAAGAACTTTGAACAAACTTTCTAAAATATTTGAAGTTATTCAAAATCTTACTTTCATATTTCAAGTACATATTTTACATTGTCATATCATTGAGAAATGTTCTTTAATCTACTTGAAATTATATTAGACTGTTATCATTGTACTCAATTATTATACACTCTTGATTTCAGTCAAAGTCATTGTTGTAAAATCATTCAAGTTATTGTGCAAATTGAGGAAAGTAGTGTATTTTCTTAAAGTTTTGTAAACTAGGATAGTGGTGTGCTATCATAGGGTGATTGTTAGAAGTTTGTAACAAAAGTCTTAGAGTTAGACTTGTACTTATTCTAACAAATAGTAAAAAATATCTTGTGGTGTACAAGAGGACTGAATGTAATCTTTTTAGCTATAAGTCATAAATTATCAGCTATCAATCACTTTTCAGCTAGCTTATAGCTTTATTTTACCAAACAGAGCTTAAATCTTTAGTTTCATATATGTATGATAAAATAATTGATTCTTTTCAAAAAATAATTAGCACCCCTGGCCCACGACTTCGATATGCCATTGTTGATATTGCTACATTGATATTGATAATAATTTGAGGCTTTTCGTATTATATTACCACTAAAAATTATTTAAATACCAAACTACCACTCTTTTATAATTAAGTATCAAAGTTAATTATTTTTAATTAAACATTAAGTAATTATGAAAAAATTTAAATAAAATGGAGCCATAAAAGTAACAAAATTTAATTAAACATTAAAAATACAAATCTAAAATGAGTGAAAATAAAATAAACACAAATTTTATTGCATTAATTTTATTACATCAATCTCATTTTCAGTCCCACATCGTGATGGTCGGCGAATATGACATGAACGATGTGGAGGTGAGTTTTCTTCGTTAACAAGAGCATGTGGCTCTTTCATATTCTCACTTAGTAGGTTGACATGCATCAAAGAACTAAGATCTACTTGATAGGGGAACAACGAAATACAAAATAAGTGCAAGTTATTAATATAACGAGCAATCAACTCAAGCTTACCTATGTCTGCACCAAATAAATTATTCACAAAATCTTGGTCGGTTGAATGTAGAGATTGTCGACGATCATATTGCTAAGTTGAAATAAATTGAAATGATTGTATTGGTGGTTCAAATTGTTGTTGTGTTGGGGTGAAAGCAAATGAACGACGATGTGGTTTTGGCGCTTCATTTTTAATAGTAACAGGGGAGTCGATGGGTGGGGTCTATTATGCCTTTGTCGCTGTGATGGTTGTTTTGATCTTTGTCATATCATTGAGAAAGGTTCTCTATTGTACTTGAAATTATATTAGACTGTTATCATTGTACTCAATTGTTATACACTCTTGATTTTAGTCAAAGTCATTAATGTAAAATCATTCAAGTTATTGTGCAAATTGAGGAAAGTGGTGTACTTTCTTCAAGTGTTGTAAACTAGGATAGTGGTGTGCTATCTTAGGGTGATTGTTAGAAGTTTGTAACAGAAGTCTTAGAGTTTGACTTGTACTTATTCTAACAAATAATGGAAAATGTCTTGTGGTGTGCAAGAGGATTGGATGTAATCTTTGTTGTAAGGGGAACTAGGATAAATTGCTATGTTCTTTGTTTATCTGCCATTTATAACTTTCTATCCACTAATCCTAATGAGAAAATATACATCATATATAATACCAACAACCTAAGATGGTTTTTGGGACAATAATCTAAAGTATACAAATAGAAAATATACATCGAGGCTATGAGACCTGGCAGATGTCGCTCATACCTCTGGGGTATTCTCAGCAGAGACCTGCACATAAGTACTACTCCAAGAACGCTATCCCCCCCATGGTCACGTCAAAAAAATGGAACATGGACCCACCAAACAAAAGTCAACTGTCCACTAGAAACTACAATAACATGGGTGACATCCACACACTCCGCAAGTTCCTTCTGACGTAGTATCTATCCTCAAAGTAACTTCCTCATCATTATCATCCACAAAAGGACCAGTCTCCTCAAAAGTCAGGTCCACGCACGAGATAGGTGGCTTTGGCAACGTTAGAATCTCAAAACAAATCCCTAGCTTAGTGACAGTCAGTAGGGGATCATTCACCGAAAGTGGAAGCTCTGGTTCGACCTGCCGAAACGGTCCTGCAATATCTCTTCCTTCTGGCATCGACTTCTTATCCTTCCCTCCAGTCTCCGGCCCAACCACTATATCCCCAACTCCTACAGTGGCCTCCGTCTCAACTCTAATTGAGGCATCTTTTGCATCTTCCCGTGCTCCATTCCTCCCAAGCACCAATTCTGAGCGTATCTGATAGTCGATCATGTCGTGAGTGAGCTCCACGAGATATACTGCCCCAACTCTCCTACTTGTCCTCACTACCCTCCCTGTACAAGTAGCCCTGCTTGAGATGGAGTAATATACCCAAGCAGTCGACGAATGTCGGTCAAGAAAGTTTAACGATGTTTCTGCCGTCAAGGTAATATTCGATGGAACGAACTTGGGTATCATCTGAGGGCAAAAACCAATTTCCACAATAATATAAAGGACTACCAACCGAAATTAACAAATAACATTTAACAATTACGACATGATAACAAACAATAACATAATATGTATATACAAATATCATATTATAACAAACATGACTCGCGTCCCAAGCACCCTAATGCAATGCTTATATGCCAATGCACATGATTCTGGAATTTCCAAACTCTCATCGAGGGACATAAATCATAAATGTACTGCCTCTCACAGACCAGCACGATTTACTAGAGTGTAGTCTATCACATACCTTCACGACAAATAAATCATCGTAAGAATAAAATGGCCCAATCAACTCGTGGAACCATCCTGTGGCCCATCACAGTCACCACTAACACAGCGGCCTATCACAGTCACCACTAATTATGAAATGCATGAGTATACTATGACTCTTTCACAACAATCATTAGGTAAATGTAGCTATTAAAAGACTCTCCTTTTAATACTCATTGCCCACTAATAATTTTTCATACTTTTCATATAGCATACTCAAGACAGATTCTTCTCAATAAAATTCATAACATGTAGCAACATGTATTATCACTCAAGAATGCATAATCACATCAATATTAATCATCACATATTCATACATCAATCACACATATAAGATCCCTATGTGGAAACTAAAAATTTGAAAGGAGCCCTTACCTTAATTATAACTTTTTCAACAATTATCACTACCAGAATCAAACACAACGAAAAAAATCGCGCTTGTGTCGACACCTTCAATGAAATAGTGTTCGACGTAGTCAAATTAATCCCTAAAACTTTAACTACCTTACAATTCATTTCTTACTTCTAACCCCTTAGAGTATATTTACTGAAAGAGTTTAAAACGAGTAAGGACTAATTGTAATATTATTTACAATACACGCTTTCAACATCCGAGAATTTACTAACAATTATTTGAAATGTTTTAAATTATTTTTTTTTAAATTTTTCACACAACCATAAATTTTCTCAAATTTACCGTAACTCTTTTTTTTTTTTTTTTTGAAATGACCTAGGTTTCAAAATCAAGAATTAAATCATAAAATTTTAAATTCTCATAGTTCCAAAATCAATTTTAAGAACAACAAACTCACATATTTTTTTTCCAAAATATTAACTTTGGTTCGGCTACTACCATTGAAAGTATCACGATATCATGATTGATTTTGCATTCCTAATATAGTTCAATGTAAAGGAAAATTGGTTTTACTATATTCAATACTTGATTCCATTCAATGTCATAAAAATTAACTTTCATTTTAATTTGAAAATTTGTCACTAACTATATATCAAATTCACTTCCAGCTTAAAAACATTTAAACATAAATTCACATTAGAGTAAACTTAATTTTATGAGATTAATTAAAAATTACACAGTGACCGAATCAGTTACCAAAAACACCAACCTTTGAATTATTAGGGATATAATAACGGATTAGAAATGTCATACACTAAGAAAATTATTTTTCTTTATTCACCAACAACAACATTAATATTTCAGAGTTCTCCTCACCGCTAACTTGGTGTCAACGGTCTCGGTTCCTTTTCGAGACTCAAGGACCTAACTACATAAACATAATGATTCGCAAAAATTTGTTTACCACTAAAATATATCCAACCACAACAAAATTCCAAAAATTAAACCTCTTTCATTTTTCAAGTTATATAACTCAATCATTAGAGCACCAAAAATTTGAGTTAATAAAATACTCTAAACTTTTCCCTTAAACTCAGTCTAAGAGTAATTAAAAGAGTAACATTTTTAACTTTAATCATATTAATTTCACACTTTAACTTTTTGCTCAAAGTCTTTAACTTAGTTAAAACTTTGTAGTACCACAATTTTGTCCGAATAATTAAAAATTATTTTAATAATAATAATAATAATAATAATACATTTAATAAATATTTTACAATTGTTATCATAAATCTAAAAAAAATCATTATTTTACAAAAATAAAATAAAATAATATAAAGTAAAACAATAAGAAATTTGAATTTACAACAAAACAATTCACTCTTCCACTCTACATCATGTTGCCTTGTACATCCTTTTGTCTGTTTGGCTTTGTTAACATCCTACTACAAATTTTTCTTTATATTGTTTACACGCCAACACAAATCTCACGCGTCTTCATCTTGTTGATTTCACTCTTCCACTGTACATTCTTTTGCCTTGTACATCCTTTTGGCTGTTTGGCTTTGTTAACATTCTACTACAATTTTTTCTTTATATTGTTTGCATTCACAGCATCATACTACAAACTTTCTTTTATATTGTTTGCCTTCACAGCATCCTACTACAAATCTATTAGAAACCAACAGTTCATTGTTTCATTTTATATCGGACAGATTAAAGAGGTTATTACTTACATAACTTGTGTACTCAAAATCTGAATTTTGCAACAAACTCATATAAAGTCTAGAACCTAATTTTATCTACTGAGCATAAAGTTTATCTAATAACCAGGAGGTTTCACCACTTGAATTTACTTTAGTCTATAAAAAGAGTTTGAAATTTTGAAAAAAAGAAAAAGAAAAGAGTTCCAAATTTTGAAATAGAGATGAGATTTTCTTTTGGTTGGGAGAGAAATTTGTAAAAAAAAAAAAACAAGATTTGAATTTTATCACCGTTATCCAAACACAAACAGAGGAATAAACAGGTAGGATTAAGGTATTTTCGTTTTTTTCATTTTTATTTTCTAATCATTATCCAAATGTAACATATAAATTATGAATGAAAAAAATGAAAGTTATTTTTGTTGTTATAAATTTGATCGAGTATAAAAAGGTTATAAATGATAGGATTAAGAGTTCAAACCTTGTCTTGGCCGCCCATTGTTTTCTTTCTTCTGGATTTTCCTTAAGCGCCGCTCATCCTTGGTTCTTTCTGGGTCTGTTTCTTTTTTTTTTTTTTTTTTTTTTTTTTTTTTTTTTTTTTTTTTTTTTTTTTTTTTTTTTTTTTTTTTTTTTTTTTTTTTTTTTTTTTTTTTTTTTTTTTTTTTTTTTTTTTTTTTTTTTTTTTTTTTTTTTTTTTTTTTTTTTTTTTTTTTTTTTTTTTTTTTTTTTTTTTTTTTTTTTTTTTTTTTTTTTTTTTTTTTTTTTTTTTTTTTTTTTTTTTCTGAGACAGTAATATAAGTTGTACTATTTTTTCAGCTTTGGAATTAAATATTAAAAATCAAAAAATAATAAAATATTCTTAAGAGTATTAAATTAGATGTGACATCTTTTTTTTACTCCTTGAGTTTTGAGACACGAGTTGTACAACTCGATCGTCTTAAAACTTATATTTTAAAATAATTATTCAAATCAAGCAATTTTATTTTTATTTTTTTTGTTTTTATGTTTGTCAAAATTAACTTTTTTTTAAATAACAAAACACAATTTATTTATTAGCAATCAACAAATCCATATTTTCTACCAAGAACTACGTAGCTTTGATTTATCCATTGCACCGGGAGATACGTAGGAGCAAAATCACTCTGATCAAGCACAATAATAAAACTTTTTTTGTTCGCTCTTTTTAAACACACTTTTATCTCAAAAAATCACATTTTGAAAAATAATTTATATTCATATTTAATATTAAAGAGAAATAAATATATTTAAGTTGATATAATTTTGCACAATTAAGTTTAGGTAATTGTATTTTAACGGATGTCGTAGGGTGCAAATACCTTCCATACACACAATCGACTCCCGAACTCAAAATCTGGTATCAAAGACCATTTTCTTTATTTTATTTTTTATTTTTAAGGGTTTCCCAATATTTTCCCTAATTTAAAATAAGTATTAGCTGACATTATAATATTCTTATAAAGCTAGTATATCTTTAGTTTATTTTATTTATTTATTTATTTTATTTATTTATTTTGTATATGCATATATGTTTTGTTAGTATTATGAAGTTATTGAATTATGCTTATTCAACACCTACACTTTTACTAACACACACACTTATGAGTGAAACCTTATACCCGAGTTTGAACAAAACTTAAGCTTAGTTTTGAGATTGCGTAGTGGTAGCCTTCTGGATGCACATCCTGTTTGATTAGCATGAAGATCTCACCTAGAGTTTGATCCTGTTGAGGTTATTGTCACTCCAAATAGTTTACCTATTGTTGTTGACAATATTCTAAAATAGGATTATTCGCTCTAGGAACCGTGTTTAGAACCATAGAGCCTCCCTTGTGAGAGTTTCACTACATAATCCAATAGATCATTTCAGTGTAAGAATATCCATACGAACCAAAAAATATCTCATACATTCAAGACTTTATATATAATAGTTTCATTAATATCTCATGACATTTTTTTTCTCTTTCTAAGAAAAAAATAAAACATAATAGCTTTTTGCATAAATTTTTAGAATTTTTGGGGAATCATACAAACCTTAGTCACGTGTTACTTAAGTAGACAATGAGATCGAAAAAAAGAAAAACTTTACTTTTAAAGTTCAAGCAACCTGATTTGAAGAGTTTAAGAGACATCAATAATCAAATGAAAACTATACAACGTGAGAGTTTCTTTCACAAATATGGGAAGATCCTAAATCTCTTGGTAGTGAATGTGGGAGTTTCCCTCACGACATTGGCTCTGAAGTAACAATGTCGATTTACAAGAAAGGAGAGTTTGAATTGTAAATGCACCTTTTAAAAATTCCTGTTAAAAGTTAAGAAAATAACTCAAGATTGATCTTGGTTGTGAAAACAGAAAACGGAGAACGTTCTTGGTTTTAACACGAAAACGAAGAACGTTCTTGGTTAGTTAAAATCAGTAATTAAATTTATGTTTTTAACTTGATAATCAATCAAACTGAAAGTAAATAGATAAGGGAAGAAATACCACACAACGATATATCCTGGTTCACCCAACTCGAGTTACGTCCAGTCCTCACAACTGTGAGATTTTCCACTAAGTGTTTACAAACAAAAGAACCTTCTTGATTTTACAACACCTAGTCTAGATCAACCTTGATCTGTTTCAATCTTTATTACTTTCCACCCAGAAAGCAATAACAGTACCTATCTAACTTTGATAGGATTCAATGTACTCTAAACAAACTATACATAAACTCTTATAGTTTGAGGTTTACAGTTGGATTGTTTTTTTGACAGAATATGAGATTTCTCAACTCTTGTTTGAGAATTGATTCTTTACAAAGGATCTAATGAAAATTTCGAAATCTAATATAAGAATATAGATGAGCCTCTGTTTTTACGAAAAATCAGAACTTCAAGTATGTATGTGATTGATTTGAGGATTTTTTCAGCACTTGAATTTGTTGCTTTGATCCAGGATATTGGTCTTCTATTTATAGGCATTTAGAAGCCTTTAATGAAGGTCGAAAAGAGCTGTTGGTAGTGCTCTGAAGTTTGACTGAAGGCAATAGATCAGATTAAAAATAATCCAGCTATGAAAAACAACTTTTCTTCTTTTTTGACTTTTCTAGTTTAGCATTATAGCAGTTTTGTCTTCTAGTTAAAAAGCCTTTGACGCTTCTCCCTTGATCTTGAATGGTACAGTCTTGATCTTGAGTCTTGAATGTATGCAGAGGAGTTTGGAGAAGAATTATAAGCCATTGCATAAGAGTATGCATAGCTGCTAAAGTTATGCAGAAAACGGAGATTGATTATCAATCTGGGTCTGTCAGTTTGAACTTTCTTGAGATTTAATAATCAATATGGAGTTCCCATTTTAATCATTCTGGATGTCTTTTGCAATGTTTTATCATATATCAAGGTTGATCAAACTTTCTTGACAGTTTGATTTGATTTTTAGAGTTACAAACTGTCTTGATTTTTTGTCTGACTTTGAGTCATTTTATTTTAGAGATCAGATAATCTTTTTTGAGCTTGCATGAATCCTATTTGTTCCTTTCCATGTGCTGATTCTATATGAATAAGTTTCCAGGGCAGACTCTTTGTTAAAGAGGTAGAAAAAGTTTGATCAACAAGCTGTGATGAACTTTTTTGACGATGGAGATCTTTCTCTGTTTTAATGTTCTTGTTGTTGTTTTCTTTGCTTTGCTTGATTCTGGTCTTAATTAAATTCACTTAAAAGCACATGTTAAATTAACATTACATTTTAGAATCATAATTAACTTTCTTAATTAACCTTTGTTTATTTTCATCAAAACTTTAAATATGGAGTTTGTCTCAACAATCTCCCCCTTTTTGATGATGACAAACATGTTAATTTAGATTTTAATTTTGATTCTAATATCAAGTATTTAAAAGAGCTTAAAAAGCTCCCCCTCAATTTGTGCAATTTTTTAATTTGCAGAATTTAAAACACTATATGTAATAACCTAGTTTTTTCATTTAATTTAGAACGAAGATACAAAGCTATGGGCAGAATTACATAATCAGTCTTTCTAATTCAGATTAAAAACTAGCTTAATTCTCCCCCTTTGTCGTACAAAAAGGTAGCAAGAAAAACAACTAAGAAGCTAAGGAGGGAGAAGATCCTTCTGAAGAGGAGGACTTTCCCGGATGAGGAACTTGGGAGGGAGGAGGAACCGAATGAGGAGTTGGAGGTGGAATTTCCAGCTTGGGAGCAAGGTGTTCTGTCAACCAAGTTCTCAATAGAGTAATTTCTTGATCGTGCTAAACCTGACGTACCATTATGATCTGAAGAACATCCATGATGTCAGAATTTGAGGGTTCAGCTAAGCGAGGAGAAGAGTAAAGGTGAGTAGAGGGTTGAGAAGTGGTAGCAACAACAATGTTGGATGGAATGAGAGTTGTAGAGATGGATGGAAAAGTGGCAAAGGAGGATGAGACAAAGGGTAAGGGATCAATAGATGTGTTAGATGGACCAACATTTGCTGGAAAGTTTAAAAACTGACTGATGCCGAAAATGGAAGAGCTGGTTTTTTGAAGGGATACAAACAGTGGAGACATGGTAGAAAAATGTGGATTGGATAGGAAATTACCAAAGTCGTGAGGAGATGAGTGAAGTGTTTGAGACAAGGATGGAAGAGCTGAGGTTAAAAAGGTGGATGTTTGAGGAACGAGGTTTGAAGGAGTTGGGATTCTTTCTAGAGAACGTTCTGGAGGTGGTGAAGAACATTCTGGATTTGGTGAAGAAGGTTCTGGGGTTGTGTTGTTTGCTGGATTTTCCTCAGAGTTAAGAGGACTTGATGAGAATGGAATAGGGTGTGTAGTAGTTCTTCTTCCTGCCGAGCGTTTGCGTTTTAAGGAGGTGGGAAAAGAGGATGGAGGAGTAGGAGTTTGGGCAGAGGATTTTTTGCGCATGTGAGAGAGATTTTTGGTGGAAAATTTTGAAATTTTGATCAAATATTTTTCAGAGGAAAGGGAGACTGCAAAGTACTTAAAGACCTTAGTCAGAACCATGGGTACAGTATTCTTCTTGTAGTCTTTGGTGGCTGCACAAATCATGTGTTGGAGAATCACATGAGGTAAATTTAGTCGCTTGCAGTTGAGGAGATGATGGATGAGCAGTGCATCATTGTCAGAGACATACTCATGACTTCCACAGTGAGGAATCAGAGTATGTTGGCACATGTTATTAAATACTTTACGAAGGGGTTTGAGATATGTTGACAAGTAGCGAGTGGAATCTTCTTCAAACAAGTCAGAGAGGACTTCAGTCTTGCGAAGATTCAAGGTTGAGTACCAGTTGTCACCAAACACAGATGGGCCTTTTGTGGGCAACTGAAGGATTGAAGCCAGAATGTCTGGAGTTAGTTTGATCTCAACTCCCTTAATTGTGGAAATGATAAGGAATTTGTCAGCAAACGTCTTTGCATTGCAATAAAATGCTTGGGCAACATATGGATAGTAGCGTTCAGATGTTTGCAGGAACGAGGTCCATCCAAGAGCATCTGTGTGATGTTGGACAACATTACCGTCAATGATGAGGTTTTCAAAAATGAAGACTCGTCTAATCCCAACTGGGCATTGATCCCATTTGCTTTTGAAGAGTTTGGTTTTGCTGTAAGGAATCAGAGGTGGAGTATTTTGTTTGGATTTTTTTAGGTGGTGGGGATGGTTCAGATTCAGACGAGGTGGAGGTAGAGGAACGTTCTGGAGTGGGAGACTGTTTGGTATGTGTTGATGGAGAAGGTTGTGTGTGGGGAGAGGGTTCTGGAGGAGGGACTGAGTGAGCAGGGGGAACGTTCGTGATTTGGAGAACGTTCTTGTGAGTGAGGAGAAAAAGGAGTTTGAATAGGAGAACATTCCAGGATTGGAGAATGTTCTTGAGGCTGGGGTGGGGAACATTGTGAAGAATTTTCTGGAGAGGCGGGTTGACAATGTTTGAGGTTTTGTTTTGGAGCGAGGGTTTTTCTCTTTTGAGGGTTTGGAAGTTTCTTTCGAGCAAGGAACTGCGCAATTGTCATGGCAGATTTTGTTTTCATGGGTTTTGTTTGTGGTTTGGATTGAGAGGAAGGTTCATTTTGTTTAGTAAGAGGGGAGACAATTTCATTGATCAATCTCCGTTTTTGGTGTGGGGAGTTGATTGTGAGGGTTCAGAGGAGAAAGCAGATTTGGAAGGTGTGGTAGGTTTAATGTGGGTTGGTGCCTTTTCAGATGTTGATGTTGGATTATTTTGTGGTGTTGCTGCTGATGGAGGGCAAGAATCAGAGGAATCATCAGTCTCAGAATCTGAGATGATGAAGTAATGAGGTTTAGGGTTCAAAGGTTTTGAAGTTCCAATTCCAGATTGAACTCTCATGGAGCATCGTGGAGGAGTATTTTGAGTGCGTAAATGTGGAGGCACTTGAGCAATGTTTGGTGTGGGACGAGTATACAGTGGTGGAAGAATAGTAGATAAAGGATTGAGAATTTCTTGACTGGTGTTAGAAGGAGGAGAGACTGAGGAGGTGTGTGGTGGTGTTGGTCGAGGTGGTGGAGAAGGTGAGCGCTCCACAGATTCGTATGAAGAAGATGAAGAGTATGGTGTGCAGGGAGAGGCATTTTTGTGTGCTGATTGTTTGGTTCGCGCCATAGTTGTTCTGTTGAACAATGAGTAAATTATTTCCCTCTGTTTTCTTGAATAGTGTAGTGTGGATTTTTCGTCTTTGAAAATCATTTTTAATTAGAAATGAACTTAGTCTTTCATACCAAGCCCTTGGTGCTTGTTTTAAGCCATATAGTGCTTTGGTAAGTTTGAAAACATGATTTGGTTTTGCTTGACTTTCAAAACCTGGGGGCTGTTTTACATACACTTGTTCATTTAAGAACCCATTTAAGAAAGCACTTTTAACATCCATTTGAAACAGTTTAATGAGTTTATGAGATGCATATGCAAGAAGTATTCGAATAGCTTCTAACCTTGCAACTGGAGCAAAAGTTTCATCATAATCTATACCTTCTTGTTGATTGTAGCCTTGAGCTACTAATCTTGCTTTGTTTATGATAACCTTACCTTCTTCATCAAGTTTGTTTCTGAACACCCTTCGAGTGCCAATGACTGTTTGATCTAATGGATCAGGTACTAGAGTCGAGACTTCATTTTTCTCAAACTGCAGTAGTTCTTCCTTCATGGCATTCACCCAAGATTGATCAGTGATTGCATCTTTGATTGATTTTGGTTCAATATGAGATATCATTGCCATGTTGTTTTCATCATTCTTGAATGATTTTCTGGTTCTGATTCCATCATCCGTGTCTCCAATAATCTGGGTTTGAGGATGATCTTCAATTGTTTTCCAGCTTTTTGGTGGAGAATGAAACGGAGATTGTTTATCAATCTTTGTTTTCTGCAAATTGTTTTGCTGTTGTGTTTCAATTGAAGTTTCTTCTTCCTCATCCTTTTTATTCATATCTAAGTCATCAAACTCATCAAATAATATATGCATACTTATTTCAACAACGTTAGTTCTTAAATTAAACACCCTGTAACCTTTAGATTCGGTTGAGTATCCAAGAAAGATTGTTTTGTCGGATTTTGCGTCAAATTTTTCAACATTCCTTTTTTCTTTGAAATGATATGCCACTCCTTTATTTTTGAAACCAGTTGTGTTTTTAGTTGTTGGTTTTGAAATAGATTTAACCATATAGGTTTTAGAAGGTTTTAATTTTGGTTTAAACGAGTTTCCAGAACATTTTGCTTGTATCTTGGAACTTTCTCCGTTTGGGAACTGTTCTGGAGATTGTTCTCCTTTTTGCAGTTTTTTCAAAACTGCTTTGACATGATGATTTCTTTTTTCAAGTATCTTTTTCCTTTCAATCTTTTCATCTCTTTTTCTAAAATAGCAACCAAATTGCAGATGTCCAAGTTTTTTATAATAAGAACATCTAGTCTTGCATTTTTCTTCCTTTCTTTCTGGGACAAATAAATTTTCATATAGCTTGGTTTTCTGGGTTTGATTGAAACCAAGGCCAGCTTTATCAAAAATTCCTATTTGAGATCCCATGATGTTATGAAAGGTTTCAGTGGCTTTAATGAAATTTAATAAATCTGTTTTGAGAAGTTCGTTTTCATTTTTCAATCGAACGTTCTCTATTTGTAGTGCAGAACATTCTTGACTTTCTTGATTTTCAAAAATCTCTTTTTCTTTCAACTCTTGAATGATATTTTTTAGCAAGTTATTTTTAGCCTGACTTTCTTCTTTTTCTTCTTTCTCTTTATAAAATTGTTCTTTTAAATAACTACATTTTTGAATAAGGAGATTTGAGTAACTTAACAAGTTATCAAATTCTTTTCCCATTTGTTCACATAAATGACAAGGTTCAGAATTCATTACCTCTTCTTCCTCTGTTTTTTCCATTAAGCATATGTTGGCTTCTTCTTCTTCTTCTTCTGTTTTTGATTCTTCTGAATCATCCCACGTTGCCATCATTGATTTCTTTTTGAAAGGAAATTGTTTTGGTGGATTTCTGTTTGAGGGACATTCTGCTTTGTAATGTCCTAATTTGTTGCATCCAAATCATGTAACTTGACTCTTGTCAACCTCTGTTTTAGGAATTTTGTTTTGAAATCCCTTTTTGATTTGATCTCTTCTTCTCATCATTCTTTATATTCTTCTAGTGAGAAGAGCAATTTCATCAACATCTTTCTCTTCATTTTCTTCTGGTTCTTCTTCTAATTGTGCTGTGATTTTTTGAGAAGCTTTTAGTGCTATTCCCTTTCCTTTCTTGATTGGTTTGTCTTCTTGTAGTAGTACTTCATGTGCTCTTAATGTTCCAATTAACTCTTCTAGAGGCAGCGATTCAAGGTTTTTGGCTTGACTTATAGCTGTTACCATTGGTCTCCAAATAACTGGAAGGCACCTCATGATCTTTCTTACTCTTTCTTGCACTGTGTAAGCTTTTCCAAGAGAACGCATTTCGTTTACTATTGTAGTAAATCTTGAGTACATTTCATCAATAGTTTCTCCTTCTTGCATTTCGAACAATTCGAATTTCCTTATACCAATGTCTATTCTTGTTTCTTTGACATGGCTTGTTCCTTCATGATGAGTTTGTAGTGTATCCCAAACTTCTTTTGAAGTTGTGCATTCATCTACTCTTTCACTTTCTCCCTGCTTAAAGCACATGAAAAGAATAACTGCGCTTTAGAATTTAAAAGTACCTTAGCTTTATCATATGTTGTCCAGTTTGTTTCCCTTTTTAAGGCAGAGCTTGAGTCATCTTGATCAACCCTTGGTGTGAAGTCTCCATCTGTAATGATGCGCCACATTCCTGTATCTTGAGACTTTAGAAACAGCTGCATTTTGTTTTTCCAAAAGTAGTAATCTGATCCTTCAAAGAATGGTGGTCTGTTTGAGGATCCTCCTTCAACAATGTATTTTGCTTTCGATATTCTTCTAGATCTTTTCTCTAGCACTTGTTAGGTGTTTTTGAACTTTCTAGAAACCGTGCTCTGATGCCAATTGAAGTAACAATGTCAATTTACAAGAAAATGGGGTTTGAATTGGAAGTGCACCTCTTAAAAATTCCTGTTAAAAGTTAAGAAAATAACTCAAGATTGATCTTGGTTATGAAAACAGAAAACGAAGAACGTTATTGGTTTTAACCCGGAAACAGAGAACTTTCTTGGTTAGTTAACATTAGTAATTAATTTATGTTTTTAACTTGATAATCAATCAAACTGAAAGTAAATAGATAAGGGAAGAAATACCACACAACGTTATATCCTAGTTCACCCAACCCGGGTTACGTTCAGTCGTCACAACTGTGAGATTTTCCACTAAGTGTTTAAAAACAAAAGAACCTTCTTGATTTTACAACACCTAGTCTAGATCAACCTTGATCTGTTTCAATCTTGATTACTTTCCACCTAGAAAGCAATAACAGTACCTATCTAACTTTGATAGGATTCAATGTACTCTAAACAAACTATGAAGAAACTCTTATAGTTTCAGTTTTTACAATTGGATTTTTTTTGGCAGAATCTGAGATTTCTCAACTCTTGTTTGAGAATTGATTCTTTACAAAGGATCTAATGACAATTACACAATCTAATATAAGAATATAGATAAGTCTATGTTTTTGCGAAAAATCAGAACTTCAAGTATGTATGTGATTGATTTGAGGATTTTTTCAGCACTTGAATTTGTTGCTTTGATCCTGATATTGGTCTTCTATTTATAGGCATTTAGAAGCCTTTAATGAAGGTCGAAAAGAGCTGTTGGTAGTGCTCTGAAGTTTGACTGAAGGCAATAGATCAGATTAAAAATAATCCAACTTTGAAAAATTGCTTTTCTTCTTTTTTGACTTTTCTGGTTTAACATTAAAGCAATTTTGTCTTCTAGCTAAAAAGCCTTTGACGTTTCTCCCTTGATCTTGAATGGTACAGTCTTGAATGTAGCTAGAGGAGTTTGGAGAAGAATTATAAGCCATTGCATAAGAGAATGCATAGCTGCTGAAGTTATGCAGAAAACGGAGATTGATGATTAATCTGGGTCTGCCAGTTTGAACTTTCTTGAGATTTAATAATCAATCTGGAGTTCCCATTTTAATCATTCTGGATGTCTTTTGCAATGTCTTATTATATATCAAGGTTGATCAAACTTTCTTGACAGTTTGATTTGATTTTTAGAGTTACAAACTGTCTTGATTTTTTGTCTGACTTTGAGTCCTTTTATTTTAGAGATCAGATAATCTTTTTTGAGCTTGGATGAATCCTATTTGTTCCTTGCCATGTGTTGATTCTATATGAATAAATTTTCAGGGCAGACTCTTTGTTAAAGAGGTAGAAAAAGTTTGATCAACCAGTTGTGATGAACTTTTTTGACGCTGGAGATCTTTCTCTATTTTAATGTTCTTGTTGTTGTTTTCTTTGCTTTGCTTGGTTCTGTTCTTAATTAAATTCACTCAAAAGCACATTTTAAATTAACATTACATTTTAGAATCATAATTAACTTTCTTAATTAACCTTTGTTTATTTTCATCAAAACTTTAAATATGGAGTTTGTCTCAACAGGCTCAGTATTACGATCCTCTCTTAAGATGTTTCACCTTCAAAGACTTTGAGTTGGCCCCAACATTAGAGGAATCTGAACGAATATTGGGTTACTCCCTAGAGAAAGGAAATCCTTATCGATATACCGGGCAACCACCGTGTTTGGGCGCAATTGCTGAAGTGTTGAAAATCGATATAAGAGAGTATGCAAGTACAAAAGAAGAAAAATGGCTATTTAGAGGTTTTCAAGAAAATATCTAGAGCAAAAGTGCCAAGATTTAGCCATTAAAAAAGAATGGAGTACTTTTATAGATTTATTGGATCTCATTATCTATGTATTTTTTTATTCCCAAACCTTGATAATTTTGTAGATTTTGCTGCCATCAATGTCTTCTTAGCTGTTAACAAAGATGAACAAAATTCAGTTCCTGCGGTTCTTGATGATGTATACTACTCTTTGCATATGCGACACAAGAAGAAAGGGGGAACAATTTTGTGTTGTGTTCCAATGTTGTATACTTGGTTTTGTGTCACACATGTTCAAGAAAGGGTATTATGTTGGGGTTAAAAGTAATCGTGAATGGGCTCAGAGTATAGCTAGCCTTACCGGGAATACAATTTCGTGGTACTATAGAGAACAAGGAGTAGAAGAGGTAATATGCTAATGCGGAGATATTCCAAATGTACCTCTCATGGGAACGAAAGGATGTATTAATTACAATCCAATGGTAGCTCTGAGACAACTTGGCTACCCATGTTGGATAAACCAGATGATAACTCATTGGAAGCCTTTGTTTTGCACAATACGAGTATAGTAGACCCACTAATGTTGAGAAGGATAAGTCGAGCTTGTGAATTGATCATTAGAAAAGGAAAAGTACTCGGATGTAGAAGTTGCAACACAAAAGAACCCTATCTACAATGGGTAAAGAAAAGAGTCCAAGAAATCAAGCTGCCTTTCCACAGTACTCCCTCAAATGATCAGGAAATTCCTGAACCTATCCGTGGTACAAATGAAGAAATAGAAGAGCTCAAAGTATCATTGTTAAAATCTGAAGTGGAGAAAAAAGAGCTACAAGCGAAGTTAGAAAAAGTCTCCCAAGAGAACGAGAACTTACGATCATAAAACACATGTAAGAGTGAGTTTATCGAGAGAAGCAACAAGAGGTTGAAAATTGAAAAAGAAAATAAACTTGACATACAAGATTGTTTGAGAGGCGCAAATGAAGAGTTAGATGTGCGAAAGTAAGAAAAGAATACAACTATTGAAGATTCCTATATGTGGAAGCAGTTGTGGAAAAAATCAGCAAGCTCTGAGAAGAACATAAAAATGGAGTTTGAAGATTTAAAGAAGCAACTAAAAGAAATGGTAGCTAAATACGAGAGTCAAGTAAAGAATGAGAGGCAACAAAAGGAAGAAATGGAGGAATTACTCTCAAAACACCAAGATGCACTAAGAACAGAAATGGAAACTTCTAGTGAGTTGAAGAATTACATTGATTAGCAAAAAAAGATTTATGATGACTTATAGAATGAAACCATATATTGGGAGAAGTGTTTTATGATGTTTCTTGGACAATTAAAGAATCAAGAGATCTATAAAAAGTTGGAAGATAAAGGCAAGCATTGGAAAAATTGCTTTTCAAAATTGGAAATGCTAGCTATTCAGGCAATATAAAATTTCCAAAACATCTAAGAGAGATTGATGCAGTAATGCATCCACTCAATACTCTAATCAAAGTCTACAAGTTCGTTGAATATTGAAAACATTTAGTAGAAGAATTGCAGGAGATGATTGGTTGTCCTATTGAAAGAGATGATTGAAATACCATAGTCGATGTTAGTTTTTAATTTAAATGCAATGTACTTTTTTCTCATCAATGAAGGATATGTTGTTTTGTTTACTGATTCCCATATTCTTCTTCACTAATAACTCGTGTTCGTTAAAATTTACGTAAGACATATGATTCCCCAACATCGAAATGTAAAAAAATAATAATAATAATTGCATTTTAATTCCATTCATGTTTAATAAATACTCATATTTTTTTTTTTTTTTAAAAAAAATCAGAAAAAAAAAAAATCAATGAAGCTGTTTCTTCGAAACCCTTATCGGACTCGTGCAAACTCCAAGATCATGGAAGAACTTGAGCAAAATCAAGAAGTGATGAGAGTGGATGTCAACTAATTGAAGGACAAAGTTGATCAAATCCTAGAAGCTATACAGGCTTTGTCAAGGAAGGGGAATACATATGGGAATCCTCCGACTTCAAATGAAGAACACTAAACCACTCCTTCTCACCCACCAGGCTTTACCCCGACTACCCAACAACTTCGTACAACAACTATGCAATTTCCTATGTACGGTCTCCCACCCGGTTATACTCCACCTTTAGTCATCAACCCCATGGACAACAACCAAAACCCCTCAACTATCAACCCCCAAAACCTAAACCAATCACAAATCCCATCTCCTCTGGCCTACGTGCCACCCCAAAACACTCTACCCTCAGAAAATATTCCATATATTGCACCCCAAGTACCCCATTTTGATGCTAATGGGAATTGGCATCAACCTCACATTGAGGATGATACACAATCAAAAGAAAAATTTCATGTCTTAGAAGAGCGAATAAAAGCAATCGAGGGGCATAATGTTTATGGTTTTGAAGCTTTTGATATGTGTTTGGTTCCCGATGTGACTATCCCTCCAAAATTCAAGGTTCTTGAGTTTGAAAAATACAAAGGTGCTACATGTCCTAAAAATCATCTGACTATGTATTGCAAAAAAATGACTTCTCATGCTCATAACGACAAGCTGCTCATTCACTTTTTCCAAGACAATTTGAGTGGGGCATTGTTAAGTTGGTATATGCATTTGGAGCAAAATTGAATTCGTTCGTGGAAAGATCTGGTTGGTAACTTTTTGAAACAATACAGGTACAACATTGACATGGCCCTTGATAGGATCCAATTGCAAAATTCATTAAAAAAAGACAATGAAACTTTCAAAGAATACGCACAACGGTGGAAGAAAATGACATCACAAGTAGAACCTTCTTTATCTGAAAGAGAAATGGTTGGTATGTTTATGGATACTCTTTAGTCGCCTTTTTATGATAAGATGATTGAGAGTATGTCATCAAACTTTTCCGACCTGATCATGATAGGAGAAAGGATAGAAAGTGGGATGAGGAGTGGCAAGATCGTATGTGCAACAACTGGCATGAAAAGACCCCAGACTACATTCACAAAAAAGAAAGAATGGGACGCTAATGCTGTAATGGTAAACCCCAGAGTCTCCTATTTTCCACCTGTCAATTCTTATCGACCCCCAAACTTCCAGCCCCCGATACCACAAACTCCTTACATTCCTTATCCATATGTGGCCGCAACCACACAAGCTTCATTCCCTTAATATCACCCTTCAAGACCACCTTTTTATCAACCACCACAAACCGCATTTTCCCAACAAAATCAATGAAACCAAAATCCAATCCCAAATCACTACAGACCACCTGTTAATCGAGAAAAAAGGATAACCCGTTTTGACCCAATCCTCGTCACGTACAACTAATTGTTGCCTCACTTACTTCAAAATTCAATGGTAGTCTTAAGACCAATGAAACCTGTTGAACCACCATTTCCAAAATGGTACAATCCAAATGCCAAATGTGAATACCATGCAGGAGCCGTTGGGCATTCCGTCGAAGATTGCCAAGCCCTAAAATCTAAAGTGCAAGAATTGATTAATGGAAAATGGCTTACCTTCAAGGAGGACGGTCCCAACATAGGGAGTAATCTTTTGCCGAGCCACGGGGATGCCTCTGTCAATGTCATTGAAAAGGTGATAGACCAATAATATATCTTTCCCAAAACCATTGGAAATCCTTTACAAAAAAGAGAATCTTAAGCCAACTCCTAGCAGGCCAAATGCAATAATTTTCCAATCACCAACTCCTTTTCCTTACAGATATACCAAGGCGGTACCGTGGAATTACGAAATCACATGCCACTTGTCCAATCATCAATTAAGTGAAGGTTGTGAACCTAAAGGAACTGATATCATTAACATTTCAGGGATTGGTGGAATGACTCGGAGTGGTCGAGTATACACTCCCGAATAACTTAGGAAAAAAGAGGTTCATGGAGAAAAAGGGAAATAAAATATGTATCATGCCATAAAAGGACAAGAGACTAGTAAAAAAACGGTGTCTAAAGAAGAAGCTAATGAATTTTTGAAGTTTATTAAGCAAAGTGAATATAAGGTGGTGGATCAGCTAAATCAAACCCCTTCCAAGATATCAGTTCTCTCTTTGTTATTGAACTCTGAAGCACATAAAAGGGCACTGATGAAAGTTTTAAATGAGGCTCATGTTACTCACCATATCACTGTCAATCAGTTTGATGGAGTTGTCGGTAACATCACTGCTAGTAGTTGCTTGAGTTTTAGCCATAATGAATTAACAGCTGAAGGGACATAGCATAATAAAGCACTGCACATCTCTATGAGGTGTCACGATCATATTCTTGCCCGAGTGCTAGTAGATAATGATTCATTGTTAAATGTCATGCTTAAATCAACACTATCAAAACTATTTGTTGAGGAATCCTGTTTGAAGCCGAGTGCTTTGGTGGTGAAAGCGTTCGATGGATCTAGAAGACAAGTTGTTGGTGAGATTGATCTGCCGATTCAAATCGGACCCCACATCTTTGGGATAACCTTCCAAGTGATGCATTTTAAGCCTGTGTACAGTTGTTGTAACATCTTCAAAATTTACTATTTAAAAATAAATGGAAATTATTAATGTTATTCAATATTAAAATACGTGTGATAATTATTTGTCTTGTTCGACTTACATTAGTTGATAAAGTTGTTAGTAATAATTATCTAGTAGAAACTAACAATGTACTTGAAATATGTTTCATTTCACCCCAATTAAATTAGTAAGTAATTACCAACTAAGTCTATATGTTATGTTTTATTTGTAGATTATATGAGTGACTCTATGGTATTGTCGTCCATAATTGAATGCTAAATGTGATATGTGTTGTTAACTCATGTTGCACTTAAATAAATTATGAATGCCCACGTCATGTTTATTTTATCTTTAGAGACTAAATTTCAATCTTGATTCTAGTAATTTAGATAATAATTTGCTTATTTGTCATTACAAATTTCGAGGACGAAATTTCTTTAGAGGGTGAATTGTAACATCTCAAATTTCATAATCAACTATTTTATTAATTAAATAGGATTTTAAAGAAATTAATTTGGTGTTATAGTTATTTTACAATATATGTTGATTAATTTAATTATTACTTCTCCTTATATGTGTGAGTTTCTTATGGTTTGATAATCATATATATATTTGATTTAATGAGTAATATAAATTCTAAATATTATGTTTAGTTATTTAATTTATTTTCAAAAATATAATGGTATTTTAGCAAAAGTATTTTAGAGGATAAAATTTTGAGTGAGTTTACATGTAGATCTGCATTAAATATTTGTGGCGATATTTTCGGGTGCGTTAAACTATATAATAAATGTGTACATAGTTATATTTTAATTATTTATAACTATTTCCTGATTTAATTGTTTGTTTTATAAATAATTATCTTAAGATATTAGTAATATTGTGATTAATTTCTTTATTTCTATATATTTTATGGTTTTATTTATATTTATTGGGATTTATTAATAAATATAAATTATTTATGTTAAATTTATTTATTTTATCATTTTGACTATTCTATAAAGATGTTAATATTTTTAGGTGTTTATTTTGTAAAATATTATAGTAATAATTGTAGTTAATATTGTGAATACGAGAGTTTTTGTTATTAATAAAAAGTAATTACTTAAATTACTTTTTATAAATATTAGATTTTAAATATTGGTAAAACATTAGTATTGAAATTGTGTTAAAAAAATTAGTTTTGGTAATTGTTGGTTTTATTCAATAATAATAATAATATTTTCCCCTTTCTATTCCTCATTTAAGCCCAACACTAAGAAAAGAATACTGAAACCCTAGCCACCACTACTACAAACCCTATTTCACAAACCTTTATAAATAAAATCAAAAATCCTAGCCACCATCACCATCTCCTCCTCTTTTTCGGCATCAAAAGCTTAGAACTTCTTTTCCTTGTGAACGACTTTGTGGGGGCTTAGAGCTTTGTACTGGGAAGAAAAGCGGCAAAGGTAAGGGTTTTTCCCCATAAAAATTATAGTTAGGCCGTTGGTTGAATGACATGAAATAATTAAACGTGATTACTTATAATTTAAAAGTAATAAATGTAGACTAATTGATTAAAATAATAAAAACTACAATTTTTGTTGAGATTGAATTGTAATATACGTCTTATATGTAGTAAGGTATGAATTTGAACCTTATATATGATACAATTTTAATTTTTATTATATATATGAGTTGGTGTGTGAATTATTTTGTTATATATGTTAAAGTGTAAATTCTTATGGCCTATACGATATAAAATTTCTATTTTCACGTGTATGTGGTTAAAGTCTTAATTTTTGTGATTATTTGTCTATGAATATATACTCACGAAATGGGTGTGCGTATGTTCTTAATGATATGTGAATAAGGTGATGATTTTAAAAAGTGATTTTGAATGCATGTCATAATTCTTGGTGGGCAGTGTGAGAATATATCCATTTCATACTTCATCTTCATGGCATGGCATATGCATCTTCGTGGAAGTTGTCTTATTGGCAGGTGTGATTTTTTGTGTGGATGTTGCCTTATTGGCAAGTGTGATTTTTTTGTGTGGAAGTTGCCTTAGTGGCAGATTTATTTTCCCCATTGATATGAGTGATTTTCTGTGTGGAAGTTGCCTTAGTGGCAGGTTTATATCCGGATCATGTAGTTTTAGGAGCATTCATCATACAAATGTGTTGATATACAATTTATTAGTTTGCTAATTTTTCTTTTAAATGGGAAATTTTTACGTATATATGTTTTGTGTTATTCTTCTATATGTCTTGCTTTGTTTTGATGTGGATGATGAAAAAAATTGACCCTTACAACAACATTTTAGGTACTAACGAGTTCGAGGAGATTCAATAGTAGTTAATGACTATTGACGTGTGGCGAACGCGGGGTAAACATGAGTTTTCTTTCAAGACAATTTTGTAATAATGGAATTGTCCAATAGTTTTTTAAGTTTTGATAATCTTTTGTCACAAAATTTAAAGTGCACTAGAATTCTAGAAATACGGAAGTGGTTTACCCTCCGATAAGAATAATTGTCTTCATATTATTTTAATTTTGAATAAATATTTTCTTAATGATATTAAATGACGTAATTGTTACTAATTACGTGAAAGGAATAAATGTTGGGTATTAGAAGAAAAAAAATATTCATAAAATTTTTTAGAAATAAGTATTTTTTGAATATAACTCCCCAGATTTTTATTCCAAAACGTTGCTTAAAAAAAATACTTATTTTTTAAAAAGTTTATGAATCTTTTTTCTTCTTCTAATAATCAATATTTATTCCTTACACATAATTAATAACAATCATGTTATTCAATATCATTAAGAAAATATTTATTCAAAAATTAAAATAACATGAAGACCATTATTCTTAACGGAAGGGAACCACTTCTGTATTTCTAGAATTATAGTACATTTTAAAAGTTTGTGAAAAGTGATTTAAAAGAACTAAAAAAACTACTGGACAATTCCATTATTACAAAATTGTCTTCAAAGAAAACCCATGTTTACCTGCGTTCGCTACACGTCAATACTCATTAACTACTTTTGAATCTCCTCGAACTCATTAGTACCTAAAATGTTGTTGTAAGACTCAATTTTTTTCCATCATCCACATCAAACCAAAGCAAGACATATAGAAGAATAACACAAAACATGTAAACGTAAAAAATTCCCATTTAAAAGAAAAATGAGCAAACTAATAAATTGTATATCAACACAAATGCTTGATGAATGCTCCTAAAACTACATGACCCGAATATAAACCTGCCACTAAAGCAACTTCCACACAGAAAATCACCCATATCAATGAAGGAAAATAAACCTGCCACTAAGGCAACTTCCACACAAAAAATCACATCTGCCCTTAAGGCAACTTCCACGAAGATGCATATGCCATGCCATGAAGATGTCGTATGAAATAGATATATTCCCACACAGCCCACTAAGAATTATGCCATATGCATTCAAAATCACTTTTTAAAATCACCACCTTATTCACATATCATTAAGAACATACGCACACCCATATCGTGAGTATCACATATTCATAGACAAATAATCACAAAAATTATAACTTTTACCAGATACACCTAAAAATAGAAATTTTATATCATATAGACCATAAGAATTTACACTTTAACATATATAACAAGAAAATTCACACTCCAACTCATATATATAATAAAAAATTAAAACTTTATCATATATAAGGTACAAATTCATACTTTACTACATAGAAGACATATATTACAATTCAATTTCAACAAAAATTGAAGTTTTTATTATTTTAGTCAATTAGTCTACATTTATTACTTTTAAATTATAAGTAATCACGATTAATTATGTCAAGTCATTCAACCAACGGCCTAACTATAATTTGTGTGGGGAAAAGCCCTTACCTTAGCCGTTTTTCTTCCTAGTACAAAGCTCTAAGCCCACGAAGTCGTTCACAAGGAAAAGAAGTTTTAAGCTTTTGATGCCGAAAAAGAGGAGGTGATGGTGATGATGGCTATGATTTTTTTTATTTATTTATAAAGGTTTGTGAAATAGGGTTTGTAGTAGTGGTGGCTAGGGTTACAGTATTTTTCTTAGTGTTGGGCCTAAATGAGGAATAGAAAGGGGAAAATATTATTATTATTATTATTGAATAAAACAAACAATTACCAAAATTAATTTTTTTTAAACAATTTCATTACTAATTTTTTACCAATATTTCAAAACTAATATTTATAAAAAAGTAATTTAAGTAATTACTATTTATTAATAACAAAAACTCTCGTATTCACAATATTAACTATAATTTTTACTATACTATTTTACAAAATAGTCACATAAAAATACTAACATCTTTATAGAATAGTCAAAATGATAAAATAATTAAATATAACATAAATAATTTATATTTATTACTAAATCCTAATAAATACATTTAAAACCATCATATCATACAAAATATATAAAAATAAAGAAATTAATCACAATATTACTACTATCTTAAAATAATTATTTATAAAACAAACAATTAAATCAAGAAATAGTCTTAAATAATTAAAATATAACTATGTACACATTTATTATATAATTTAACGCACCAGAAAATATCACCACAAATATTTAATGCAGATCTACATGTAAACTCACTCAAAATCTTATCCTCTAAAATAATTTTGCTAAAACACCATTATATTTTTGAAAATAAATTAAATAACTAAACATAATATTTAGAATTTATATTACTCATTAAATCAAATATATATATGGTTATCAAAACCATAAGAAACTCACACATATAAGGAGAAGTAATCATAAAATTAATCAACATATATTCTAAAATAATTTTAACACCAAATTAATTTCTTTAAAATCCTTTTTAATTAATAAAATAGTTGATTATGAAATTTGGGATGTTACAATTCTACCCAACTTAAAAAAGTTTCGTCCTTGAAATTTGTAATGACGAATAAGCAAATCATTATCTAAATTACCACAATCAAGATTGAAATTTAGTCTCTGAAGATATAATAAACATGACGAGGGCATTCATAATTTATTTAAGTGCAACATGAGTTAACAACAAATATCACATTTAGCATTCAATTATGGACGACAATACCATAGAGTCACTCACTATAATCTACAAATTAAACATAACATATAGACTTAGTTGGTAATTACTTACTAATTTAATTGGGGTGAAATGAAACATATTTCAAGTACATTGTTAGTTTCTACTAGATAATTATTACTAACAACTTTATCAACTAATGTAAGTCGAACAAGACAAATAATTATCACACGTATTTTAATATTGAATAATATTAATAATTTCTATTTCTTTTTAAATAGTAAATTTAGAGGATGTTACAATACTCATCCCCTTAAAAATAGTTTCGTCCTCAAAACTATCTAGACATAAAAGGATTCGTAAGGAATTATTTTATTCACGACTATATAGTAGGTTCAAGTTACACAGTAAGTCGTGCACTAAAGAGAGGTGAGTCAACGGACCACTTAATAACCAAGTCTTTCCTTAGCCAGAATCCCGCTAGCTAATACAACTTTTTACGGTATTACTTTTCCTTTCTATTGTGGGGGACAATATATGTTCAAGTCACATGGTAGACATGCTAATTGTTTCACTATTAATCTTCTTTTTCCATTTCTATCCCTCTCTTTACTTTTTCGCTAGACATGCTAATTGTTTCACTACTTACTAATCTAAGAAAAAAGAAAAATATGATCCTTACATTGCTTTGTTACATTCATTGAAAATGCATTGGTACGTGTCTACTTGAAAGCTAAGAAACAAATTTAGGGTCCATTAAGTTTACATTTATGGTCCAACTTTATAAAAAGGCCTTGTAAATCATATGCACATTATAGAGGCAAAGTTACGTGGCAAAGAGTCACAATATAAAATTTAAGAACTCAAATTTCCAATAATTTTTGTACTTATACACCTAATGTTTATAAATTTTAATTTAAAGGACTAAATTATTATTTGGTAAATATCATAGATCAAATTAATGGACTATTATAATAATCAATTACTATATGTACAATTATTATGGAAAGGAAGGAGTATTAGATAATTTAGTTTTTTTGAATACTTTTCAAATTAAATATATTACTTTGAAATTATTTATGAAAAGATTAAATATCTAATATTTTAAATAATGTCTAAAATTTTAGTGTTTTTTTGTGAATAAAAAAATTAATTTGTAATATCTATTTATATAAAGTTATATATAACTAATTTTTTAAAAGGTAAAATTTTATTAGAATAAAAAATAAAAATAAAATAAAAACTTTAGAGGAGTAAACCAAACACAAGCAAAAAAGTTGGAAAAGAAATAAAAATAGTCAAAGCTAACTTAAAGAGTATATAACTATAACTAATACATACTACTATACTAGTACAATTTAATAATATAAAATTATTATTAAATATATTTAAATAGGTTTTTATTTATTTAATATATTTAATGTTTTTGACTTCAATAACAACTACTGCTTATTTAATTTTTAGTTGTCCATATATATATACATACGTGTGTGTAACAGCTCACTTCCATTTGACATTATTTTGCAAGGATCATAATGAAGTTAGGAAGCATTCTCCTAATAGTGGGAGCTATATTTGCTCTCTTCGCCCTTACCAATGGATCTGGTATGCACATCATAACTTATTGCCTTACTTCTATTGTCAATATTCATGTTATATGCCTTTTAATTTTGAAAAGACTTAATTGTTAAGAAATTCCCTATAATAATGATAAACTAAATTTTTAAGGGTAAATATTTCCAATTAAAGATCAGGCTAAAATATATTATTACAGTGAAGATGTTTTGATGATAATTTTGTTGGTTATATAATATTGTAGACGTAGCCTACCCAGACATCAAATTTTGTCCTCGAGTTCTGCAAGGGTTAAGTGGTGATTGTCTCAATGCTCAAAAGGATTGCTATGCTGAATTCAATGGACGGTATAAAGACGCCCAAGCTCGACATTGTAGATGTGACACTACTTCTAATAATTCACACCAATGTTCATGTTGTATTGTTTGTGGATTAGCGCAATATCTACCTAGTTTTTCCACAAACCAATTACCCGTTCAATGTTAATAAGCATCATAATAGAATTTAATAATCAATGTTAAAATTTGTTGTTTATGTTTTTGTGATTGATTCTTTTGAATCAATTTTTTATTTTCTATTTATGTTATTACTTTTTCGTAAAATAATTGTTTTTAAAAGTTTGTATCTGTTTGTTATGATTTTTATTTAAAGTGAAAATATGATAATAATCTAAAAATTATTTAAAATAAGAAGTTATTTTTAATAGTTTTTTTAAAAATTGTCTTTTATAACTAATATTTTTATTAAAAAATGTGTTTTTTACATATCAGACAAACAACTTATCCAAAAAAAATTATAAACTAAATAAACGCAAAGTAACTTTTCATTTTCTTAAAAATATCTATAACGTTGGTTCCTTTGTTCAAAATTTTTAAAATGTGATTTTGACTTTATATTTTAAAATTATTTTTATAAGAATTTATTTAAAAATAGTATAAACTCAAATTCCGAAACATATATTCCGAGATTTTTTATATTTTTGTTTTTCTAAACTCAAATTGATTTTTTTTTAAATATAAAATGAATATAGTTTAAGTAAAATGTGGGAGTAGTAGGGATATAATTTAATTTGGAGCGTGAAGTTTAATTTTTCTCATTTAATACTTCTGATAGTTCGGCTCATCAATTGATCACTGGAATATCTTGTCACATGGATTGATCCTAGTCGAGTGACCTAAGTTATGGAAAATATTTGTGCACTGTTATTCGTCTAAATTTTTTAAAGAAACTAAAATAAAAATTGGCATATTTAGGGAGTCAAAAACTTATCTAACCAAAATATTAATAACATTGTGAATAAGTTTAGTATATGCATTTGTACGTGTTACCAAGTGATTTTAAGCTTAATTTTTGTAATAAAGGATTTCAAGAATTATTTAATTATATATCTAATAATTAGTACTCCCTCCATCTCTCAAAATTTATCCCTGTTGCTAAGAATGGTCTCCCCAAGATTAAGGGGATGTCATTGTCTTCCTCCATGTATAGTACCACAAAATCCATTGGAAAAAATGAACTTATCTACTTTTACCAACACATCTTCCACCACTCGATATGGGTGTTTCATTGAGTGATCCACAAATTGTAGCATCAGCTGTGTGTCTTTGACTCTTCCAATACCTAACCTTTTGTATATGGAAAAGGGCATAAGACTCACACTAGCCCCAATATCGCACAAGGCTTTCCCAAAAATTATATCCCCAATAGTGCAAGGAATAGAGAAGCTTCCACGATCCTTGAGCTTAGTTGGCAGCTTCCTATGTAGAATGGCACTGCATTATTTGGTAAGCATCATTGTTTCACCGCCGATTTTCCTTTTCTTTGATAGAATCTCCTACATGAACTTGGCGTACGTCGACATTTGCTCTAGTGCTTAAGCAAAAGGAATGTTAATTTGCAATTTAAAAAAAATCAAGAAACATATCAAATTGTTTTTTAGTTTCATCCCTTTTTAATCTTTGAGGAAATGGAAGTTGAATTTCTGGCTTTCGAAGGGCTTCTTTTTTCTGCACCACATGTTCTTCCTTCTTTTCACGACCAATGTCCTCCTCAACTGATGTCGGGGTGACCATTTCCTTCGAGTGGGTTGGAGCTAAATCACTTCCACCCTTTTTGGCTTTAGGTGGTACTGGTTCACTTACTTTGCCACTCCTCGTTGTCAAGACATTGACATTATTTCACGGATTCGGAATTGTGTTGTAACGCCTAGTTACGTGGGTATAAAAATTGAGGTAATAACGCTAAAGTTGTAAGAATCATATAAGAGAATAAGGTGTTGTAATAAATAATAAATTATTAGAAAGAAGTAATGTTATGAAATCTCAAAAATTTATCCTTACAACTGAAAAATATTTAGTAATTAAAATATCCAAACTGGGCAAATGGTGTCTAATCCCGACATAAAATGCAATGTAGACATTATGTCTACTTATTCTTGATCTACTAACCTAATCGAAGGAAATCACTCTTCTCAAGGGAGGTAGGACTTCTTAACTCTCGACGTCTCCAACGGTCTCAGTATCTGAAAACAACACTTTAATGAGATACAAAATCCCAGTGAATAATACACACAATTTCAAAACAAGTATTGTTCTCAGCCGGAGCGGTAACCGGAAAAATCGATCATGGCACCCGCCTTCATCCAAAAATATTCTTTAGAACTATTCGTGATATAACTAAGATTTCTCTATAATAACCAACTACTTTCAATAATTAATTAAAAACTCATCAAATAAATTAACGATACTCCACATCTATTATAATCAGATAATTCTAATATACACATTTATTCCACAAAAATAATCAGTTAATTCAATGATGGAGATATACTCCTTCTGCAAAGTGAGTATTATCTAATCATGTGGAGCACCAGCTCATCCAGTGTTGGGTACAAGACCCATTTGTGTGGAGTTTAAACCTCATCTCTTTGTGAAGTTTAAAACTCATCCCGGTGGAGTTTAAACCTCATCTCTTTGTGAAGTTTAATACTCATCTATGGGTGGAGTTTAAACCTCATCTCTTTGTGAAGTTTAATACTCATCTATGGGTGGAGTTTAAACCTCATCTCTTTGTGAAGTTTAATACTCATCTATGGGTGGAGTTTAAACCTCATCTCTTTGTGAAGTTTAATACTCATCCAGGTGGAGTTTAAAACCTCATCTCTTTGTGAAGTTTAATACTCATCTATGGGTGGAGTTTAAACCTCATCTCTTTGTGAAGTTTAAAACTCATCAATAGGTGGGGTACAAGACCCATCTCCAGCACACACAATCAAAATCATTCATAATCTTAACCATCATATTCGCAAAATCATGTTTATGACATAATATTTCATTTGAATATATAATAACAGTGATCATTCAAGAAAATATAATAAAACAATCTTTTTAAAGAGTATATATATATCTCAAACACATGCAATCCAAATAATTCATATTTCAACAACCATATTTGAAAAATCATATTTATAATCTACTATTTCATTTGAATATATGGTAACAATGATCATTCAAGAGAATATAATGATGCAGTCTTGTTAAAGGATATATATCTATCAAACACATGCAATCTAAATAATTCATATTTTAACAATTATATTCGTAAAATCATATTTATAATATAATATTTCATTTGAATATATAATAACAACAATCGTTCAAGAAAGTATAATAAAACAATCTTTTTAAAGAATATATATCTCTCAAACACATGCAATCTAAATAATTCATATTTTAACAATTATATTCGTAAAATCATATTTATAATATAATATTTCATTTGAATCTATATAATAACAACAATCATTCAAGAAAGTATAATAGAGTAATCTTTTTAAAGAATATATATTCAAACAGTCGTCAAAATGGTAATTTAACAACAATAATAAATAAATCAATTTATAATCTGTTATCACAATTCATAAAATCTCAATTTTAATAGAGTTAGGTTCTCGACAAAGATATATTTTTATAAGAAAATACCAATCAAAATATCTAACTCTTTTTCCATACTAAATTTCCAAAATAGATGTACCATGAAAGTTTAAAGGGTGTGATTACTCACCTCTTGAAGCGTTATCCGATAAAAATTCCTTCTTTGTCACTCACTATTAACCGTTATCGCATCCGCAAAATACTTTAGCTTCTCTCCAATTCGATATAATTCTACCTTTTGAGAATTTAATTGTGTAGTATTTTTATTTTTCTTAGTGGCTACTTATAGTTAATTACTTATATGATATCCTAAGTTTCACAACTAATACGTTACAACAACTTAACCTATAATTTCTACCACTTAATTGGGATTGATTGTTATAATCCAAGCGGTGCAACAATTTAGCCTATATTTTCTACCACTTAATTGGAATTGGTTGAATTAGCCTAATCCCAAAGATAATTATGTAATTAATTCTAAACACTGAAATTAGGACGTTACATGTGTCACTAGGAAAATTTCAAGGCGCTCTTTGTGCTGCGTTGTTGAGCAAGTTGATCCAGTTGGGTCTCAAGATTCTTTATTGAGGTTGAGTGATTTTTCTAGATGGCTCTTGACTCTTCAATGAAAGAACTTGTGTTCGTTACTAACTTCTCAATAGCAATCAGGCATGCATCTTTTCGAGTGGAGCTTGATTTGCTTGAGATTCACCCTGTTGATCTTTCCAAGAAAAATTTGGATGATTTCTCTAGCCCGAATCGTACGTACTAGAGTAGGGATTATTCTGCTTCCCATTGTTACCCACAAAATTCACCTCCTCTGGTTCTTCTGTATCATCTTAACCTGGTACTTTACAATCTCCATGTTTATGTGCTCTCCCACAAAATTCACTACCAGCATGTTTCAATAATTTGACAAGGGCCACTTAAGGTTTTAATTCAAAGATAACATCCCTTCAATAATTCACAACCAGTATGTTTCATCCATTTATTTATCTCAACAACAATACCATCTTCTATCTATTTTGATAGCAACTTCACTTCAACCAACCCAACATCCATAACATTCAATTCTAGTATACAAAAATTTTGCATTTTTTTCTAGAATATCTTTTTTTTTTTTAATACCAACACTCCCTATTTTATATACCAGATTGTCCTACTTATGGGTCCAATAGAAAGTTGTTGGCCTAGAAGGCGACCAACTGAATACCACTCTGAAATGGACCTAGTTGGAGGTCGCTGACTTAGGGGGGACCAAGCTGAAGACCACTCTAAAGTGGACCTAGTTGGAGGTCGCTGGCCTATGAGGCGACCTCTTACTAGAGTCAGATTCAAATTTTTTTTTTTTTTTTTTCTGTCCTGTTATGCATTATTATATTATATTTATATTAATAAATAATTAAATTAATAAATAATAATAATAATAAATGATACACTAATAAATAATAATAATAAATAATACATTAATAAAAAATATATTAATAATAAATAATAAAAACAATATTATTGTTATTATTAAAAATGATTATAATAAAAAATAATTAAAATAGAAAATAAAAGATTAGATTATAAATTTAAAAGAAAATATATTAAAAATACTAATTGGACAATTGTTTATTTAATAATTAAAACTAATTATAGTATTTAAAAAAACAAAATACTAACTAACTAACTAATAATAATAATAATAATAATAATAATAATAATAATAATAATAATAA
>NC_021162.2:7128408-7145294 GCF_000331145.2 Cicer arietinum
CTAATAATAATAATAATAATAATAATAATAATAATAATAATAATAATAATAATAACAATAATAATAATAATAATAATAATAATAATAATAATAATAATAATAATAATAATTTTCTACTTACCTAATTGTACAATTTGTGATTAATTAATTTGCTAAAATTAATTTGCTACTTATCAAGTTGGACAATTTACAATTAATCAATTTGTTACTTACCAAATTGTATAATAGATTAATTTTCTCATTTAATGGTTAAATTAATGATTAATTACAAATTGCTAAATTAATGATCTCATTAAATGTGATTTAGTAAATAGATTAATTTTCTTATTAATTTACAAATTGATTTAATATCAAAAAAATTGATTCGTGTGATTGGTAAATTGAATTTGCATTACCTTGTTTGTTTAATTGAATCTGCATTGATTTGTGTGATTGATAAATTGATTCTGCATTAAAAAATTGATTCATGGGATTGGTAAAATGAATCTGCATTGATTCGTGTGATTGATAAATTGAATCTGCATTTACCAATCACATGAATTAATTTTGTTTGAAATTAAATCAATTTGTAAATTAATGAGAAAATTAATCAATTTACTAAATCACATTTAATGAGAAAATTAATTTTAGAATTTTGTGATTAATAATTAATTTAACCATTAAATGAGAAAATTAATCTATTATACAATTTGATAAGTAACAAATAGATTAATCGCAAATTGTCCAATTTGGTAAGTACCAAAATTTGGTAAGTATAAAATTAATTAATCACAAATTATACAATTTGGTAAGTAGCAAATTATTATTATTATTATTATTATTATTATTATTATTATTATTATTATTATTATTATTATTATTATTATTATTATTTATTAGTATTTTATTTTTTTAAATATTAAAATTAGTTTTAATTTGTTAAATAAATAATTTTCCAATTAATATTTTAAATGTATTTTCTTGTAAATATATAATATAATTTTCTATTGATAATTTTAATTATTTTTAATTTTAATTATAATATTTTTTAATAATAATAATAATATTATTATTATTTATTAATATATTATTTATTATTATTTATTAATGTATTATTTATTATAAATATTTATTAATATAATAATGCATAAAATGACAACAACAAAAATTAAAGCCTAGTAAGATGTCATCTTCTAGGTCAGCGATCTCCAACTAGGTCCATTTTAGAGTGGTCTTCAGCTGGTCGCATCCTGAACCAGCGACTTTCTATTGGACCCAAAACGTAGGACAATCTAGTATATCAAACTAGGAGTAAGACATTTTAGTATTAAAAAAAAAAAAGGATATTCCAGAAAAAAAATCCAAAAAAATTACATATATTAAGAAATTATATACAATAAATGAAAGAAAGAGAATAATGATTTTATTTAATTAATCTTTTACTTATTGGTTGATTTTCATTATCGTAACCTTGGAGTGTTAGGGATATTAATTAAAGAGTATAAATGATAAAAGTTAATAATGAATGTTAAGTTGAAAACTAAAATTATAATTATTTTATGACAAATTTTTCTTGCAAATGTGAAATTATTATGGAGGAAGGAGTATTAGATAATTTAGTGTTTTTGAATACTTTTCAAATTAAATATATTACTTTGAAATTATTTATGAAAAGATTAAATATCTAATATTTGAAATAATGTCTAAAATTTTAGTGTGTTTTTTGTGAATAAAAAAATTAATTTGTAATATCTATTTATATAAAGTTATATATAACTATCTTTTTAAAAGGTAAAACTTTATTAGAATAAAAAATAAAAATAAAATAAAAACTTTAGAGGAGTAAACCAAACCCAGGCAAAAAAAATGGAAAAGAAATAAAAATAGTCAAAGCTAAATTAAAAAGTATATAACTATAACTAATACATACTACTATACTAGTACAATTTAATATTATAAAATTATTATTAAATATATTTAAATAGTTTTTTATTTATTTAACATATTTAATATTTTTGACTTCAATAACAACTACTGCTTATTTAATTTTTAGTTGTCCATATATATATACACATACCTGTGTGTGTAATAACTCACTTCCACTTAATTGTCATCGTCCCAAATATATATTTAACAGTTCTATTTGATATTATTTTGCAAGTATCATAATGAAGGTAGGAAGCAATCTCCTAATAGTCGGAGCTATATTTGCTCTCTTCATCCTTACCAATGGATCTGGTATGTACATCATAACTTATTGCTTTACTTCTATTATTAAAATAATTTATGCACTTCTTAATATCGTTTATTAAAATTCCTAAAAATAAAAAAGAATGATTTTTGTTCTAAGTTAAATTAAACTGACTTGTGATTAAATTATTTGATCATATGTTAGGTGAAATGCGCAGATTGGGTGAAACTACCTATTGTCTTGAATCTGCGACAGTTGATGGAACATGTGACGATCCATCTAGGACTTGTGACGAAGTATTCATGAATGAATTAAAAGGATCATCGTCTATGGCTAAAGATTGTCAATGTCAAATGCTTTCTAAGAATTCGCGTCGTTGCACATGTTGTATTAATTGTAATGTGGCTATTAATATGACTCCTAGTAAACAATGTAATATGTAATTAATGGAATTTTCCATTAAAAAAGTGTTCTTGAACACTTATTAAGAAAAACACTTATTAAAGAATAAAATAAAATAAATAAAAGAAAAGTTTTGTGTGAATCTATCTATCTTACAATCAATAAATCTTATGTCATGTATATTTGGAAGATATAAAAAAAAATTATATTTAGTATTACAAACATTTCAAACTAATTTATCATTCAATTAATATGCACTATTTAAATCATATCTTAAAAATAAGAATTATTTTATAAAAATATTAAACTATCAAATTATTTAATCAATGTTTTTATATAAAGGCCAATGAAGAGGAAAAGTATCACAAAAGATGAAGGCCTCTCAACTTTTAATTACAATGCTAACTTGACTATTTTAAAATAAATTTGATATTAACAATTTAAATTAATATTAACAAGAACTAACAATTATTGACACAACTAATTAATAAAAATTTTCCTTTCTAATTTTTAACATAAAACAAAGAAGCATAAATTTTTTTACAATTATGAAGTTACGCACAATATAGTCCTTCAAAAGTAAGACAATCACAAGACAAGTACAATTTTAGAAAAACGTATAACACATAACACAATATATTAAGTACAAATCAGATAGTTAAATATAATACACAACCAAACACAACTATAATGACTGACATTTGAGTGATATTGATTTGATATTTGACCCGTTCAGTGTAACACTCTAATTTTTATAATAAACTATCTTACTAATGAAATATGATTTTAAATAATTACTTTAGTGTTAAAATTATTTTAAAATATATATGGATAAATTTAGTGACTAATTTTCGTTATATGAGTGTATTCTATGATGTGTTAATGTGATACATATTTGACTAAGTAAATGAAATAAATAACAAATATTATATTTTATTATTTTACATATTTTTTCTATAAATAATAGTATTTTAGGGTATATATTTTAAGGTATAAAATTTTAGGCGATTTTACGTGTATATGTGCGTTCGTAGTTAATGCGATATTTTCTTGTATGTTTGACTAATGTTAAGTGTGTACATAATTATATTTAATTTTTTCTAAATATATCCTATTTTAATTATTTATTTTACAAATAATCATCTTGAGTTAATACAATATTTTCTTGTATGTATGATTAATGTTAACTGTACACGTAATTATATTTAATTTTTTATAAATATATCCTATTTTAATTATTTATTTTACAAATAATTATCTTGAGGTATTAATAATATTGATACTGAGTTTTTATTTTTTTTTATATAGTTGCTATGGTATGATGATTTTATACATATTTATTTTGATTTAGTAATTAATATAAATTATTGATGTTATATTTATTTATTTATTTTATCCTTTCGAATATTCTATAAAGTGTTTTGGAGAAAAATTAGATTTATCTATGTTAATAATAAATAATATTATTTTAAAATGAGTATTTTGGAGAAAAAATTCCTAGAAAAGTAAATAAATTATTTATTTATTAAGTGCTTTTAGAAATACTAGAAAGTGAATTTTGGATCAGACGTCTGTTTACACTCCTATTTTCTACTTCTACATATTAATTTGGGCTGTTACTAGTTGAACTTTTCTTTCCTACACATGCGAGTTGTAACACCCTAAATTTTAAAATAAACTATTTTATTAGTTAAGTACGATTTTAAATAATTAATTTAATGTTAAAATTATTTTAGAATATATGATGATAAATTTTCTTACTAATTTTTCGTTATATAGGTGATTTATATGATGTGCTAGTTTTATAAATATTAGATTACATGAGCGATATAAATAATAAATATTATATTTTATTCTTTGATCTATTTTTTTAAAATAATAGTATTTTAGTGTAATATATATATATATATTTATTAAAAAAAAGATTTTATACGATTTTACGTGTATATACGTGTACCCAATTAATG
Source organism: Cicer arietinum (assembly GCF_000331145.2). Classification (NCBI taxonomy): domain Eukaryota; kingdom Viridiplantae; phylum Streptophyta; class Magnoliopsida; order Fabales; family Fabaceae; genus Cicer; species Cicer arietinum. The sequence continues at coordinate 7,132,948 of NC_021162.2, forward strand.
TAATACTTTTATGTGCACTTGACTGATATTAAGTATGCACGTAGTTACATTTCAATTATTTATAACTATTTTCTATTTTTAGTTATTTTTTTTTATAAATAATTATCTTGAGATATTAGTGATATTGTGTTTGATTTCCTTTATTTTTATGTACTTATTAAGACATTGTGATTTTATATATATTTATTAAGATTTAGTAATTAATATAAAGTGTTGATGTTATATTTATTTATTTTATAATTTCGACTATTCTCTAATGATGGTAATATTTTAATTTGAGTATTTGGAAAAATAAGTATTATTATAGGGATTATTTTGAATATGAGAGTTTTGGTTATTAATGTATTTTAAAAGGTTAATTATTTTTATTTATAAATTGTTAGTTTTGAAATATTAATAATGTTTTATTAATGAAATTGTGTTTAAAAATAAAATAAAATAAAACTAGTAAAACCTAAAAGGAGACCTTTGACCCATTTGTGAATCCTAATTGTTAATAAAATAAAACAAGCAAAAAAAGGAAGAGAGTTGGACGGCGGCGGTAAAACCAAAGAGAAACACAACAACAATCCATAGTTTGACACCGATGATTGATAACTATCCAGAAAACTTTCTCCATTTTCGCTCAAATTTGAGTATGTTATTTCATTCATTTAACTAGTTCCAGAATTTTAACAACCCCAATTTCTCTCTAAAATACCCGACTTCTCCGGTTGTAGAATTCCTTATTTTGCACCGTTCTCCTTCACCGTAAGTCCGATTTGAGTGAAACCAACGCCAAAACGACTGTGTGAAAAGTGGCTATATTATCCACTGATTGGTTTTCTGATTTATGATCGATTGATGGACAAAGATTCAATGAACAAAGGCTGTTTGCTCGTGGAATCCTATTTGTGTGTGAAAGCGTCGAAATAAGGTAAGGGGTGAGAGAGCGTTTGAATTCATGAGTGTAATATATTGTGAGATGAACGGGAAAACCGTATTTCTCAATGATTCATCCGGGACTCGCTACGTATGGCAATAGCCCTTTGAGGGATAAATTAATTAATGTGAAAATATGGAAAATTGTGAGATTAAAATATAGAATAGAAATATTTGTAGGGTGTTGATTGATTTAATTATATGTAATGATGATGATGTACGATTAATAATTGTGACATTATAAATTTGTGATAATGTTTGATTGATGATAGTGATGCTATAAATTTGTGATGAGTTTATGTGATGATGATGATAGTGATGTTCTAAACCATGATGAGAATATTGAATTAACCCCATAATTGATGAAATAATGGTGATTTCAATGTGTGTTTGAGATGACCATTTTAATGGAGTATCATATACCAACGAGGGGAGAAAATAAATATTGTAAATTTATGAAGTGGAGATTATTTTGTCATCATATAGGTAGGGCCTGACAAGCCTAGTGATTCTAGGGAAGTACAACTGAATAAGTCTGATCGTGGCGGTCTGCTGTCGAGCCTTAAGGCAAGATTGTTAGACCTTGGAGGTATTTGGGTGGGGAATTCCTAGGTGACTTGGAGGTAGCACTCCAAATATCGAGAGCTACCACGCAACACATGTTTACCTCGACTGTCACGTATATGTGTCTCGGGTTGAGTTGAGGGGATCTATGAGGACATGGTCAATTTGAATTGTCCGTCCACTGGGATGGTGGCATAGTATCAAGCCTCATAACCAAGTACTTCAAAGTTAGAATGGTACCACACTGTGAAGTAGAGTTTAAGCTCATGCATATCATTGCATTTTCTTGTGATTGTTTTGTTGTGATTAATATGTATTATGTGTGATAATAATTTATGCGATGATTTGATGTTACAGTGAAGTGTATGAATTTTCTTTGATTTTGACTATATAATGTGATGTTTTTCCTTGAAGAATGTTTGTGTAATGATACGGTTTATTGATGATTAATTGCATGTTCCTCTTATTTATATTATACTATCAACATGATTTCAAAACTTACCTCCTTCGTTGTTTGTGTTTGACTGGCTTGGCCCTGCGTTTGCAAAATCGCAGTTATTACAGGTTAATGAGTCTCAAAGTTCAAGTTTGGGAGAAACCCCGCTCTGATAGGTGATACCGGGAATTAAGAGTTGTAATGTGTATTTTACTTATGTTATTACAAATGACTTTTTATATGAAAACTTAGTACGAGTAAGTCTTGGGAATTAAATCAGGAAATTCTAGTTAAATCAAGTTCGTTGATATTGTACTATTTTAATTGAGGAACAAAGTTGAATTGTTACATGTGTATTTAGAGAAACGTAATATCCTAAATTAGATATTAAAGTTTTTACTCTCTTTAATAGATTTTCTTTATCCGCTGCAAGTTTTCTTCAAATAATTTAGTATATATTATTATAAATGTTATTTTGGGAGTTTAGGGTGTCACACGAGTTGTTCATTACACCCTTATTTATGTCTTAGACTTGATTGTCCTGTGTTGGGCCTTACAGTTTTACTCTTGTATATGTACATATTCTATCTGTATACCTCCTGCAATTAAAAAATAAAAAACAAAAAACATACTAATGGCAACAAAATCGCAACAAACCTTTTTTCTCTCAAATTCACTCCCACCAATTCCTTGTCATTTGAATCGATCCCAACCTCTATCCCACACAAAATCGGCCACTGAATCCATTTTTGGCATCAATTTTACCAATTGTTGCTCTGTTTCTTCAGAAACAGCTACGTTTCTTTCCTTGGGAGAGCTGTTTTTGGCTGATTCTAATCACCATGTTTGTCGTCTCAAAAAACTAGCATCATTTTTGAATTCATCTCATTGAAACCTTAAAGAAGCACTACCCATTTGCATTTTTCTATGAAGTTGACATCGGATCCTTCCGACACTTCGACGAGTTGGTGAGACTTTTTATGCAGTGTTTTCTCGTCGTTTTGACTCCATTTTTGTTCCTAAGTATTTTTAATTATATAACATTTATTTTATGCTTCGCATAATTTATCAGTCACGTCTCGACGATTTTGTCAACTCGCCGTTTATCGGGTTCGCTCACTGTACTTTGTCGATTTGCAGTTGTTGTTGAAAACATTCATTGATTTATGTGTTTGAGAAAGCGTCTAAATAAGGTAAGGGGTGATAGAGAGTTTGAATTCATGAGTATGATATAATGTGAGATGAACGGGAAAACCGTATTCTCAACTATTCATCAGGGGCTCACTACGTATGGCAATAGCCCTTTGAGGGATAAATTAATTATCGTGAAAATATGAAAATTGAGATTAAAATATAGAATAGAAATATTTGTAAGGTGTTGATTGATTTGATTTCTTTAAATGTGTGGTATTTGATATTATTGTGATATTAAGTGTCAAATTAATTTTATGTATATGTTTATTTATGTGATGTGATAATAAAAGATGGATGCATTGTGATAATGATGATGTATGATTAATAATTGTGAGGTTATAAATTTGTGATAAATTTATGTGATGAGGTATGATTGATGATAGTGATGCTATAAATTTGTGATGAGTTTTATGTGATGATGATGATGTGTGATTATTGATAGTGATGTTATAAATTTGTCATGAGAATATTGAAGTAACCTTGTAGTTGATGAAATAATGGTGATTCCAATTTGTGTTTGGGATGACGGTCTTAATAAGTCCAACGAGGGGAGAAATGAAATATTGAGAATTTGTGAAGTGGAGATTATTTTGTCATCATATAGGTAGGGTAAGACAAGCCTAGTGATTCCGGGAAACTACAACTGAATGAGTTTGATCGTGGCGGTCTGTTGTTGAGCCTTAAGACAAGATTGTTAGACCTTGGAGGTATTCGGGTGGAGAATTCCTATGTGACTTGGAGGTAGCACTTCAAATATCAAGAGCTACCATACAACACACATTTACCTCGATTATCGTGTATATGTGTCTCGGGTTTAGTTGAGGGGATCTATAAGGACGTGACCGATTTGAATTGTCTATCCACCGGGATGGTGGCATAGTATCAAACCTCCTAACCAAGTACTTCAGAGTTAGAATAGTACCACATTTTGAAGTAGAGTCTAAGCTCATGCATATCATTGCATTTTCTTGTGATTGTTTTGTTGTGATTAATATGTATCGTGTGGGATGATAATTTCTCTTAAATGATTTGATGTGATAGTGAAATATATTGATTTTCGTTGTGTGATTTTAACTTTATAATGTGATGTTTTACCTTGAAAAATGTTTGTGTAATGATATGGCTTATTTATGATTAATTGCACGTTCTTCTTACTTATATTATACTATTAACATGATTTCAAAATTCATCTACTTCGTTGTTTGTGTTTGAGTGGATTGGCCCTACGTTTGAGAAATCGCAGTTATTACAAGTTAATGAGTCTTGAAGATCAAGTTTGAGAGAAATCCCACTCTGATGGGTGATACCAGGAATTAGAGTCATAAATTGTACTTTACTTATTTAATTATAAACAACTTTTTGTATGAAAACTTTATAAGTACTAGTAAGTTTTTGGAATTAAATTAAGAATTCATATAGTTAATTAAGTTTATGGAGATTGCACTGTTTTATAAGAAGGAATATTTTTTTTTAAGTGTTCCATTTATATTTTGAGAAATGTGATATCTTAATTAAGTTTCTTTTTATTTGAAAGAGTTTTTATTTATCTGCTAAATTTTTTATAGAAATATGATATAAATTATATATATATATATATATATATATTATTTTTGGGTTTATAGTGTCACACTCAATATTATTGGACAAACCCGCTCTAATACCACAAATGTGGCATCCGAAAATCCATTTCCAAATATAAGATAAAATGCTCTAGTATTAATAAAGAAATGCCACGGGTCCAAAATAAAATATAAACAAAATTCCATTCTTCTCAAACATTAGCTCAAGGTGCCACATTTACTCTTACACAAAACATTACATAAAGTTCTTATTTAAAAATCTCTTGAAATCAAAGCAATCAAAGTTTTTTATTCTTAGTCATTAAATTATACACATAACTTAGAGGTGATTGACTTCGTCTTAAAAAATAATAAAATACAAAATAGTACTTGATTGTTAATAATTTTACAAAAGTTTAAATATATTTTTTGTCCTTGTAAATATGTTTCGTTTTGATTTTAGTCCCTGTAATTTTTTTGTTTGATTTATACCCTTGCAAATTCTAACAAGTTTTAAAAAAGTCATTTATGAATCTTTTTTAGTAAAAAAAATGGTGACATGGCTAATTTTGGATGAGATGACACACGGTGACCATGTAATTTTTGTTGACTAATTAATTAATTAATAAACCAAGTAAATAATAAAAACTCAATAATCTTCATCTTGAACCCCAATTTTTTTAATAAAAACTCAACAACTTTCATCTTTAACCCTAATTTCTTCATCTTCAAATCACAAATTCTCATATTTGATCCAAACCCTAAAAGTTATAATCTCTCATTTTTCTTACACCACACCTATAATTCTAACTAAACATGCATTATCTCGGTTTTGCAAGGGGGCTGGGGTTCGTAGCCAAATCTATGCGTGGTAGAAAAACTTACAATAGAAACACTAAATCCATATTGTGTAATATTTTTCAATCTTCAATTAATCTTGCAAACACAAATGTCAAACTATTGATCAATCCAAATTATACAAACCCTTACACGAAAAAATAAAATAAAATAAAAAGCCGAAAGAAATTTTAGGAGGAAAATTGCAACAACTGTGATGAAAAAGGGAAAAGGATAAGAGAGACTAAGACCATAATAGGAAGTCATAGCCAAAGCACAAGAAAATGAACAAGTCCAAAAGAGCCAAGACATTTCAAGGCAAATAAGAAAGGTCTTATGACTACTTTTGATTACTATAACGAATCACCAAATGATGATGAAGAGCATGCAACACATGGCAACTTGATATAGTCAAAGACCCTTAAGTCTTAAATAAAAATCAGATGATCTTTGGAGGCTTGTTAGAAAGGAAAACAAACAAAATCATCATTTTCCTCTAAAAATGTTGTTTCCACTTCTAGACCACTTGAAGTTTTACATCTTGATTTACAGATGGACATGGGTAAAGTTCCTTAAACAGAAGGATGAGTCACATAAAACCTTCACTACATTCTGAAAATAAGTTCAAAATAAAAAAGGTTTTTGTATTCTAACAATTGATAGTGATCATAAGGGTGAGTTTGAAAATAAATTTTTTGAAAACTTCTGTGATGAGAATGGAATTTTACATACATTTTCCCCTCCTAGAAAACCTTAACAGAACCGTTTTGTAGAAAGAAAAAATAGATCTATTCAGGAAATGAGGCACACCATGATTCACGAAATGAATGTTTGCCAAACACTTTTAGCCAGAAGAAGTGAACATTGCATGTTGTGTTCATAATAGAATCTGCATCAAACCTATTCCTTATAAGGCTTTTTATGAGTTTTAGGAAGGAATAAAGTCCAACATTTCATACTTTCATTAATTTGGTTGCGTATGTTATGTTTTGGATACCAAAGAGAATTTTGGCTAATTTGATTCTTGATTTCAAAAGTGCACTTTTTTGGAATAAAGGTCTAAAGTCTATAGAGTATACATCAAATAAACACCCATTGTTGATTCATGTCAAGTTTGATGGAAAAAAGCGTGATCATAAAAAGACAAATCTAGATGTAAACTTTGCAGATCTACAAATATCAGAAGAACCAAATATATGAGAGGAACCAACAAACCAACCTCAAATGAATCAAAAGATATGCTTTATAACTCAAGAACAAGCAATAATGAACCTCTCAAAAATCAAGATCATCAAGAATCCAAACCTAGATGGAAATACAAATATTCTCATTCAAACCATCTGATCATAGGAAGTGCAAATGATCCTCCGAAAACCAGATCCGCTTTTAAAGAAACATCTGTGTTTAGACTACTATTTGAAATTACACTTACAACTATAGACAAAACTCTATTTGTTTATGGATGGATAATGGCTATGCAAGAAGAGTTGAATCAATTCAAAAGGAATGATGTATGAGATCTTGTCCCCAAGCCTAAAGAAAAGAAGTCAATTAGAACCAAGTGGATTTTTATAAACAAAATCTGAATGAGAAAGGTGAAGTGGTTAGAAAAAAAGTTAGACTCATAACCCAGGGATAAAGTTAGTAGGAAGGTTAGTAAGTTTCTTTGATATTGACTATGTTGGAAACAAGCTATAAAGGAAAAACACCAGTGGGAATTGTACATTCTTTCGTGATAATCTAATCTTTTGGTTGAGCAAAAGACAAGGGACTATTGCTCTGTCAACATCAAAAGAAGAATATATCTCAACAACAATCCTTAATACTTCAGCTATAAAATTTCAAAATCAATGAAAGTAACATTCTTATCTTCTCTGATTATACTTCAGCTATATTTCTATCAAAAAAAAAAAAAAATCCTATTTCACATTCAAGGGAAAACATATAGAGATTAAACATCATTTTATAAGGGATTATGTCTAGAAGAGTATTTTAGATATTAAATTTGTTGACACTGATAATCAATGGGCTAATATTTTCTCAAACCCTTTACTAAGGACATATTCAATTTTTATAAATAAAAATTTAAACATTCTGCTTATGAAAAAATGATGTTTAAGCCTCCATATTTATTCCTTTGGTAAAATAGAGTAAATGGTTCAATGTATATATGCTCTACCTCTATGAAATTGATTTTTTTTTTCCTCTTATCAATATGAATTCCATTAAATCTTCATATGAACAGTTATTCTTGTAAGTTATGATACTCTAACAAGTGTTGTCCACATGTGTTTACGAGTGTGAGCTAGTTATGGTTTTAAAAACTCAAGTGTTTTCATAAAACTCACTCACCATTCACGATCACTCACAATTCTCACGTATTCCCACACTTTCTCTCTTTTAAACCTAAAACTTCATGGAAAATCTTTGAATGTCTCGTGCTTTAATGGCTTCAAGTTTAATCTCAAACCCTACACTTGGAAACATTTCTTATGTTTCTACCATGCAATGCAATCTTGATCATTTAGAAGCGCTTCATGAACTCCAAGGTAACATAAAAAATCTAGCCAAAAATGAATTAGATTTCATTAAGGACTTTGCTGGTGTGGGTTGGTTCGAGTACTTTAACCTAGAACAAGATGTGGCTTTGGATGTTATAGTCAAAGAATTCTTGTGATTTGTTGGTGACGACAAAGACGAAGAAGTATCTAGTACCGTGTTAAGGCTTCCCATCAAGATTACTCAACAATCCCTAGCGGCTATTACAAGATGTCCAGATAAAGGGATGTTGGTTTAAAATGATTATGATTCAAGGGTTGGCTCATTCAAGATTAATAAGGAGTTGTTCAAAGATCCTAAGAAGAATTCTAAGTTTGTGCAAGCACAGGGTACCTTTTAAAATTTTGATTGGGTGAGTGGTATCCAAAGCTGAGTTTATGGCCCATGTTAGCAAAAACCACAAGGGTCTAATGTAGAATATCTCTTATAGGATCAAGACCAATCTTCCAAACGTGATTTTGGAGCACACGGGGTCATGTGTTATCAAGTCTAAGTTAGACAAATCCAAACAATCCCCTACCCTAGACTTATCACTATTGTGTTGATGAGAATTCCCCTCATTGAAGCACTAGAGGAAGTAAGAGAAGTTATTCAATAAGAACACTTGGTTTCATCATCTGCACGAGTGTTCAACATTTCAAACGTCATCAAGATATGACTGATCTCTGCCAAGAATTTCATTCGACCTAGTGGTGATGCTATAAGGATATCTAGTAAAATTAGTGTATCTCAGGTCATTCCCTTTGTGGTTGAAGACTCTTATGCTCTTATCTATGAAGAATATAATAAATATGTAGTTTTGGAGTATATGAGGATGTGTTATTATAGCCAAGAGATGGCTCTAGTCTGTTTCCCTCTGCCTAAAGGTGCTCAAGTTTTTATAAAGAAAATCAAAAGGGTTGCCAAGGCATTAAGTATAAAAGAGGATGAGATAGAAGAAACAAATTCAATGAGGATGCAAAAAACATCACTATGAGGAAGAAACATAAAGTAACACCAAACTCTGAGAAAACTACTCCATCTACTATATTTGGTAATACAAGTAGTAATAAACAACTTGACCCAGAATCTCTCATACCCTCTACCCAACATATGAATGTAGTTGGCCTTTCCTCTAAGTTTGCCCTTGATACCTTATTTGACTTTGACTCCTCATATGTCATGTTTGAGGTAACCATAGCAAAACAATATTCAAATCTTAGACATAAAAAACATTTTCTCCTTCTCAAGACCAACACTCCAAACCCAACCCCATTAGCTACTCATACTAACCCTCTCAAAAAAACCTACCCTTTCCACCCTTGCATCTGACCTACCTCACAAAGACTAATGAATCCCTATCACCATGGCTGAGACAACAACTCAAGTCGTCATTGACTTAGTATCTGATACCTCTTTAGAAGTCTCCTTTGTTCCTCACTCAACCCTTTTTCATGTGGCATCTGCCACCTACATTAGCCTTACTGCAAATCCCTATGCTCATTCCACAAATTGAGATACCCTCCTTGGATGCTTATAATGTTGTTGCTTCAAGATCTGCAAAATATGCCTCCAGAAATTCATCAATCCTTTCTAGCATGTCAAAAAGGAAGGTTTTGAATGCTTGGAAACTAAGAGTGAGGCATTTATGGAACAAACATCCAATAATCAAGATAATATTCAGACTACCATAAGTTTAACCTTAGTTAGACTGACCAACCTAAATATGTAGTTTCCTATAATTATTTTCTTATTTGTTTGTAATGTTTTCTTTACTCTTTTTGTCAAATGACAAAAAGGGGAGAATATGTTTTTGAGAATTTTTTTTGAATTTATTTTACTAATATTCATAGATTACCTTCTCAAAATATCTTTCTTCTTACAATTAAACATTCAAATTTTAATGGGGAACCTTGTTATGATATTCTTTGTTAATTATGTTAACTCTTTAAAATTATAAAATTGTTCACAAAAAAAAAGTTTCTCATCATCAAAAAGCGGGAGATTGTGAGAATCAAGTTGGTTTTAAGAACTATGACCCTTACTTGTTTTGATGAGAACAAAATTATTCATTGGAAATAATTTAAAGCACTAATGTTCTATTTAAGTGTGTAATTACTAAATTCGGTTTATTCTGATGATTAGACTAAATTAAAGGAACACCAAGATTCTGCTATGATTGTTGTATTCTAAGTATGATGAACGATCCTTAAAGCCCTTAACAATACTTCCAAAGTCTGAACGATCCTTTTAGTTTGGCCATCAGTTTGGGGATGATAAGTAGTACTAAGGTGTAGCCTAGTCCCAAAAGACTTTTAGAAGGCTTTCCAAAATATGGAGGTAAATTTGGCGTACCTGTTTGATATTATGTTGTGAGATACCTCATGTAATCTTATTATATCCTTTATAAATAATTTGGCTAGCTTTAGGGCATTGTAGATAGTCCTAAGAAGTAAAAAATGGACTGACTTGGTCAATTTGTCTACAAGTACCCAAATTGAATCATACCTTGACTGGGTATAAGGTAGTCCCACTTCAAAATCCATGGAAATAGAATCCCATTTCCATTCAAGTATGTCTAGATGATGCAGTAGACCTACCGACAACAAAGGTAGCCACGTCATTCTTTATGCCTGGCCACCAATAATTCTTCTTAAGATCTTGATACATCTTAGTGTCTCCAGGGTGAATGGTCAATTGGCTCTTATATGCTTCATCTAATATTATTCTTTCTAATTCCTGGTCCCTAGGTATACATATTCTGTTTTGAAACAAAATTGTCCCATCTATTGACCCTGAAAATTTCTCTTGATCCTTCTTAGCCTGTAACTCTCCATCTAATTCTTGGGACTGCCTATTTTGATTCCTAAGATCAATGGTTATTTTCAACTAGTTTAATAGAATCCCCCCTCGAAGAGGTGTCATCTTTATATAGAAATCTCTAAAGTTTTCTAGTAATATCAACTCCTAAATCATCATATGTAGTGACTTCCTACTAAGGACATCGACTACTACATTCCTCTTGCTTGGGTGGTACCTTAGCTCAAAATCATAATCCTTCAAGAATTCCACTCACCTCATCTATCTCATATTGAGTTTCATGTAATTAAATAGGTACTTTAGACTTTTATGATCATTGAAGACATCAAAATATACTCCATATAGATAATGTCTCCAGATCTTTAGAGCAAACACTATGGCTGCCAGTTCCATGTCATGAGTTTGGTAATTCCCTTATGTGGTTTCAGTTGCCTTGAGGCATAAGCCACTATTTGACTGTTTTGCAACAGTAAACAACCCAAAACCTTTAATGATACACCACATTATACAACAAATCCTAAAGTTGGATATGAGATTGCCAACACAAGGGCAATGGTTATTTTTGTTTTGAGTGTTTGAAAACTCTTCTCACATTCATGATCCCATACAAAAGGGTAATCCTTCCTAGTTAACCTAGTTAAAGGCAAGGCAATTCGGGAAAATTTTCTAATGAATCTCATATAGTATCTTGCCAATCCTAGGAAGTTCCTGATTTCAGTTACATTCTTAGGTTGTTCCAAATCCAAAACTGCCTCTACTTTAGAGGGATCCAATGTCACTTCTCCCTTAGTGATCACATGGCCTAAAAATATCACTTCTAACATCAAGAACTCACATTTACTAGGTTTAGCATATAGTTTCCTATCTCTAAGTGTTTGTAAGTGTAAGACCCTTAATTTTAAATCCTAAAATTATACAATTTTAGGGTATTTGGTGTTGAAGTTCTTAGGCTTTTAGCCTAGTTTTTGGTAATTGGAGGGTTAAATGCCAAAAATATATTTTTGGAATTTAAATAAAAATTATTTGTCGAAGAATAATTTATTTACGTTACGAAGAATTGGACACCAGAGAGTTTTGTTAAAAATATCACTTGTCGCTGAAAATTTTATCTGTCAATTGAGTTGCGACGAGAGTAGATATTTTTATCAAAATGGTTTGAGAAGTGATGATTTTCATAAATATCTAGATATTTAGGTATTTATTGGTTTAGGTTTAATTATTATATATATATTATATATTATTATTATTAGTAATATATATATAGATCTATATGTATTAGAAAGGAAAGAAGGAACAGAGAAAGAAAACTAAAACGTTTCCTTCGTTCCCTGCCTTGCGACACTCCTTCTTCATCCTTCTTTCTTCTCCTTTTGTTTTCTTTCTTTTGCTTCAAGAAATGAAACCCAAGGCTTGGTGGGTTAGAAAACAAAGATTCCTCAACTTCATTCTTCTTGTTTGATTCGAAAACGAAGAAAAAC
>NC_021162.2:7147073-7156580 GCF_000331145.2 Cicer arietinum
GTGTAGTCGAATACAGACTGTTGTATTCGAATACAGACATGCTGTTTTTGCTGGTGAATGCTGAAACAGCCTTGTATTCGAATACAGAGATGTTGTATTCGAATACAGCAGTGTTGTTTTGTAAAAAACTTCATTTTTCAACCTTGTTTATGAATGTTTGGCATATGGAAACCCTTTTAAGGTGCATGCTAAGTTGAAAGATTATTTTGTGCATTTAAAACTTAAATGTTAGTGTTATCTATTAATTTCGGTTGGTGACCCTTTACAACTATTGTGGAAATCTGGGCTTTGCCCTCAGATGAGAGCCAGGACGATCCTACTGGTTCGTACCCTACGGATGGGAATGCTTGACTGGAGCTACGTCAAGAGGATCTCACGGGGCGCGTGGAGATCACTCAGGGTGTATAGTTTTTTGGTAGGATGATCAGATTAAGTTGATGTATAGGGACTATACGTCCTTCTTTTTGGGTTGGAGTATTTTAATTTGGAAAACTGAATTGATACTAATATTGTCAGTTTGACATCTTATTTGAATGGGTTCCATGTACCATTTGTTGTTGTGTAAATGCTTTGGATTTATATTTGGAGAAACTTTTCCGCTGCTTGTAAATTATAATGACTCAATTATTTATCCAAAGGCATTTCCTTATTTATTTCTCTGTTTTAGTTTAATTTCTTTTGAAAAAAAAAATACACCCTCGCTTTGAAAATCGTGGTGTTACAGTAAGACTATATGAAGATGTTCTACATTTTCCTTTAGGGTTTTTGAGTATATCATAATGTCATTTATAAGTACCACTACAAATTTATCAAGGTAGAGTCTAAATATCCTACTCATGTTATCCATAAATACAGTTGGGGCATTAGTTACCCAAAAAGACATGCCTAAGAATTCTTATGCTTTAACCTAGGTCTAAAGGCTATTTTTGGGATATCCTCTAACTTTATTCTGATATGATGATATCCATATCTCAAATCAATCTTGGAAAACACAGTAGCAAACCCTAATTAGTCTAAGAAGTCATCTATCCTTGGTAGAGGATACTTATTCTTAATGGTTACCTTATTGAACTTTTTTAATCTATACGAAGCCTCATCAACCATCCATTTTCTTCACAAACAACACATGAGCTCCACAAGGTGACACACTTGGGATGATGAATTGTTTGATTTCTGATCCACTAGCTAATTTTTCAGCTCATTCAACTCTAAGGGGAACATCCTATAAGAGGCAATGGAGATTGGTCCTATTCTAAGTCTATAGAGAATTCGATTTCCCGTTTTGGAGGAAAGTATGTCACACATTTTGGAAAGACATCATAATACCATAGACCACAAGAATGTTTGATAATTTTATTTCTAACCCTGAGTTAGAGAATGGCAACAACAATATGCCTTGAACCCCATTGTTTAAACATTGGAAAAGTTCAGAAGTATAAGATAGGGGAGGAAATTTTGGTTGCTCTAGTTGGGAAATGCTTAGAGGAATGATAATTTCCTTACCACGGCAGACTAGAGTCACTGAATATTTAGACATCCAATCCATTCCTAGTATAATGTCTAACCCCTTAAGGGATAGACAAACTAAATCTATTAAAAATTTATGTCAAATAAGATAATTGGACACGAATGACACAATAAGGGAGTTTTAATTGAATTCTTAGTTGTCGTAGTTACGATTAAAGGAAAAGGTAATTCAAGTAAAGGAAGATTGAGTTGCAACACACAATATGAGGATGTTAATGAATGGGATGCACAAGTGTCAAACATGAATCAAAGAAGTTTGATTTATGAAAGAAGTACTAGTAATCAAATTGTGACTCGGGCTTTTCTTAGCACCCAAGGCAAAGTCTCTCCTAGTGTTAGGCTTGCTTGGGTTGGGACCTCCTTGTTTTTGGCGCACTAGACAGGAATGAGCCATATGACTAGGTTGTTTGCAGTAATAACAGACTTAATTTCCATCCAAACACTCTCCCCCTATGTTCTCTACCACACTTAAGATACTTATTTGCTCTTGGGGAATTGGTGGTCTATACTTGCTTTCCCTTCCATTGAGGAGTATTTACCTTCAATTGTTGGCCAAATTTTCCAAACTCTATTTTTTGTTGCCACTTAGCCTTCCTTTCTTCTTGTACCTTCTTTAAAAATTTTTCAACAATGTAGCTCTTGTGTACAAGAGTATAATAATTGGTAAGCTCTACATGGCCAATGTTTCCTCTGCTTTCATGCCTCAATCCCTACTCAAGCTGGTTTATCTTCCATTCTTTAGTAGGTGCATACTGGGCATGAGGGAAACTCCTGGCTCCTTTCATGTCTCCTTATTGCAGTTTCAAACTCCAGTTCCTTTTGTCTTTTGGATAGTACTTGTCCAAAAAGGCCACTTCATAGTGTTTCCAATTCACAGGGGTTCCTTGAGTCTAAAGAAATGTCTTTACACTCCTCCACAATTACTTTACCTCACCCGTCAGTAAATGGACAACAAATACACTTTCTATTCTTTAAAACATGACACTACTTGAAGTGCCTTCTTAATCTCATCTAGCCAAGCTTGGGCCTTTGAGGGATTGTGGCAGCCCTAGAAGGTTAGAGGCTGCAACTTAATAAAATCATAAAATACCCTATTGACATTTTGAGTGTCGTCTCTTTGCATTTCCATTTGTTGTACCAAATTATGGGTATTTGTGGCTTGCATTTGAATAGCTTTCGTCATCCTTTACTACGATTCTATAGTAGGTGGTGGAGTCATACTATTTTCAAGGCTAAAGTTCCTACTTGGTCTTCCTCTCCTCCTATATCCTTCAGCCATAATTCTGCATACCATACACAATACTAAGTTTATCATACTTAATATTTGGTGAAATGTTAATTATAATGTATAGTGAAAGAAAACTATTATAATTCATAAGCCCTAACCCATAGTCCTATTGAATCAATTAGGCTCTTATACCAAAATGTAAAACCCATTCCATTTATCTAGAATATGGAAACTAGATCCATACATCTTAATAAAAGTAGAGGCAAATTACAATGAATAATAAATTAGAATCACGAACATAACTGAAAACTACATTTATAAATAGAGTTTACAATTTGTTTAAGAGATTCATAAAATATATTATCATGAAAGTAAACTACAAATGTTTGATTACATCATACAATAAAAAGAAACATTAAATTTTAATTCCAACTAGTTTGGAATTGATCTTCTGATGCAAAATTTGTATCACCTGTTCCTCCAGCTTCTATGAAAAATAAAATGAGTTAGATGAAAAATCTTAGTAAGCTCTGAAAATAAAGGAATAGGTAATTTCGAAGAATTTCTTTCATGAATATGTATAAAACATGAAGACATTATGAGCCTCAAGTTAAAACTCTATATACTAATTTTCAAAAAAATTTACCATATAATATTTTTTCTTCTTAATTCTGAAAAAACATATACGTGAGCTAAAATCTTTCCCTTGGAATAAGGAAAGTCTCCCAAGTATCTTAATATGTTCCACCAAGATAAATGAACCTGATAGGTAAAGGTGGTTTGCCGAAACCCCAACCAACGTCCTAATTCTTTTCCTTTTCTTGTTATTCCATGTCTTGAACAACCTAAATATATCACTGTGAATAAAGTCACACATGATCTGATTAATGAGGATGTAATGCACTTGAGATGTTTTATATGAAATGCATCATTGACCGAGTTTCAGCAAGTGTACTGAATCGTTGCAAGTAATACTTAAAACGATAGTACCGAGTGTCGAACTCAAGGATTGCTATTTACTATTGAATTATATTTGAAAACTAAATTTGAACAAAAATTTTCCGAATTGATTGAAATAATATTTAAAACTAACAACGGTAATAAAATTGATCCTTTAAAATAAGAAAAATGTCAGAGATTAGATTCACTTCGAATCCAACGATGATTTCTAATTTGATCCTAGTTACTAAATTCGTTTATTGAATTATTACCGAATTCTCTTTATGTCTTACTGATAGAACCTTTAATTCCAAAGTAACCCCTAATTCCTTAGAGGATTTAAGATTAGAATTAAACTTTACAGTACAAGAATTTTCTTTTTAAATTACTGCATTTGCAACAAATTTAATTAGTTTCATGACCTGCATCTATCCCTCAGTATCATGAATTTCTCATCTCAAGCATTCGTAAAGTCCAATTCCATTTCAAAACACAAATCATTGAAAATTTTAAAGTTGTTCAAGCAATAAAAAGCATTAAGCAAAGAGATAAGAAAAATAATTCAACAAACTCATTCATATAACTATAAATTAAATCAGAAAAATAAGGGTTTCATCTTAACAAATAAGGTTTAGTTACCCATGATAGAGATACAAAAGATAGGGAATAAAGAAGAATTACAAGAAGAATTCATGAACGATTCTTGATAAAACACCTCCAATGATGTTAAGAATAGTCATCTCTTTCTCTGTTAGGACACAAATCTCCAAACTTCCCAATAGTCAAAAGATGCCTAAAAAGTAATAAAAACGTGTTTTAATTCATTATGATGCACGTCATGTGCCCATGGCGCGCTTCAGGCGCATTGCAGCGTAATAGAGACAAATTATATCTGCAGAAATGCATCCCAAGCGCATGTTTCACGCTTCAGGCGCAAAACATATTATGTCTAACGTATACTTCATTTTTCTCCTCTTTTGATTCCGAATTTAGGTCTGGTGTCTTCATGAAAGTTGTAGCTATGGATCTTAGATTTCATTTTCACTTAGTTTTCCTAATCTTGGACCTCTACAACTCCAGATATGGCTAAAAGACTCTACATAGGTCATGTTGATTTCTCACCAAAATTCAGCACTGCACTAAAACATAGAAACGACGCAAAACTAAGAAAAATCTCTATTTAATGAAGGAAATAAGAACATAAATATTTCATTAAATCAACGAACTAAATTCAACAAAATATATTAAGTAATTCCTTAAATTAACTAATGATTAAAGATAAATAAGACTAATAATAATAAAAAATATGCATATGATGAAGAGTCATCACAACCCCAAACTTAATTTGTTGCTTGTTCCCAACCAACAATTACTTTTAGATTTGGTAGAGTTAAAAACAAACTTGAACTCAATTTACCAAATCAAATCAAACTCAATTCTCAAAGTTCCAGCTTTTACAAAACATTCATCATGCTCCAAGGTTGCTTAAAAAAAAACCAATTTGTACACTTTAGCATTCATTAATCAAGTTCAAGTCTCTCTACACAATATCACCAAAATTTCTTTCAAATGTTTAGCAAGGGTTATAAATATATCACTCAAATCCTAGAACATGCATCACACTACCATAGGATTGAAAAAATTCTAGTTAGCACTCATAATTGCAACAAACACATACACTTTTGGAGGATTTTTGGGTTGTAATGGAGCTTAGGTAAGGTTATGACATTTTGGGATATTAGACTTTACTAATTGGAGTTAAGTACACATTTTCAAATTATTCTACCTCTTTTTTATTTTTCTTCACCTTTTTATTGTGGAGATTCTTAAACATTGACAAAATAACTAAGAACATGTTATTTATCAAACAAACTGATTTTTTTTCTTCTTTTTTTGTTGTTGATATATATATATATATATATATATATATATATATATTTATTTTAGAACCACCACCCCGAACTTAAAAGGTTACTATCCCATAAGCAAACCCAAACTTAGAACTTTACCAAGAAGAGATAAAATATTTCCTACCTAACTCCAAGTAAGGTGATGTAATTAAAGTCACGTCTATGTCTTGTAATGTGGCTAGTAACCAAAAGAAAAGGACAAGGCTGAAAGGGGATAGCAAAGGATAAAATTTACATAGGGTAGTTAGAAAGGCTCAAACGACCAAACAAAATGATCTTATGTATGCATAAATTACAAGTGATGCAAGCCAGAATTAGTGCATATTCTAAAGGGATAAGACATGTCTGGATAATCACACAACAAAGAATTGAAGTGTTTAGGCCTAAAAGCTCACAATTGAGATAATAAGATAGATTATGAAATATCTAAATGATGCCAAACATGTTACTGCGATTTTTTTTTTTAAAAGAATGTCAAGACTTCCACAACTAAAGAGTAATAAAAAATGTATGCATTAGTGAAACTTGTCAAATTGAACAATGGCATGAGCCAAGAAAAAGAATTTAAATTTCAAAATCTGAAATAGATAGTGTAAGGCCATCTTTAAAAAGGCATAGTGCACCACATCAATCATAGTTATCCCTGTTGCTAAGAATGGTCTCCCAAAGATTAAGAGGATGTCATTGTCTCCCTCTATGTCTAGTACCACAAAATCTATTGGAAAAATGAACTTATCTACTTTTACCAACACATCTTCCACCACCCCATATGGGTGTTTCATTGAGTGGTCCGCAAATTGTAACATCAGCTGTGTGTCTTTGACTATTTCAATACCTAACCTTTTGTATATGGAAAAGGGCATAAGACTCACACTAGCCCCAAGATCACACAGGGCTTTTCCAAAAGTTCTATCCCCAATAGTGCAAGGAAGAGAGAAGCTTCCATGATCATTGAGCTTAGTTGGCAGCTTCCTATGTGGAATGGCGCTGCATTATTTGGTAAGCATCATTGTTTCACCACCAACTTTCCTTTTATTTGATAGAATCTCCTACATGAACTTGGCGTACATCTGCATTTGCTCTAGTGCTTTTGCAAAAGGAATGTTAATTTGCAATTTTAAAAAAAAATCAAGAATCATACCAAATTGTTTTTTAGTTTCATCCCGTTTTAATCTTTGAGGAAATGGAGGTTGAATTTCGAGCTTTGGAAGGGCTTCTTTTTTCCGCACCACATGTTCTTCCTTCTTTTCACGACCAATGTCCTCCTCAACTGATGGCTCTTGACTCTTCAATGAAAGAACTTGTGTTCGTTACTAACTTTTCAATAGCCATCTACCATGCATCTTTTCGAGGTGGAGCTTGATTTGCTTGAGATCCACCCTGTTGATCTTTCCAAGAAAAATTTGGATGATTTCTCTAGTTCGAACTGTACGTACTAGAGTTGGGATTATTCTGCTTCCCATTGTTACCCACAAAATTCACCTCATCTGGTTCTTCTGTATCATCTTAACCTGATAATTCACAATCTCCATTTTTATATATGTGCTCCCAACAAAATTCACAACTAGTATGTTTCAATAATTTGACAAGGGCCACTTACGGTTGTAATTCAAAGATAACATCCCTTTCAATAATTCACAACCAATATGTTTCATCCATTTCTTTATCTCAACAATGATAACATCTTCTATCTATTTTGAGAGTAACTTCACTTCAGCCAACTCGTCATCCATAACATTCAATTCTAGTATACCACATTTTGACCCACCACCTCTATCATACAACATCATTTGCTTATTTTATGCAACGATCTCAATAATTTTGTGTGCTTTAGATGCGGTTTTGTAATTCAAAGAATCACTTGTTGTAGCATCCAACATAATTCTAGTGCTAGGCCTTAAACCGTTACAAAATATTTGCATATGAGTAGTGTCTTCATAAGCATGATTGAGGCATCTTTCTAGTAAACTCTTGAACCTCCTGTAAGTGTCACAAAGAGATTCTCCTTCTTTTTGTTTGTAACTAGAAATCTCTTGCCTTTTTCTAACGATCACAACTGAGGGAAAGTATTGTTCCAAGAACTTATCTTCAAGATCATCCCATGTGGTGATGCTATCAGAGGGTAAAGAATTAAGCCAATCCTTAGCATCATCTTTCAGTGAAATGGAAATAGTTGTAAAATACATGTTTTTGATGAAGTCAAAGACCAACGATTGTGATCAAGGCAACAAGCTAAAAAAGAAGTCCAAATATCTTATTGATAAACTTTAAATTCAAACATATTAGATGTTTAAATGTAAAGGTAAATGATACAACCAATAACTCAAATACATGAGAACCATTCATCCTTACATATGCATATAAAGAATTTTCAAAAGTCAAAATTACATTAACAAAGTCTTAAAACTAATATTTTTGACAAAATACAAAGTTGTATTCGAATACAACATAGTGTATTCGAATACAGATGCTAAGTCAGTAGCAAAAGCTTTGCATCTATTTTCGACTACGACTTGCTGTAGTCGAATACAAACAACAACTCAGTAGCAAAAGCTTCGCATCTGTATTCGACTACGACCTGCTGTTGTCGAATACCAGCAACAAGTCAGTGGCAAAAATAACAAATTTGTATTCGACTACATGACTGTGTATTCGAATACAAGGTGCAAATTTTGAATAAAATTGAACGTTACAAAAAGGTGTATTCGAATACATACATCCTGTATTCGAATACAACTGGAAGCAATGCAATTTTTCAGATCTAAAATGGCTCTAGATCATTGTATTTGTTCATCAAACCTCTTGGATCAATGGCCATGAATCTGAAGAGATGTTTATGAAGTATAAATACACCATAACTTCAGATTAATCAATACACAATCCTTCAATCAAACCTTAAACAAATTCTGGTTTTTTACAAGTACTTGCATCTCATTTTCATATCATTCAAAAAGGTACTCAAAGTACTTGAAGTAATTTTGAATTGATATCATTATACCTCTTATATTCTTATTCCAAATAAAACTATATCATTTGTAAAAGAAAGTAGTACTTTCTTACAGTAGTCTAATCTAAGATAGTGGCCTGCTATCTTCGAAGTTTTGTTAGAAGTTTGTAGCAGAGATCCTAGGGTGGGATTTGCACATTTTCTGACAATAGTAGAGAAATCTCTTGTAGTGTGCAAGAGGACTGGATATACCCTTGATCATAAGGGGAACCAGGATGTTGGACTTTAGTCCTCTTAATCCTAATTTTGACATATTTAACAAACATACAATGTTCATACATCATATGATAAATCTAACATTTTAACTGAGCAAAATTTCAGGAACAACAACTCAACCCTACATACTTGAGACAATTGCTTGGAACTCAAGAAATCAACAAAAGTTGAAAACCTACTGAACAAATCGATTAAGCAATCGATTTCGTAAAAGGGTTGTAAGGAAACATACTGTTTGTGGTTACACAATCGATTAGGCAATCGACTGGCACAATCAGAAATAAAAATTGTGCAAGTCAGTGGCAACCTGATTGTAGGCTAATCGATTGGCACATCGACTGTGCAAATCACAAAGTAAAAACTGATTGAAACAAATCGATTGGGAAATCGATTGGGCAAGTCACAGGGACAATCCATTTACTAGGCTAATCGATTGACAACTCGATTGCTTAAATAATATTTCAAAAGTAACATGACCTGTGACAAACACAATCGATTGGACAATCTATTGTGAGAATTTCAATCATGTTAAGTTTGGTATCAATCGATTAGGAAATCGATTGAACTAAACAACTGTTAAGAACTTTTCAGGAAAATACTAACAAATCGATTGGCACTTCGATTAACATGAAATTAGCTAAGTTCCTATTTTAAACACAATCGATTGGCAAATCGATTGA
>NC_021162.2:7157016-7157561 GCF_000331145.2 Cicer arietinum
ATCATCAAGAAGGAGCTGTACTTGATCTTGCGTAAGTCTGACGAGTGACTGCAAGGATCAAGGGGTTGATCAAAATCCAGCTAGAAACTGGTGGCGATCTTCGTTGATGAAATGATCATCAAGAAGGAGTTGTACTTGATTTTGTGTGAGTCTGATGAGTGACTGCAAGGATCAAGGGGTTGATCAAAATCCAGCTAGAAACTGGTGGCGATCTTCGTTGATGAAAGGATCATCAAGAAGGAGCTGTACTTGATCTTGTGTAAGTCTGACGAGTGACTGCAAGGATCAAGGGGTTAAGCAATACGAAAGAGATTGAGTTAGATAGATAGGTTTCAAGGAAACTGGACAATCTGTAAACAAGTCTCAATTCTTTCTATTGAAGAAAAAGCTGAAATCTAGTTGGATTGTCAGGACTGGATGTAGGCTGTCATAGTGACAGCTGAACCAGGATAAAACCTGGTGCATTCTTCTCTAACCCTTACTCTTTATTATTTGCATTTTATGTTTGTATGATTAATATTGTTTGACATGCATGTATCTTGATT
>NC_021162.2:7157665-7158592 GCF_000331145.2 Cicer arietinum
ATACATGTAAGTGTGAACCTTCGATTAGAATCAACTCCTTGGGACCGTGATTGATCATTAGTTCAATAAAAGAGTTCTTTTGTTGAATTGATTATCAATCTTGTGAAATAATTTTAAAAGTGAGGCCATAGATACCAACAATTGGTATCAGAGCCTACCTTTTTTTTTAGAGTAATTCTCATAAAAGTTCATGACCTCAGTTGGATTTCTAGGAGAAGGTGCTTCACTTGTAAGGCCCCCTGCCTTCAATGGAACCGCATACATGTATTGGAAACATAGGATGCTAATATTTTTAGAAGCTAGTGGTATTGATATTCTAGATGCTGTTGAAAATGGACCCTATATACCTAAAATTGCTGGAACTGATAATCTACTAATTCCTAAACCCAGATTCGAATGGTCTGAGGATGGCAAAAGGAAAGTAGGTTATAATGCTAAGGCAAAGAATATTATAACATCTGCTTTGTGTGCAGAAGAATTCTTCAGGGTATCAAACTGTAAATCAGCAAAGGGAATGTGGGACATTCTTCAGGAAACACATGAAGGCACCACAGACGTGAAAAGAGCTCGTGTTAATACACTCATGCATGAATACGAATTGTTTAGTATGAAGAAAGATGAATCAATCAGTGATCTACAAACAAGGTTCACTCACATCATCAACAACCTACATGCCCTGGGAAAACAGGTGGAAAATGAACAACAAATTGGAAAGATCATGAGGTGTTTAACAAGAGAATGGCAGCCCAAAATAACTGCTATTGCTGAATCAAAAGATCTGGCAAAAATGACCACTGCAACACTGTTTGGAAAGCTCAGGGAGCATGAAATGGAGTTGCATAGACTAGATGAGTCAGAGCAAGATAGCAGGAAAAAGAAAGGACTGTCTTTGAAAGCCCAAACGCATCAATCAAAAACTGAACAAGA
>NC_021162.2:7158957-7160626 GCF_000331145.2 Cicer arietinum
GTGACAGCAAGACAATCACCTGTTATGAATGTGGTAGAACAGGGCATATAAAGTCTGAGTGTCACAAAGTGCAAGACAAAAATAGGACTACAAATACTGAAGACAAGGAACCAGCTCACAAAACCAGAAGAGCATCTATTGCATGGAGTGACAAGGAAGAATCCTTTGCCTCTTCAGAAGAAGAAGCAAATCTGTGTCTTATGGCAAGTACCGACTCAGAATCATAAAATGAGGTTAGTTCACAATCTAATCCCTCTTATGATGAGCTACAAGAATCTTTCAATGAATTGCATGATGAGTATGTGAATTCTATTAAACAGTTGATAAGTACAAAGAAAATGCTTGAGCAAATGAAAAATGATCATAAAGAGATTGAAAACTTGTATGAACAACTGAAAAAGGATTCACATGACAAATCTGCAAGATGCATTGAACTTGAAAAACATGTTGCATCATTACAGTCTGATTTATTGAAGTTTGCTAGCAGTAAAGATAAACTGAACGATATACTTAGCAACCAGAGACATGTTAATGATAAATCTGGTCTTGGATATAACCCAAATAAACATGTTAATAATAACACTAGATGTGGTATTGGTTATATGCAAAACAGAAATTTCAAACATAGTCAGAAATCTGGTAGTTCAAGGAATATGTATGACATCTTTACTAAGCCAAATAAACATTCATCTTTTGCTGGTTCATGTCATTTCTGTTGCAGAAAAGGACATTTTGTTTCAAATTGCAAATTTAAAAAACTAGCCAACAGAGGATGGAAACAGATTTGGATAGCAAAGAAACAAATTTTTGACACTAACCCCCCAGGACTCAATTTAAATTGGGTACCTAAAATCAATTTTTAAGTATGTGTTGCAGGTGTACTTGACATCCAATAGGCACCCTTGGTACCTAGATAGAGGATGCTCAAAGCACATGACAGGAGACAAGTCTGAAATTCTTGTCTTTAACATTAAAGGAAGAAGGTTTTGTCAAATAAGTGGTGTTGATGACACAGGAAATGAGTCAACGGCAATAATCAAAAAGGAAGTTTCTGGTGCTTGAAAGTTTTTCCAGTTAAATCGATTGGGTAATCGATTTCCTGCTTGGTTTTTAAGTTTAAAGAATCGATTTGGACATCGATTTCATTGGCCTCAGACTTCAAAATTTCAGAAAGTTTTTTTTACCCCTGCCCGAGCGTCGATTTGGCAATCAACTAGTTATTTTATCCACCTTAAGAAATCAATTTGGACATCGATTGAGTAAATAAAGGACATCGATTCAAGTTATAACCGCTGTGACTGTTTTTAGTAGCCGTTAGAGGAAATGATTACTAAATCGATTGTGATTCCCCAGTAACGGTAACCTAATCGATTGGGAAATCAATTTATGCATCTGAAGGTATAAATAGGAACAGTTATCAATCGATTTACTCACATCATTTGTCCAGATTTCTCAATTTCTTCTCTACTATTCATCTACTCTATTTCTGCAATCGATCTTTGTTTACTATCTTCATTCAAACACACACACATTACAATCATGGCACGTGTTAAGCAAACCCAAACACGCACTCCCTCACCATCATCTTCATCTAGTGGAACCCCTTCACCTCCACCTACTTTGTCTAAAAGAATTCCGATTCCCACACATAAGATTCTTGCCAAGGATA
>NC_021162.2:7160715-7175173 GCF_000331145.2 Cicer arietinum
CAGTTTCTTCACCCCCACCTAAGAAAGCTCCTGCATCTAAGGAAAAAGAGGTAGAAGCTACCATTCCATCAGACTTTCTTAAAAGGAAAATCCATGAGGGTCGGACTCTGGATTTTGCCTATTTTGATGCAGAAGGCTTCACTTTCCAAGACCACTTAAAGTTTCACGGTCTTGAGGGCTTTCTCTCCTCTACTCTTGATAGTTATCCAAGATTAATAAGGGAATTCTACTCAACATTCAAGCTGTCTGAAGACGGTTTCAAAGCTCAGGTTAAAAGGAAAAGGATATCTATGTCATTTGAAGATTTTTCAACACTGTCTGGATTGCCATTTCATGGAACATCTATAGACGGCAGTTCTGATGCTGATGCTGCTGACGAAGGATGGGAAGCATCGCTTGATAGGCATACTACTGTAAAGGATCTGATGATTGATGGGTTTGTCGAAACAATTTCACTGCCTATTGGTCAAATGAAGGTCCAACATCGAATGCTTATGTATACTCTGACCCGGATGCTTGTTCCACGATCCGGTAACCATGCTGTAATCCAGAAGTTGGACATACTACTGCTATGGGGATTATCCAAGGAGCTCAAGATGAGCTGGGCATGGATTGTGCTAAGGCACATGTTGGAAGCTTCACAGAGCAAGCTGGTACTGCCATATCCTCAACTGATCACAAAGATTCTGAGACACTTCAAAGTTTCTCTTGTCAATGAAGAATCTTCTAAGACCACCCTCATCTTTGGTGAATCAATTGTAAATCAGATGCAATTGAAGAAGGTGAATGGCATTTGGATAAGACCATTACCGAATGTTGAGCCAACTCCTCCACAAGCTTCTGAACCAGTGGCAGATCCTCCTGAGTATGTAGCAAAATTGCTGGAATTCATGGAAGCTCAGATGGCTCACAATGCCAAAATGCAAGAGTCATAGGCTAGAATGGAAGTTGCCTTGACGACTCTTCAGGCATCTCTGACTTCAGTTGTTCGGGATGTAGAAGCAATACAAGCTCACTTAGGCCTTAAGCTATCATTTGAAGATATTGCGAACATCGGTCGGCAAGCAACAGAGGAACCAAATCCAACTCCCCTAGATCGTTCTGCAACTCACGGTGAGGAGACACCTGCTGAGGGTAATACAACGGTCTCTACCTCTCCCTTAGCTAATAGTGAGGACCAGCCCAGTTTAGGAGATTAGGTTTTTAAGTTCTTTGTTGTGATGTCTTGTTATTGCTGTTTTGTGTTGTTTTTTATATGATATATAAGCACGTTCATTCGTTCTCTGATTTACATTGCCATACTATGTTTAATCTGCATATGTTTGTACTCTGATACATTTTTTTCATAAGTATCCCCAGTGCATATGTTTACTAACATAGGGGGAGGAAAACTTGTTTTAATACTCTCTCCATTTACCGCTTTTTGCATTAACTGACAAATGGGGAGAGAAATTATAACTTGTTGATACATAATTTTTTTTTAACAGAAATTTTTATCTGTTTGTTTTATAACTTGTGGTAACTGTTAATCTAATGCTTATACTCTGATGGTTATACTGCTGTGCTATTTTACTCTGATGACTGATAATGACTTATTAAAATGACTCTGATATTGTTAAATAGCATGTGTACTTGTGCTATGATCTGATGCTCTAACATTCTGATTTTATGATCTGATAATGGTACATATGATGCTACAAAAATATATCTGTTGTTAATATTATGTCTTGAAATGCTCAACTCAAGTTAAAATTGTATGCTTGTCACTTATGAAAAACGGGGGAGATTGTTGGACTTTAGTCCTCTTAATCCTAATTTTGACATATTTAACAAACATACAATGTTCATACATCATATGATAAATCTAACATTTTAACTGAGCAAAATTTCAGGAACAACAACTCAACCCTACATACTTGAGACAATTGCTTGGAACTCAAGAAATCAACAAAAGTTGAAAACCTACTGAACAAATCGATTAAGCAATCGATTTCGTAAAAGGGTTGTAAGGAAACATACTGTTTGTGGTTACACAATCGATTAGGCAATCGACTGGCACAATCATAAATAAAAATTGTGCAAGTCAATGGCAACCTGATTGTAGGCTAATCGATTGGCACATCGACTGTGCAAATCACAAAGTAAAAACTGATTGAAACAAATCGATTGGGAAATCGATTGGGCAAGTCACATGGACAATCCATTTACTAGGCTAATCGATTAACAAATCGATTGCTTAAATAATATTTCAAAAGTAACATGACCTGTGACAAACATAATCGATTGGACAATCTATTGTGAGAATTTCAATCATGTTAAGTTTGGTATCAATCAATTAGGAAATCAATTGAACTAAACAACTGTTAAGAACTTTTCAGGAAAATACTACCAAATCGATTGGCACTTCGATTAACATGAAATTTGCTAAGTTCCTGTTTTAAACACAATCGATTGAAACAAATATTTGAAATCACAGGGAACTCTTAGTTTGTGGCCAACTCGATTATGTGTATTTGTAAATCGATTATGAAACTTAGTGAATCGACTACGTAATCGATTGATGTGATTTTATTATTGGAACAAAACATCTAACATCGATTATGCAATCGATTCATATAAGTCTGCACATAATTTTCTGAAAAGTGTATTAAAAGAATCGATTGGGAAATCGATTGGTTTGTATAGTTTCAAGATTCAAGAAAAACAAGACTCGCGATAATCGATTGGCAAATCGATTAGGCCTTTTTTATCACTTTAATGAATCGATTGGTAAATCGATTGATTAGTTGTTTTTCAGAAACTATATAAACAGTTTTCAATCATTCTCTCAATAACATCATCAAAACACTTGATAACACTTGAATATACTTCAGAACACTTAAGAACTCTTAAGAACATTTTGATAACATTCTGATATTGCTTTTTCAAATCAAGACCAAAAGATTATTCATAATCATTAAGAGAGCTGAAAAAGAATTCTTGAAAAAAAAAAGACAATGTTCTCACAGACACTCAAATTGAACAACCAAATTCTTGTGAGATACATTGATAGAGATTGAAGACAAACTTTGTACTTCTTTTATTTTGTTTGTAACAAATACTCTGTAAAGAAACGACTGTGAAAAATCCAGCTAGAAACTGGTGGCGATCTTCTTGGGTGAAAGGATCATCAAGAAGGAGCTGTACTTGATCTTGTGTGAGTCTAACGAGTGACTGCAAGGATCAAGGGGTTGATCAAAATCCATCTAGAAACTAGTGGCGATCTTCGTTGATGAAAGGATCATCAAGAAGGAGCTGTACTTGATCTTTTGTAAGTCTGACGAGTGACTGCAAGGATCAAGGGGTTAAGCAATAGGAAAGAGATTGAGTTAGATAGATAGGTTTCGAGGAATCTGGACAATCTGTAAACAAGTCTCAATTCTTTCTATTGAAGAAAAAGCTGAAATCCAGTTGGATTGTCAGGACTGGATGTAGGCTGTCATAGTGACAGCTGAACCAGGATAAACCTTGGTGCATTCTTCTCTAACCCTTACTCTTTATTATTTGCATTTTATGTTTGTATGATTAATATTGTTTGACATGCATGTATCTTGATTAATCTGTAGAACTATTACTGCATAATCTTGACTAGTAATTGATCAATACATGTAAGTGTGAACCTTCGATTAGAATCAACTCATTGGGACCGTGATTGATCATTAGTTCAATAAAAGAGTTCTTTTGTTGAATTGATTATCAATCTTGTGAAATAATTTTAAAAGTGAGGCCATAGATACCAACACAGGATAATACTGATGTGTTCATTTAATTGCTGCCATTTATTGACACTTACTATCCTAAAGTAGAAAATTCAATCACCAAATCGCTGAAAACAAGAAAATTTCCAAAACACCTAATTCACCATATGTCTTAGGTGCACCTTTGTACTTACAATTGGCATCAGAGCAGGTTCAGGTAACTTACTCCTCGATCATTACTCATGGCTTCCGCACAACCTGTTTTCAAAGACGGTGGCAGTAGTAACAAACCACCATGCTTCATTGGAGAGCACTATGACTTTTGGAAGATTCATATGCAAGCGTATCTTGAAGCACAAGGAGACGACATATAGGATGCAATTGAAAATGGTCCTCACATTCCAAAAACAGTCATCAACAACAAAGAAGAAATAAAGATAAAAAATTCTTAGACTGGTGATGATAAAAGAAAAGTGTTGTTCGATAAGAAGGCTAAAAATATGCTACAATCAGCACTAGGAATAGGTGGATTTTTCCATATATCTCACTGTAAAACAGCCAAAGAAATATGGGATACGCTGGAAGTAACTCATGAAGGCACCATTGAGGTAAAAAGATCTAAACTCAATACTCTATCACAAGAATATGAATTATTTCGAATGCACCCCAGAGAATCTATTTTAGACCTACATAAAAGGTTCTCCCACTTAACCAACCATTTGTCGGCTCTTGGAAAGACCTTCACCAACGATGAACTAAATCTAAAAGTATTAAGATCATTAACGAGGGCTTGGCAACCAAAAGTGACAGCAATCTCCAAAATGAAAAGTCTATTCAAAATGTCTCTTCCTGCAGTATTTGGAAAACTTCAAGAACACGAAATAAAACTTGGAAGGTTAAAACAAAATGAAAGTCAAGAAAAGAAAACCAAAAACATTGCTCTAAAGACCGAATCAAAAGAACATATCAAAGACGAAAATTCAAATGAAGATGAAAACATTACTTTCCTCGTTGAGAAATTTGGTAAGTTTCTTAAAAACGACATAACTTTCAAAAAGAAAAGTTTCAGAAAGAAAGTTAGCTCTACTTCAAATCAAAACTTCACTTGCTTTGAATGTGGGAAGCAAGGACATATCAAGGAAGATTGTCCAAACCTTATTAAGAAAAATTCCATCAAAAACAAAGACTTCAAGAAGACATACATAGCTTGGGAAGACAACGAAGTGAGTTCATCTTCAGAAACAGAAAGTGAAGAATGCGCTAATGTTGCATTGATGTCATCACATCAATAAGATGACGAAGAAGAGGTTAGTAACATAGACTCCTCTCATCATAATAAAACTAATAGTGAATTGATTATCGAATATAATGATGCTCAAAACGCCATTAAGGAACTACTTATTGAATGTAAAAATCTGTTCAAACTAGTGTCAACGCAAAAGAGACAAATCTCAAGTCTTCAAGAAAAAGTTGACATCAAAGAAAAGGATTCTGAAAAACTAAAATAGAGTTTTACATGCAATAAATGTGATTGCCTCTCCTTCAAGATTGTTCAATTAAATAGAGTAATTGAATAATACGAAAAAGAAAAAACGGGATTAGAAAATGTTTTAAATATGCAAAGATCAAATGACAAAAGTGGTCTTGGATACTGAAAATTTGATAAAACAAGCTTGAATAAGACCATTTTTGTTAAAGCGAGTAATCAATCCAATCAAGAAAAGATTATAATTATGAAAAAGGATCATCATTATAAAGAGAAAATTATGCAAAATAAATCTCATACACATGCTACTAAAAATAGATTTACTCCTACCTGTTCTTATTGTGGTCTCAATGGTCACACACCTAATGCCTGTCACGTTAGAAACATTAGTGTTCCAAAAGGGCATTACGTGTGGGTAAAGAAAGGTACTAACCATCAAGGACCCAAAGCACATTGGGTACCTAATAAAACTTGATTTTAATTTTGTAGGTATGCACACAAAGTACCTCAAATATGTGGTACTTAGATAGTGGATGCTCTAAACATATGACGAGTGATATAAAAAAAATTTCAGCCTTAACTCTTGAATCAAAGGGATATGTGGTCTATGGAGACAACAACAATGGAAAAATTTTAGGCATTGGAAAAGTCGGTACATCCCCATCCCCTTCGATTGAAGATGTCTTATATGTTAAAGGTCTAAAACACAATCTCATAAGCATTAGCCAGCTTTGCGACAAAGGATACAAGATAGCCTTCAACAAAGATGAACGCATCATCCAAAATGAAGCTACAAATGAAATTCAATTTATCGATAAGCGTTTCAAAAACATCTTTATACTTAATCTTGATGATTTATCCTTAAAAATGAAATGACTTTTGGTGAGCGACAACAATGATGCATGGCTATGACATAAAAGAATTGCACATATTCACATGGATCATTTAAACAAATTGGTCAAGCATGATCTTGTTGTAAGCTTACCAAAAATGAAATTTATAAAGGATAAATTGTGTGACGCTTGTCAAAAAAGGTAAGCAAACAAAGATTTCTTTCAAACATAAAAATGTCATTTGAACTTCAAGACCACTTCAATTAATACATATGGACTTGTTTGGTCCATCAAAAACCAAAAGTCTTGATGGAAACTCATATGGACTTGTGATTGTTGATGATTACTCAAGGTTCACTTGGACCTTATTTTTGGCAAGTAAAAATGAAGCTTTTAAAGCATTTAAAAACTATGCCAAGCTAGTCCAAAATGAACAATCAGCCAAAATTGTATCAATTAGAAGTGATCATGGAGGAGAATTTCAAAATACATCATTTGAAGAATTTTGTGAAGAAAATGGAATTTTCCACAATTTTTCTGCACCTAGAACACCACAACAAAATGGGGTTGTTGAGAGAAAGAACAGATCTTTGGTAGAACTCGTAAGGACTATGCTAAGCGACTCAAACCTACCAAAATATTTTTGGGTAGATGCTGTAAACACAACATGCTATGTTTCCAACCGGGTAATCATTCGACCGATTCTTAAGAAAACTTCATATGAACTCTACAAAGGAAGAAAGCCCAATATCTCTCACTTCCACATTTTTAGATGTAAGTGTTTCGTGCTAAACAACAGTAAAGACAACCTTGGAAAATTTAATGAAAAAGCTGATGAAGGTATCTTTATTGGTTACTCATTATCTAGTAAAGCTTTTAGAATCTTCCATAAAAGAACTTTATTAGTCGAAGAATCAATGCATGTAACTTTTGATGAAACTAACCCCTTGAAAGAGGTCAAAATTATTTCTTATGATGACGACGATTTTGAAAGCAATGATACAAGCAAAGAACATCAAATTGATCAACCAAGTCAAGAAAGTGAAGTCAACATTGAAAAGCAAAATGATAATCTTCCTACAGAATGGAGAACCCATAGAGATCACCCGATTGATAACATCATAGGTGATATCAACAAAGGAGTTACAACAAGGCTAAAATTACAAGATGCTTTCTTGAACATGGCATTCGTTTCTCAAATCGAACCCTCCAAGATTAGTGAAGCACTTAAAGATGATCAATGGATACTTTCCATGCAAGAAGAACTCAACCAATTCAAAAGAAGCAAAATATGGGAACTTATTCCTAATCCTGGAAATAAACACATCATTGGTACAAAATGGGTGTTTAAAAATAAACTTGAAGAGAATGGTATAGTTGTTCACAACAGTGCAAGATTGGTCGCTCAAGGATACAATCAATAAGAAGGAATTGACTTTGATGAAACATTTGCTCCAGTAGCAAGGTTAGAAGCAATATGTTTACTACTTGCTTATGCTTGTTCTATGAACTTTGAACTATTTCAGATGGATGTGAAGAGTGCTTTTCTCAATGGATACATTAATGAGGAAATATATGTCAAACAGCCACCTGGCTTTTAAGACTCCAAGATTCCTTCACATGTTTTCAAATTAAAAAAGGCTCTCTATGGTCTAAAACAAGCTCCAAGAGCTTGGTATGATAGATTAAGTACCTTCCTATGTGAACGAGGATTTGAAAAAGGGAAAGTTGAT
The DNA here is from genome assembly GCF_000331145.2 of Cicer arietinum. Taxonomy (NCBI): domain Eukaryota; kingdom Viridiplantae; phylum Streptophyta; class Magnoliopsida; order Fabales; family Fabaceae; genus Cicer; species Cicer arietinum. Next base: position 7,168,505 of record NC_021162.2, read on the forward strand.
AAGACATTATTTGTTAAAAGAAATAATGGTCACACCTTATTGGTCCAAATCTACGTTGATGATATAATATTTGGATCAACAAACAATGATATATGTGAAGAATTATCTTTAATAATGCAAGGAGAATTTGAAATGTCAATGATGGGAAAATTAAATTATTTTCTTGGCCTTCACATCACGCAACTCAAGCATGGCATCTTCATGAATCAGGAAAAGTGTTGCAAAGGATTACTCAAAAGATTTGAAATGGAAATATGCAAGGAAAGTGCGACTCCTATTGGCTCCGAAACCTATGTTGATAAAGATGAATCAGGTATTTCAATAGACATATCAAAGTATCGAGGTATGATTGGATCTTTATTATATCTAACGGCTAGCCGACCAGATATTATGTTTAGTGTCTGTTTGTGTGCAAGATTTCAGGCGGATCCTAATGAATCGCATCTCGCAGCAGTAAAAAGAATTATGAAATATTTGAAAGGAACAACCAATGTAGGCATATGGTATCCAAAAGGTAGCATATATAGTCTAGTTGGATATTCTGATTATGCACGATGCAAAACGGATCGTAAAAGCACAAGCGGTACTTGTCATATCTTAGGTAATGCATTAGTATCATGGTCTTGTAAAAAGCAAGCTTGTGTTGCCCTTAGCACTGTTGAAGCTGAATACATAACAGCAGGAAGTTCTTGTGCACAGATTCTCTAGCTCAAACAACAACTATATGACTATGGACTTGATCTCGGATGCATTCCACTAAGATGTGATAACACCAGTGCAATAAATATCTCAAAGAATCCAATCATGCACTCTCGGACTAAACAGATTGATATACGTCATCAATTTTCTGTGAGATCATGTGCTCAAAGGCAATGTTGAAGTAACTTTTGTGGATACACATAATTAATTAGCTGACATCTTCACAAAGCCTCTACCTAAGGATTCTTTTTACAAGATACGAAGAGAACTTGGTATTTTAAATGAAAATGATCTCTAAATTGCAAGGTATCTATACTTTGTCATCTCTCTTCAAGATCTAAAAATTTCCTCTTGATAAGTTGTTAGAATTAATTCCTTGATGTTTATCTTTTCTTAATATATGAATATGTGCCTTGCATGTTGTAATTTCTGTGGAAAAAATAGTTTTTAACCAAAAACTCAATAACGTAGCCGAATACAGAATGGTTGTATTCGAATTCATGTTTCCAGAAATTCTCGTATTCGAATACAACCCATGTGTAGTTGAATACACGTTCTTAGAACAACCTATACTCGAATACAACAGGGGTGTAGTCGAATACAGCTTCGCGATTTTCCCTAAATATAAAAGCTGCTTCGCATTTTAGGTTATATTTTAGAAACTCAGTAGTCGAATACAGTCGTGGGATTCGTCCTCCCTTCCAAAATCTCGTCCAATCTTACTTCCAACAAGTTATACAATCAACCCACCTTGCAACCAAGATCAATCCTTACTCATACCCTTCATTCAAAATCAGATTTCTTAACAAAACCCTAAAACCCATTTTTCCCAAATATGTCAAAACTTCTTCCACACCATGGACGCACGCAAACGAGGACCAAGCATGCATCAGCGGGTCCCTCAAAGAAGCGAAGAAAGAGTGCAAATATCACGAATCTATCTCTTCTTCTACATGCACCAGAAGAAATCAACTGGTTTCGCACAATCTACTCGGACAAGCAGCTCATCATTCCCAAATTTGGTACTTTGGATTCTTTTTCTGCTTTTAAATTTCCTGATTTACTCAAGTCCCAACATGTTGAAGAGTTTATTGGTTACAAAGGTCATGTCTATCCCGATTTAGTTAGGGTCTTTTACCGTAATCTCAACAAAGATGGAACTATGCTACTTTCTTGAGTCAAGGGTAAAACCATTAAGTTAGACACAAAAACCATTGGCGAAATCTTGAACATTCCCTTCGAAGGACAAAAAATTAGTCCTTGCAAACTGTGTGAATGGGCTGGTATTACTAAATATGATGCATATGTTGCTTTATGTCGGTTTGACAAAAACACTATGGAGCAAAAGAGGATTCAGGCTGGTTCTAAATATGCGCAACAACGGTATGGAGTTGGGAATCTTACTGTTGAGTATCGCCTACTACATTATTTTTTAAGTTACATCTTGGTTCCGAAGGCTGGAAATTACTCCCAAATTTCAGAATTTGAATTACATATCATGTTCTTTATGTATAAAGGATGTCCACTAAATGGGGCATACTTTGTTAAATCTGTGATGTTTGCGTCAAAAGAAGCAATTGGGTTACCATACGCTAAAGAAGTCTCTCATATTCTAGAATAGTTTGGGGTGGACTTCTCTGAAGAAGTAATGTATACACCCAAAAAGGATAACGTGTTGGATTTAAGCGTCCTTCCTAGCATGAAGATCATCTGGAATGAGCAGCTTCACTCGTATGTGCATAAAAGTGACATTGGTCAATCATCTACTGCTGCTCAAGAGGACACTGCTGGCCCCTCCAATGCTGCTGCCCAAGCTGACGAAGATGGCAAGGAAACAACCTCCGATGATAATCATATCTCCAATCGCATGGTCATGAACAGACTTGACTCCTTACAAACCTTTATCACAACCCAATTCCAACACATGAATACCTCCATCGACACCCGTTTTCAAACCATTGAAACTACTATTGCCCACAACCATGATAGCTTATTGCAAGAACTCAGTGGGATATCCGTCAAAATCGATCACCTTCATCCCCCACCGGATGATGACATGTAGATCGATACTAGGAATGTATTTGACTACGACCTGCTGTAGTCGAATACAAACAACAAGTCAGTGGTAAAAATAACAAATCTATATTCGACTACATGACTGTGTATTCGAATAAAAGGTGCAAATTTTGAATAAAATTCAACGTTACAAAGTGGTGTATTCGAATACATACATCCTGTATTCGAATACAATTAGAAGCAATGCAATTTTCTGGATCTGAAATGGCTCTAGATCATTGTATTTGTTCATCAAACCTCTTGGATCAATGGCCACAAATCTGAAGAGATGTTTATGTAGTATAAATACACCATAAATTCGGATTAATCAATACACAGTCCTTCAATCAAACCTTGAACAACTTTGAACAAATTTTTGATTTTTTACAAGTACTTGCATCTCATTTTCATATCATTCAAAAAGGTTCTCAAAGTACTTGAAGTAATTTTGGATTGATATAATTATACCTCTCTTATATTCTTATTCCAAATCAAACTATATCATTTGTAAAAGAAATTAGTACTTTCTTAAAGTAGTCTAATCTAAGATAGTGGTGTGCTATCTTAGAAGTTTTGTTAGAAGTTTGTAGTAGAGATCCTAGGGTGGGATTTGTACATTTTATGACAATGGTAGAGAAATCTCTTGTAGTGTGCAAGAGGACTGGATATACCCTTGGTCATACGGGGAACCAAGATAATACTGATGTGTTCATTTAATTGCTGCCATTTATTTATTGTCACTTACTATCCTAAAGTAGAAAATTCAATCACCAAATCGTTGAAAACAAGAAAATTTTCAAAACACCTAATTCACCCCCCCCCCCCCTTAGGTGCCCCGTTGTACATACAAAAGGGGGCTTCAGCCAGCTGCCGTAAAACCAAGAGGAAACCAACAACAACCCTATTGTTTGGCACCTGTAAGACCCATAATTTTAAAGTACCATTTATGTATTTTTGGTATATTTTGGATTTTGGCTCGGAGGCTCTTAAGCCAAAGTTAATAATATTTTGGAGTTTTATAATCAAAAAGATATTTCGATGCCAATTAGAATTTCTCGTCGATAAATAAATTGAAATTAACTGCGGTGAATACTTTACGGTTAATTTTATGCGTTTCGGGTGAAACGGTAATTTAATAAATATCTAGATTTTGAGATATTTGTTAAGTTATATTTATTATATTTATATATGTTTGTTTGGAGGGAAAAAGAAAGGAAAACTAGAAGGAAGGAAAAGGAAAAGAAAATAGTATATAAAGGAAGGAAGGAAAAAGGAAGAAAGGAAAAACAAAGGAAAGAAAAAGAAAGGAAGGAAATTTCCAAATTTCCATCTCCTTCCTCTGAACCTCACGCGAGAAAAACCCAAAATTCCATCCTTCTCCATTTTTCGTTTTCGTTGCTTCCTTTTCTTCAAAGCTAGTGACCCAAGGTTGGGTGAGAGTTAGATCAAGGTTTTCGCAACTCCACTCTTCCTCTTTGATTCGAAAACGAAGAAAAACGGTTTTGAGATCCAAACACAAACCCCTCCGTTTCTTCTAGATCCAAACCTCATTTCTCGAAGAGATAGAAGGGAAAGTTGCTCACCACCACGCTACGGTGCTAGTGAACTAATTTGGAAGCGGCGTTGCGAGCGGAGATTTTACCGGAATTTCTCGCGGTACCGGAAACGCACGATAAAGCTAACATTGAGGTAAGGGATCCTTCCAAACTTCTAGCTTGCATTAGGGACTTATCTGTAGTTGTGTGGGAAGGAATTTGTTAGGGTTAAATGTATCGATTTGGGGAAAAACGAAACTAGTGCGTTATGGGTAAAAACCTTAGAGTTAGGTTTTGTTTATAGTGATGAATGTTTCGTGGTAAATGAATTTGAATGTCATTGTGTATGATTATGGGTAAATGAAATTTGATGTATCTGGGTGTTATGTTGCGTGATTTGTGTTCGTTGTATTTGGTGTGTTCGTACTTGATGTTTGTTAATTGGTGTGGTTGTTGTGAATTATGGTTTGAATGTGAAAGTATGTTTGAATTTGTTTCTGTGGAATTTGAAAACCATTAGAGTTAAACGAGTATTAAAAATGGGGAATCTTTTAATACCTCGGTTTACTTAATGTGTATTTGAGGAAAATGTTTAAGTTAACTGGGCGTTGAGAATGGGGAATCTCTTAATGTCTCGGTTACTTAACTATCGTTTTTGAAAATCGTTTCGGTAAATGAGTATTAAGAATGGGGAATCTCTTAATATGACTGTTTGCTTAACGTTTTGTTTTGAAAATCATTAAGTTAAATCGGTATTAAGAACGGGGAATCTCTTAATGACTTATTTAATTAATGTTGTTTGAAAGTCGTTTAAGTTAAATGGGTATTAAAAATGGGGAATCTTTTAATATCTGCATTTGCTTAACGATTGTTGTGAATGGAGTCTGTGTATGCTCATGCATTTCATTTGGTAAATTGTGTCGACCCGTGATAGGTGACACCTTGGTAAACTGTACTGACCCGTGATAGGTTGTACGTTTACGATTTACTATTTAGTAATTCGTGTTGACCCGTGATAGGTGACACCTTGGTAAACTGTACTGACCCGTGATAGGTTGTACGTTTACGATTTACTATTTAGTAATTCGTGTTGACCCGTGATAGGTGACACCATGGTAACTGTACTGACCCGTGATAGGTGGTACATTTACGATTCCCGCTTTTTCTTTTAGTAAATCGTGTTGACCCGTGATAGGTGACACCTTGGTAAACTGTACTGACCCGTGATAGGTGGTACGTTTACGAGTTACTATTTAGAAAATCGAGTTGACCCGTGATAGGTGACACCATGGTAACTGTACTGACCCGTGATAGGTGGTACATTTACGATTCCCGCTTTTTCTTTTAGTAAATCGTGTTGACCCGTGATAGGTGACACCTCGGTAAACTGTACTGACCCGTGATAGGTGGTACGTTTATGATTTACGCATTTTAGTAAATCGTGCTGACCCGTGATAGGTGGCACCTCAGTAATTGGTACTTTGGCCTGCGATAGGCGGTACAATTATGATTTACGGCCCTTCGAGGAGGGTTTTGGTTTGGAATTCCGAGTCCATGCATTTTGGCATATACGCATTGCATTAGGGTGCCTGGCACGCGAGTCATGTTTGATTTGAGTTTATGATTGAGTGATTCGAATTTTGATTTATCGTGATAACTGAGATGAAGGTGTTAAGTGCTATGTGTTGTGTATTGTGTGTGAGTATGATGGTTATCGAACCTTTGTGTGTCGTAGTAATCGCGTAGAAATTGCTAAGTGTTAAGTGGTGAACTTGATTAGGAATGACTTAGGTTAATTCATGAATTTTTGGAAAAATGATCAGGGAAATCGATTTCCCAACCGATTGGATGGTAAACAGGGACTTGGCCAAATGGACAAAATCGATTAGCCAATCGATTTTGTAATCAGTTTTCGAAAATCATTTACGAAATCGATTGCCCAATCGATTGGCCCTTAAGTCAGGGGCTCAGCTATCCTGTCAATCGATTGCCCAATCGATTGAATCAAGCCAGAGTTCAAAATTTCACTAAAAACCTTCAGGAAATCGATTTGGAAATCGATTGGTATTAAGTCAGGGGCTCCGTTATCCTGTCAATCGATTGCCAAATCGATTGATTCAGCCCAGGATTCTATTTTCATTAAAAATCTTCACCCCAATCGATTGCCCAATCGATTGGCTCAGTGAAAATCCTCAGTTTTAGTTGTATGATTAATTGCTCATGAATCTATCCATGCCTTGTTTTATCATGTGTTAATTAGGAGATCGAGAACTGCATTTTACCTTCATTTTCATTGGCAATGTAATGTATGAACTTTTCGCACATTGAAAATCCTGTTAAGGTGCATGCTTAGTTGAAAAGTTATTTTGAGCATTTAAAA
>NC_021162.2:7178708-7187823 GCF_000331145.2 Cicer arietinum
CTATTGGGAAGTTGGGAGACTTGTGCCCTAGCATAGAAACTCAAAGACGGCCGTTTCTAACGCGATTGAAGCAGTTTTATCAAGAATCATCCATGAATCATTCTTGTAATTCTTCTTTAATCCTTATCTTTTGTATCTCTGTCATGAGTAACTAAACCCTATTTGTTAGGGATGAGTGTAACCAGATGAAACCCTTATTTTTCTGATTTGATTTCTAGTTATATGAATGAGTTTATTGAATTGTTTTTCTCATCTCTGTGCTTAATGCTTTTTATTGCTTGATCAACATTAAAATGTTCTACGATTTGTATTTTGAAACGGAAGTGGACTTTACGAATGCTTGAGATGAGAAATTCATGAATTTGTAGTCTAGACATAGGTGCAGGTCATGAAACCAATTAAATTAGTTGCAAAGCAATAATTTACAAGAGAATTTCTATACGGTAATGCTTAATTCTAATCTTAAATCTACTAAGGAATTAGGGGTTACTTTGGAATTAAAGGTTCTGTCACTAAGACATTAGGGCAAGAATAATAAAGAGAATTCGGTAATAATTCAATAAAGGATTTCAATAACTAGGATCAAATTAGACACCAAGGTTGGATTCGAAGTGAAACTCATCCCTGACATTTTTCTCAATTTATAAAAGATCACTTTTACTACTGCTGTCAATTTTAAATATTATTTCAATCAACTTGGGAACCTTTTGTTCAATTTTAGTAACTAAATATAATTCAATAGTAAAACGCAATCCTTGAGTTCGACACTCGATACTACCGTTTTATTACTACTTGCAACGATTCAGTACACTTGCTGAAACGCTATCAAGTCTCAACCTCTTGCCTTCTTCAGAGCTACCATCTACCTTCACTGTTTCACCTAGTTCAAAGAAGTTTGTGAGATGTCTATTGGCGTCTTCGTTATATTTACCAGAAAAATGAATCTACTTCAACTATTAGTACAAAGTGAGACTTATTACAAACTTGTTGATTGTAACCGGTTGGTCAACCGATCACAATTTCTATGTCGATTCCCATACTTGCTAAGGGTACATTCATGTGGTGGTGGATCAACCATATTTGCAAATATAAAACAATCCCCCATATCCTCTTCTTCTGCTACTTATTATCCTTACCTTTGCCTCCTTTCTCGAACCGCCTTTCGATTTGCTTTTGCAATTTTTTCAATTTCTGGATCAAAAAGAAGTTTAGTTGAGGATTGGCCTCGCATATAAGGTTAGACAAATCGTGAGTAATGAAAAGATTCAAAAAATAGATTAAAAATGAATAAATAAATAAAGACAAATTTTATTGCAGAGCAAAAAATTTTAATTAAGTAAATAAATGATAATTAAATTGTGATATTGCAATCCCCAGCAACAGCGCCAAAAACTTGATCGCGTTTCAACAAGTGTATTGAATGATTGCAAGTAATAATTAAAATGGTAGTACCGAGTGTCGAACTAAAGGATTGTGTTTTACTATTGAGTTATATTTGATTACTAAAATTGAGCAAAAAAATTCTGAATTGATTGAAATAGTATTTAAAACTAACAACATAATTAAAATTGATTATTTATAATAAGAAAAGTGTCAGGGATCAGTTTCACTTCGAATCCAACCTTGATTCCTAATTCCTAGTTACTAAATTCCTTTATTGAATTATTATCGAATTCTCTTAATTATTCTTGTCCTAATGTCTTCGTGACTTAACCATTAATTCCAAAGTAATCCCTAATTCATTAGTGGATTTAAGATTAGAATTAAGCCTTATAGTATAAGAGTTCTCTTATTAAACTACTGCTTTGGATAGTTTTTTATACGATGACTTAAATTTATAGTAGGCTGATAAAGGATAGTTTTGTATACGATGACTTAAATTTATGTTGTGGTTCTAAGATAATATACAAAGTAAGCAGTTTATGCTTTGGTTTGGAATACATTGTTTTTTTTCTCTCATTCTTGTTTCTCGTATCCTTAAGTGTCCAGTGATGAGTGGAGGATCTGGTTTTGTAAAATGACCCTCCAATCCAATTCCATTCATAAAAACATCATGTTGTCTTAGTTCCCTTATCCTTAAGATATAGGCATCAACATTATAATTCACATCATTGCAAGTTTCCACACATTAAAGTCATTCATAAGCAGAGTTGCTAATGGATATATATGATTTATGTGTTGCCTCAAAGAACATTAAACTCTATTTTTGTTTTTACCTCATTATTTAAATTTTCTTATAATTGATGACACACTTGTACTGTTTCAAGTACATGAGAAAGGATGTGACCATTATAAGTTATTGGAAATCACGTTCAACAAAAATAATGCTACACAAGACCCACCAAATACTGATGAAGAAAATGAGCTTGATAATCAATACCTTAACATTGGAAGTGCAAATCATGAACGTGTTGATGAAGATGATTCAGCTGATGATATACAAGCAATGGAGCGCGTCTCACGAAGTGGAAAACAAAAAGTACAAGTAATATCCAAAAAAGAGCCAACATCACAACAAACGGGAGATGCGTTTGCAGCATGGGCTTAAGCATCTTTGACGAGAGCAGATATTTATAGCAGGGATAAGAGTAGGGATATGAGTGTGGAGGCTACCTCGCATGTAACATCTTATTGTTCTCTGACTAAGTGTGTGGCTGTTCTTGAATAGATAGAAGGCATTCCAGATGACATCTATGGAAAAAAAACCTGGAAAAGTTTAAGGATCCTGATTGGAGGGAAATGTTTATGGAAATGTCTAAAGAGAGGAAACGTGGATGAGTACTTAGACTTTAAGGATAACACTTTACTTGAATATGTGGTGATAGTGATTAGATATGTTTCTCTTAGTACTTTGTTTATGATCTTTATGGTTGCGTACTTATTTCTATTTGCTGAACAATTGTATGCATTTTTTTATGAGTTGTTTTGAATTGTTTTGTTATATTTTGAAATTGTATGACAGGTTATAACCATATTTGATGTTGATACAAGTGATGATTCTACTTCTGATGAAAGCGATGATGATTTTGTAGAATTTCTTATTACTAATGTGATGTATGACTATCATCATAAATTATTTAATAAAGAAAAGGTTATAACATTGTCATTATCTGGTCGTGAATTTGTTGCTGAAGTATTAAATGGATCTGAAACAAGTTGTTTTGATTTATTTCAGATGAAGAAGGAATATTTTCTTAATTTTTGTACTAAATTAAGAGGGAAGAACTATCTAAGTGACTCAAGAGATGTACTTGTCGAAAAGATGGTTGCCACTTTTTTACTCATAATGTTCGTCATAAAGTCACTTCAAACCGCTTTTAGCATTCCACATAAACAATCTCACACAATTTCAAGGAAGTATTAAGGGTAGTGTGTCGATTGGGAAAAGAACTCATAAAACAAGAGTCCATAGAGTTGCCTAAAAAAATTAAGAATAATTCAAAATACTATCCTTGGCTCAAGGTATGCATATCATATTATCAAAACTATTTGAGTTTGGTTCAATTATCTTTATTATCTTGTTCTGATTCTATTTGTTTGTGTTATGCTTTATAGAATTGCATAGGTGCAATAGATGATACACATATAAGTGCATGGATTCCTATAGAGAAAAAATTTTCATATAGAGGTAGAAAGACAACAATCACCCAAAATATCATGTGTGCTTGTGATTTCAACATGATGTTTACATATGTATATTCTGGATGGGAAGGAAGTGCACATGATTCAAAAGTTTTTTTGGATGCAATTTTAAATCCAAATGCAGGATTTCCTTGGCCACCTAGAGGTAAATCGTAATATTATAATAAAATTACAATATATCGATGAGTTAATGAATTTAACTAGTAGAGCTAACATATTTTTTTTTTATATGAAGGTTCATTTTATCTCGTTGATTCTAGGTATCCATGTACTAGAGGTTTGCTTCCTCCTTATAGGGGTGAAATATATCATGCCCAAGAATATAGAGGCCAAGGTAGAAAACCTAGGAGTCCCAAAGAGTTATTTAACTACAGACACTCATCTCTACGGATGACAATTGAGCGTTGTTTTGGGGTGTTGAAAAATAGATTTCCTATTTTGATGCCTCCTTATAAACCCTCCAAACAAAGACTTATAATGATAGCTTGTTGTATGACTCATAACTACATATGTAAGTGGAATTTACCAGATGAATTATTCAACATATGGGAAGCAATGGATCATATGGAACTTGAGAGGGTGAATGAAGGTTCAGGCATAAAAGAAACAAGCTCCAACGATAACTTAACTAGATTATCTGATGAAGGTGCAATTGAAACGACAATGAATAGGAATCGTATTAGAGATAGGATGTGGGTACACCATCACAATTAGTTGCACAAATTACTATCTTGTAGATTTTATTATATACAATGTTGGTGGATATTTCTTAAATACTTATGTTGGTTCGGCTTAATTTTTCTTTTCTTGGTGAATAATATTTATGCTAAATTTTTATATACCTTTTTCTAAAATTGAATTTTAGAAATAGTGATCAAATAATATATTTTATACTACAATTAAATTTGAAACTCTATTCACTTGAAATTAATCTTATTTTATAAAAAATGAAGGAAGTGAACAATAATGGCCAAGTGTTTCTCAAAATCTTTTAATAAAAATATATTTATTAATTATACTAAAATATTTTACTTGTATTTAAATGTTATTAGTTAAATTTTTCTATCTTTTTACTTTTATTAAAAGGACTAAATGTAGTATAACATTGATCCGTTGTCGCACACAGGTCAAATACAATTGATAAAATATAAATAGAGGTAATAACTTGAGTCTTTTTGCAAAGCCTTCTGATATAATAATATTAGCCAAATTGAAAGTTGAAATTCAAAAGGGTTTTTATTTTTTATTTTTTTTTAACAGATGAGCAAAACAATTAATCCACTGATTCGAGTTTCAGACTTGTCACAGATTCTATCAAAGAGTTTAATTTATAATTCGTGATTCTATTATTATTTGACTATAGAATTGATCAAACAAGCGTAATCCATCCTATGTGAATTCGGTTTCGTTGATAGGATTAAGCATCACAATCATCAAAATATTACAATTAACCATCAAGCGTCGCAAAATTATACTTCAATTAAATTAGAACCCGAAACCAAATTTTGTCAAATGAATTTAATCGATCCTATTGAAGTTAAATTTAAGAAATTAGAATATCAATATAATCAAATAAACAGAAATAGAATCATGAAGCAAAATTTATAGTGTAACCTGAATCTCAAGGTGTTGATGAAAATCTGAACTTGTGGATTAATCTTATACAATGAGCCTTCCATGAAATTAAAATAAGAAGTGTTTATTCCTTGTATCAATCTGAATCCTAAAATTTCATGTCTAGAAAAGAAACAAAACTCCCAATATATAGTACTTGATATTGGGCTTTAGGGTTTAAAAACAAGTGTCCCATAATTTAAAATTATTACAAAAGTTTAGATTACGAAATTTGCATTTTAGGCACAGTACGACATTGGGCTTTTATTCCAACACAAAAGTTGTACCTCTAATTTTTAGCTTCCAACACCTGCTCATATGCGTCAATCTGATGTCCAGAACTCAATCTCATGGAATAGCTTAAGGTGTTGTCCATTTACTTTGAGCACTTTCTCGGTGTTTTCACTTTTTATTTCCACTGAACCATGAGGAAAAATGTTAGTAACAACAATAGGGCCAATCCACTTGGATCGAAGTTTCCCAAACATAATATTTAGACGGAGTTGAACAATAAAACTTTTTGGCCAATGGAAATTCCTTCTTAGAAATCATCTTATCATATCATGAAAGTACTTAGTTTTCTCCTTATAGATCTGAGAGTTCCCATAAGCTTCAAGTCTAAGCTCTTCAAGTTGTTGCAATTGAAGCTTTCTCTCCAAGCCTGCTTTCTCCATCTCAAGGTTACAACTCTTGACCGCCCAATAAGCACGGTGCTCTATTTCCACTGGGAGGTGGCATGCCTTACCAAACACAAGTTGATAAAGGGACATCCCTATCGGTGTTTTCTAGAGTGTTCTAATTTATCAGTGGCTCCAGTTTTTCCTGTTTGGCTGCATCATCTTTTTTAAGATCTGTTTAATTTCCCTGTTTGAGATGTCAGCTTGCCCATTAGTCTGGGGATGATAAGGTTTATAAACTTTGTGCACAACCCCATACTTCTGAAGCAAAGCGTTTATGGTGCGGTTGCAAAAATGAGTGTCTTGATCAGTTATGATGGCCCGAGATATTCCAAACCTGCAAAAAATATTGGATCTGATAAAACGTGCAACAACTTTAGAATCATTAGTCTTAGTGGGTATTGCTTCCACCCACTTTGAAACATAATCAACAGCTAGTAAAATGTAGACAAAACCAAAAGATACATGGAAAGGACCCACAAAGTCAATGCCCCACACATCAAATACTTCACAGAAAAGCATAGGTTGTTGAGGCATCTCACTCCTACGAGTGATTGATGTTCCTGCTATTTGGCACTGTTCACAAGTTTTGTAAGTCTCAAAAGCATCTTTAAACAAAGTGGGCCAAAAGAAATCCCATTCTAAGACTTTTCTTGTTATTCGTTGAGCACCAAAATGTCCCCCAGCTTGAGAGGCATGACAAAAATGAAGAATGGGTTGAGCCTCATGGTGGGAAACACATCGCCTAATCACCTGGTCACTATAGAATTTCCACAGATATGGATCATCCCACACATAGTATTTGACATCACTTTTAAGATTGTGTATTTGTGTTCTGAATGCATCTGCAGGAAAGACTCCAACATCTAGATAATTAACTAAATCAGAAAACCAAGGAGTTACCTCACGCAACTGTCAGTTGCTCATCAAGAAGTCATCTTGAATGGGGATGGTGTCCTCATCCATTTGTATTCTGCTCAAAGGATCTGCCGTTAAATTTTCAGCTCCACTCTTATCTTTAATCTCTAAACAAAATTCTTGGAGTAACAACATCCATTGGATAAATCTCGATTTTGCTTCTGGTTTCTTTAGCAAGAACTTCAAAGCTGCAAGGTCAGTAAAATAACTACCTTCGAACCTAGCAAATATGATCTAAACTTATCAAGTGAACAACCAATAGCTAAAAGTTCCTTTTATGTGGTAGTATAATTAGCATGTGTAGAGTCTAAAGTTCTATAAGCACAATAAATAACATGGGCAGCCTTACCAACCTTTTGTGAAAGGACTATTCCCACTGCATAGTTAGATGCATCACACATAATTTCAAAAGGGAAGGTCCAATTGGGTGGCTGAATTATGGGAGTAGAGGTTAGTGTTGCCTTTATGAAATCAAACGTCTTCTTGCATTTGTCATCAAAGGTGAAACTGACATCTTTTTGCAGCAAATTTGACAACGGAAGAGCTATCTTGCTGAAATCCTTGATGAAGCGCCTGTAAAAACCTGCATGGCCAAGAAACGAACGAATCTCACGAATGCAAGATGGGTAAGACAAATTAGAAATCACATCAATCTTGGCAGGATCCACTTTTATCCCATTTTTAGAGATCACGTATCCCAAAATTATGCTTTGTTTAACCATAAAATGACATTTTTCATAATTCAACACATGTTTAGTTAACTGTCAAGTTGTGAAAGATAACGAGACAATTTATCATTGAAGCTATTTTTATTGATAAAGCTATAAATTTAAACTACCAAAATTGAATAATGCCATCACTTTATAATAAATGAGTTGTTATATTATGATACTTCATTCTGGCATTTTATTGTTCAGTTGATTTTTATGTTTAATTTTTTTTTCGAATAATTAAGGATGTGGTCATGTTGGGAAAAAACCAGAAATAATTAGCGATAACTATCTCAATAGTGCAAAATATTTTTTCCCCCACCTGTGCAAATAAATGACCAAACAGAAAATACAATTCCACATAGCAAAAATAATTGGCAGAAAATTAAATATGAGACAAACACAATTTTTAACGTGGAAAACTTCCCTCAAATTGAGAGAATAAAAACCACGGGACCTAGTCCAGTAAAACTACCACTATAATAATTAATGGGTACACAAAGAGTCTTCCTAATAACAATAGGGAATATCAATCAACAATAACAACCCTATAACAACCTTCCACTAAAGTGGGTATGCCAAAGTAACTCTCAGAGAAGATAAAACTACTCAAACTATATATTAAAATAACAAACTCAGTGGTATGAATAACATACTAAATTTGTAGATCAAACGGAGCAAGTTTGCTACACACCTGTTACCACCACTGGAACCAAACCCTTATTTATCTTCTCTGGCAACCGTTCTTCTTCCGTTGTCTTTCTGTGTGTCTCTTAGGGATTTCTAAATCCTTTTTATTACCTTCAAGTGGGTCAAGCCCATTAAGACCTTTTTTTTTCTTTTTCTTTTTATTTCAATAATAATAATAATAATATTAGTAAAATTGGTGGGTTCCACTTGGGGAGTGAGCCCACCCAACAAATCTCCCCCTCACGACTCAAGTGGGAAGGTACTGCTCAACCATTCCAGCTTTCTTTCTGCAACATATCATCCTCGACACAGGCAAGGTCTCTGTCATCATATCTGAACCATTTTCATTAGTATGAATCTTCTCAATTAAAAATGACTTCATTTCCAGTGCATCTCGTATCTAATGATACCGCACTTCAATTTGCTTCGACTATGCATGAAAAGTCGAATTCTTGCTATGATGGATCGCACTCTGACTGTCACAGAATAACACAAACTTATCTTGCTTGAGGCCTAACTCATGTAGGAATTTCTTCATCCACAAGAGTTCTTTGGAAGCTTCAGTTGCTGCAATGTACTCAGCTTCAGTAGTGGACAAAGCAACACACTTTTGTAGTCTTGATTGCCAAGACACAACTCCCCCTGCAAAAATCATCATATAACCAGAAGTAGATTTTCTAGAATCAAGATCACCTGCCATATCGGCATCTGTGTAGCCATCCAACACAGGTTCACCACCTCCAAAGCATAAACACACTTTGGAAGTGCCTCTAAGGTATCTGAGAATTCACTTCACTGCTTGCCAATGATCTTTACCAGGATTAGAGAGAAATCGACTAACAACTCCAACTGCATGAGCAATAT
>NC_021162.2:7187882-7190627 GCF_000331145.2 Cicer arietinum
TAGCCATCCAACACAGGTTCACCACCTCCATAGCATAAACACACTTTGGAAGTGCCTCTAAGGTATCTGAGAATTCACTTCACTGCTTGCCAATGATCTTTACCAGGATTAGAGAGAAATCGACTAACAACTCCAACTGCATGAGCAATATTTGGCCTTGTGCATACCATAGCATACATCAAACTACCAACTGCGGATGCATAAGGAACCTTTTTCATCTCTTCTTTGCCTTTCTCACTTGTAGGACATTTATCAGAATTCAATTTTAAATGAGTAGCAAGTGGAGTACTAACAGGTTTGCAACTGCTCATGTTAAACCTCTCTAACAGCTTCTCAATATAATTGTGTTGAGACAACCACAATTTATTATTCTTCTTGTCACGAGTAATTCTCATACCCAGAATTTGCTTTGCAGGACCTAAGTCTTTCATTGCAAAAGACTTGTTCAAATCTTTCTTTAAAGATTGAATCTTCTTAGTGTCATGACCAACAATCAACATGTCATCCACATATAATAAGAGAATAATATAATCACCATCAGAGAATTTCTTGATAAACACACAATGGTCAGAAGTAGTTTTACTATACCCATGTTTCTCCATGAAAGAATCAAATTTCTTGTACCATTGTCGAGGTGCTTGCTTGAGCCCATACAAACTTTTCTTTAATTTGCACACAAGATGCTCTTTACCTTTGACTTCGAAACCCTGTGGTTGCTCCATATAGATCTCTTCCTCCAAATCACCATGAAGGAATGCAGTTTTCACATCAAGTTGTTCAACTTCTAGGTTCAAACTAGCTGCTAACCCAAGCACAACTCGGATAGAGGACATCTTCACCACAGGTGAAAAGATTTCATCAAAGTCAATACCTTTTCTCTGATTAAAACCTTTCACAACCAATCTTGCTTTGTATCTTGGTTGAGAACTATTCTCTTCTGTCTTTATCTTGTATACCCATTTGTTCTTGAGTGCTTTTCTACCATTAAGCAACTTTACCAAATCAAATGTGTGATTCTCATGCAAGGAATTCATCTCTTCTTGCATGGCCTTTAACCACTTTTCTTTATCAACATTTGTAATAGCTTCTTGATAATACTCTGGCTCTCCACTATCAGTGATCATCACATACTCATGTGGAGGATATCTTTGAGAAGGTTGACGTTCTCTAGTAGATCTTCTCAACTCAAACTCGACTGGTGGCTCAACTGGAACCTCCTCATCATGCTGAGGCACATGATCATCAGTTACATTCTCATTACCTACCTGTATATCTCCCCCATCAACAAAGGTTTCTGTAGGGGGATTAGGCGCAACATTTTCAATGTAACTTCTGGAATTTGGTTTCTGTTTTTTCAGTTTTATCAAAATCTTCAATAGTCTGGTCTTCAAGAAATATCACATCTCGGCTTCTGATAATTTTCTTGTCAACCGGATCCCACAATCTATAACCAAATTCTTCATCACCATAACCGACGAATATACACTGTTTAGATTTACTATCAAGCTTAGACCTCTCATCTCTTGGAATGTGAACAAAACATCTGCAACCAAAAACTCTCAAATGACTGTAAAAGACATCTTTCCCTGTCCACACTCTATTTGGAACATCACCATCAAGTGGAATAGAAGGAGAAAGATTGATCAAATCCACTGTATTTTTCATTACTTCACCCCAAAAGGATTTCGATAATTTTGCATGAGAGAACATACATCTGATTCTGTCATTAATCGTACGATTCATTCTCTCTACAACACCATTATGCTGAGGTGTCTTTGGAACTGTTTTCTCAAACCTGATTCCATGTTCTCTACAATACTCTTCAAATGGACCTCTGTATTCGCCACCTATTCGCCACCGTTATCTAATCGAACACATTTCAATTTCCTTCCCTTTTCTCTTTCAACACTTGCATGAAAGTGCTTGAAGACTTCAAATACCTTGTCTTTAGATTTCAAAGGAAATGCCCACACTTTTCTAGAGTGGTCGTCTATAAAAGTAACAAAATACGATGCACCACCAAGAGATTTACTATCCATCATACAAACATCAGTATGAACTAAATCAAGAATATTTTGCCTCCTATGAGGACCAGTATTATGAAAAGAAACTCTATGTTGTTTTCCAGCAAAACAATGAGTGCAAGTTTTTAGAGACGTACCTTTCACAGGAAGAAAGTTTTTCTTCGCAAGTATGTTGAGTCCTTTCTCACTCAAGTGACCAAGGCGCATATGCCATAAATCAGAAGATGCATCTTCAATTGCATTCACTTCTTCCTTGCATAACTTCATAGGCATCCTATAGAGAGAAGTGGAACTTTGCTCCTTTGCAACCACTAGGGACCCTTTAGTGATTTTACATATACCACCACCACCAAAGAAAGTGTGATAACCATCAATATCCAAGGCTTTCACCGAAATCAAATTGAGACGAATATCAGGAACGTGTCTAACATTCTTCAATTGAAGCTTGCAACCAATCCCAGTTTCAACCCAAACATCTCCCATACCGATAATTTTACATACTCCTTCATCTCCCATTTTTACCATGCCAAAATCACCAACACTGTAAGATGAGAAGAAATCACGCCTAGGAGTAACATGATATGAGGCACCCGAATCAATAATCCAAGTTGAATCATGACATACAAGGTTTATGGAATTATCATCACAAACAATGTAGACATTATTAACAGATGCAACTGATGTTGTATCTTTATCATTTTTCTTCTCTTTGTCTTCATCT
>NC_021162.2:7191295-7191555 GCF_000331145.2 Cicer arietinum
GTTTCTAGATTGACTTCTCCCCCGTGACTCTGTAACTAGTGCTTCTGACTTTGAGGAAGAACCAATCAAACCACGTTCCTTTCTTCGAGCTTCTTCATTCAACATGCTCTCTTTAACTGTTGACATTTTCAACTTTCCACTTGGAGCTGAATTGGTCAACGTCACAACAAGGACTTCCCAATTATCAGGCAAGGAACTCAACAATAACAACGCTTGCAACTCATCATCTAATTTAATTTCTGCAGTTGTCAACTGATTCA
>NC_021162.2:7191644-7201707 GCF_000331145.2 Cicer arietinum
CGTTCATACAACTCTTTTAATTTTTCCCACATCTTGTTAGCATTTATTTCAGTTTCAACATGTGGATACACACTAAGATCAAACCACTGCCTGATCAACGCCACTGCCTTTCTATTCATCTTCTTCCAGTCAGCGTCAGATTTATCTGCGGGTTTAGCAGTGTCACCCTCAATAGGATCATACAAATCTTTACTGTATAACATGTCTTCCATGAGAATCTTCCAAAGTGTATAATTAGAATAGTTGGGTTTAATCATATTGGGACCTTTATTTTCCTCCTCCATTTAAATGCACAAATCAAATAACTGAGCTCTAGATACCACTTTGTTGGGAAAAACCAGAGATAATTAGCGATAACTATCTCAATAGTGCGAAATATTTTTTTCCCCCACCTGTGTAGATAAATGACCAAACAGAAAATACAATTCCACATAGCAAAAATAATTGGCAGGAAATTAAATATGAGACAAACGCAATTTTTAACGTAGAAAACTTCCCTCAAATTGAGAGAATAAAAACCACGGGACCTAGTCCAGTAAAACTTCCACTATAATAATTAATGGGTACACAAAGAGTCTTCCTAATAACAATAGGGAATATCAATCAACAATAACAACCTATAACAACATTCCACTAAAGTGGGTATGCCAAAGTAACTCTCAGAGAAGATAAAACTACTCAAACTATATATTAAAATAACAAACTCAGTGGTAGGAATGACATACTAAATTTATAGATCAAACGGAGCAAGTTTGCTACACACCTGTTACCACCACTAGAACCAAACACTTATTTTTCTTCTCTGGCAATCGTTCTTCTTCCGTTGTCTTTCTGTGTGTCTCTTAGAGATTTCTAAATCCTTTTTATTACCTTCAAGTGGGCCAAGCCCATTAAAACCTTTTTTTTCCTTTTCTTTTTATTTCAATAATAATAATAATATTAGTAAAATTGGTGGCTTCCACTTGGGGAGTGAGTCCACCCAACAGGTCAAGACAAGGGGTGGATGCAGATGTCATAATTATATTTAAAAGATTCAACAATATACAAATGAGTTTGAAAACTATATTTAAAAGATTCAACAATATACAAATGAGTTTGATTTTGATCTATACACTGTTAGTAAAAATTCTCGTATAATTGTGAAATCTTTAGTACGAATATAATCATTCTAATAAATTCTAATAAGCTTTAAACTATATGTAAATTTTTCTAAATATAATTATAACCAATTCTAATAAGCTTTTAACTATATGTTACAACTTTTAAAAATAATAAAAAATTTAAAAAAGAAAAATTAAGGCCTGTTTGAAACATTTTTTCATTTTAGTTTTTAAAAATTGTTGTATAAATTTGATTTTAAAAATTGTTTTAAAGAATAAAATTAAAGAAAAAAAATTGTTTGAGATACTTATTTTTAAAAACAGTTTTAGGGATGAAAAAAAGAGAAAAGTAAAATACTGTTTACATCATTTGCTTTTTTTAATTTTAAAAAGTATAATATTAAAAATAATTTTACAAAATAGTTTTTAAAAATAAATAAGGGTCTAAGGGTCTCTTTGAAACATTTTTATATTTTAGTTTTTAAAAATTATTTTACAAATTTGATTTAAAAAACTGTTTTAAAGAATATAATTAAGGAAAAAACTTGTTTGAAAGACTTGTCTCTAAAAACAAATTTTTGATTAGAGAGTTAAAAAAAACTGAATAATAAAAAGTAAGGGCCTGTTTGATTTTAATCTCAAAAACTCTATTTTAGTTTTTAAAAATTAAAAAATTTGTTTGGGTTACTTATTTTTAAAAACTATTTTGTAAAATTATTTTTAATATTATACTTTTTAATAATTAAAAAAAGCAAAACATGTAAAGAGTGTTGTAGGGTCTATTTGAAACACTTTTGCATTTTAGTTTTTAAAAATTGTTGTATAATTTTGATTTTAAAAATTGTTTTAAAGAATAGAATTAAAGAAAAAACTTGTTTTTTAAAAACAGTTTTAGAGATGAGAAAAAGAGAAAACCTTTGTTAATCTAATTTCTTAAAACATATTTTAAATAGAGAATTAAAAAAAACTATTTGGTAATACAATTTTCAAAATCTGTTTTTCTTATATTAAATAATATGCTAAATTACATCCGCAATCCCTTAACTTAATTTCAAGTAACGTTTTAGTCCTTTATCTTCTATTTTTTTTTTCTGAGTTGGTCCTTTATTTTGATTTTAAGTGACAATTTGATATTTTATGTTTTAAAATGTCAACAATGTTGTCCTTTTTTTTTTTACAAAAATTCAAAAAAAATCATCAAATTTTTTAAACAAAACCCATAAAATTCATTATCATCTTCAATAAAATGAAAATTTAATCAAATTCATAACTTAAATCTTGAAATAAACTCATATTTTCATTCATTATTTGATGTTGTTGGAGATGAAAATATGAGTTTATTTGAATATTTGAGTGATGGATTTGATGAAATTTGCATTATATTGAAGATGATTATTAATTTTATGGGTTTTGGTTGAAAATTTTGATGATTTTTTTTGAATTTTTGTAAACAAAGGATAACATTATTGATATTTTAAAACATAAAATATCAAATTGTCACTTAAAATTAAAATAAAGGACCAACTCGGGAAAAAGAAAAAGATAAAGAACTAAAGCGTTAACTGAGTGATTTAATTTAATAATATCAAAATCTATTAATTTTTAAATGTAACATAAAATTGTTTAAAAAATAAAATTATTATGTCAATTGTAGAAAAGTAGAGTAAAATTGACTGATTTTGTTAGTACCCATTAAAATTGTTCAATTTTTTAAAAAAGATGAAAAGTAAAATAGGAAAATATAAAAGAAGAATCTAATCCCCAAACCTAATCACAGAACCTTAGTTTTTCAATCTCGCCACCACCAAACTTCAACCGGCACACCGTCACGCCAATTTTAAAGAAACATTATATACAAATAAATGGGTAGAGAATAAATATTTTGATCTTGATCATAAAATTACCAATTAGATTTGTTATAAATACTATAGGATAAATAAATAACATACATTTACACTAGAAGTTTTATATCTCCGTGCATGGTACGGGTACACACTAGTTCAACTATAGTACTATTGGGGATTTCGAAGAGTGAGGGAGCAACAACGGACCAAACACTTCAAGACTACAAGAGACAATGTCATATCTTCACTCAACAAAAACCTTAAGTTATTATGTATATGAGTCACTCTTATATATTATTATGATCTCTCACTCAAGTCTGAGTCACCCATATCACTAGACTTGATTTGCGCTACGGTCTAAATCTCGCTCCCCAACCAAGCCAAACCATGACTCTGATATCAATTGTGGGTAGTTTAAGGGAGCACAGAAGCAACAATGAGTCAAATGCTTCAGGACCACAAAAGACATTGACATCATATCTCCATTCAAAACCTTAAGGCATTATCCAACATATTCTTCATTCTTAGTCGATGTAAGACTAATCACTCACACTTGAACTGCAACAATAAGGGAGATGATATTGGGAAAATAAAGAGACATAGAGAAATGAAAAGAACTCAATCAAACCAAAACACAAGAATATAACGTGACAACTTTAAATCCGAAAAAAAAAAAAAAAAAACCACAACTGTTGTCTAATGGCCAGGGTGGATCTTGAACGGAATCATTAGGGTGGCCGAAATTTTAAAATTTTAATATAAAAATAAAAAGTATAATCTTGTATTGTATATAAGAATTTTAAGTTGTAAATTTAAAAAAAAAATATATATATTGGAGAGAGGTAGTAGATCAAATTTTAGTTTACATATTTAATAGTTAAAATTTAGTTTTTATTTAGGTTGAAAAATTTATTTTATTTTATAATTGCATTAATTGTTTATGTAATTTTTTCTACAAATTATTTCCTCTGATTTTTTTATAATAGACATCTGAATTATAATTTGGTCTACCAAAATTTGTGTATTTGATTCATCTTAAAGATTTTGGAGACTTGTTATAATCTTAAAAATTAAACCTAATAAAAAATATATAATTTTAATAATTAAAAAATTGGTAAAATAAATTTTAGTCCATATACACGTACCAATCTACCTTATGCAATGAAGATCTACACATATCAATCTATATATTGCAATCTACATGATGCAAATCATTTGATTAGATTAATTCGTGTAACAAAAAAGATGCACATATAAGATGTCATCTTCACATGTTAGACTGAAATATACATCTTGACAACGATAACTCAACAACCACAATTCAACACATAAAAAGAATTCTACTGCTAAAATACCGATTATAGATCCCAAAATTACAACAACATACACCACAATATTTATATTAATGAGCTCATTTATTAACATATGTCAAGTCAATCAAAATTCATCATCGATTAACATATATTAAACCACAATTATCCTATAGACTTACATAATTTGGTTTTCACAACTTTGTCACAATTAATAATTATATTTTTCAATTTTTTTTAATATAAATATTTTTTATATAAAATTTAACTACTTCCATAATTTAATCAAATTCATATGTAAAAGTTTCCTCCAAATTATAAGTCTGATTATAATTTTACATTTGACTTTGAGAACAGCCTCCTATCCTCATCCTCATAAATATAGAGAAGATAAAGAGGAATGTCTTATGCAATTTAATTTTAGAACTTGGGTATAGGATTAAAGTCCGACCCTTGGTCCATAAAATATATCAGATAAATTGACAAAATTATAGCTCAAATATCTCTTCGAAATCAAATAAGAGTAGTAGTATTTTTTAAATATTATTGTGACAAATGAAATGTCTCATATAATTAAAGTAAAAATAATAGTATTTTTAAAAAATTATTAAAATATTTAGAGTAGTCGTGGCCACTATATGTCATAACGAAGCTCCAGTACAGCTAATGGCAACAAGAGAATAATACGTGAACTTATTTCAGACTTTTCTCAAACTTCTCATAACATCTAGTTTATGCACACTCTCAAAAGTACAACACTCTGACACAAGAATAGAAGAGAAAAAATGAAATTAAAAAAAAAATTAAAGTAGTTTGATTGATATAATCTATAATAAAGAACTAGAATCAAATATATAATCTTTAATTCTATCTTTCTTTACGATTTCAAACAATATATCATTTCATCTCAACCCACTTAATACAAACTTCAACTAGCCAAGATTTTATCTTTCAGGTGAGGTAGGTCACCGCGACAACACTAATTTCATTTTATGCAACTTCGGTCACTCGCTGGGACACGTGTTTAAGCAATCTTTAAACTATATATTGAATATACTATTGAATTTTTCCTACTAAAAATCTATTAAAAAAATTAAGAAAATCAAAATTAAATCACAAATAGTTAAATAACATATGATTTTTGTACCAAAATTTTAATTTAATTAATTTTAATAGATGATTTAATAATATATACATAAACAAATTAAAAAAAAATATTAATAATTTTTTTTTAATACCAATATACATTCTATTTTTGATTATACAGTAGAATTTATCATAGTTTTACATTTATGCATCTTTGGAATTTATCATAGTTTTATTTATTTATTTTTACATTTTATATTTCTTGTTTATCTTTTTTCTTTATTTTTGGATAAAATGAGTATTGACTATAGCAATTTTAATGGAGATATATGTTTCACTGACGGTCATACTATTCACACAATTCTCAAAGATACAAAATATTTATGTTATTTTGTGAAGGTTAGCATTATATCTTATACTACAAAAATAATTGAAAGTTATGGAAGAGCTAATGTATTATTATATGGAACCACAAAGTTACATATTGAAAATGTGTTATATTTCTTCAAGCTAGTTCATAGAAATTTATTAAATTTCAAGAATATTCTCCTTAATGAATATCATATTAAAACAAGAAATGAAGAAAATATTAAATATCTTTATATTATGAGACACATTTTAGATAAAACACGTGTAGTGGAAAATTTATCTATCTACTCCTCTGATTTGTACTACACTTACATTAGTACAATTGAGATATGAGTTATTGTAAACAAGAAGTTTACAAATCATAATAAATTTCTATATGACAAAACCGGTTGGACCATCTTTGATCTACTAAACAAATACATAAAAAATTTCTATCCATATGTATTGATGTGTCAG
Organism: Cicer arietinum; assembly: GCF_000331145.2. Lineage (NCBI taxonomy): Eukaryota > Viridiplantae > Streptophyta > Magnoliopsida > Fabales > Fabaceae > Cicer > Cicer arietinum. The sequence continues at coordinate 7,197,810 of NC_021162.2, forward strand.
AAGTTTCTTCTATCTTCTGACGTTTTAGCATTACTAATTCCTAAAGGAAGTTGATATTTTATGTGTCACATTTCTAAAATATATGTAAGATGATATTTGTGAACCAATACATTGATCATGATCATGTGGACCTGTTAGATAATTCATGACTTTATTGAATACATCAACTAAATGGCCACATGTATCTTCAAAATTTGAGTAACGATGCATGTAGTTTCACTCAATTTTCTTTTTTTGGTTTTATGAGTTTTAAGATTAATGAGGGAGGAGAAAGGGGAAAGACTTTTTTTTTTCTTCCGTTTTTACATAAACTTTTTAATTATTTAAATTTTTATGTTTATTTATTTGTTTAATTTAATAATTATTAATGTTTTGTTTAATTAATTAGTAAATAAATGGTGACTCAGATCCCATACCATTAAAAAAGGTTGCCTCAGTATGCCATGGTGACCAAGGACTAAAGGTGAAAAAGTGTGAATTAATAGGGTTAAATTTTTTTTTAAAAAATATTACAAAGACTAAAAGCAAAATTAATCCTAAAGAAAATATTAACAATAAATAGAATGAGCATTTTTCGTTCAAAACATATGCAAAATATTGAACATTTTTAAGTTCGAGTTTTGATTTTATGGTTATTTTTCTATTTATTCTTTTAAAACTGTGTTGTTGTTCTAATAATAATAAATTAATTATGTATTTTTAAAATGGTTAAAAATCTATTTTTTTAAACAATATAAAACGGTTTTTAAATAATTTTTTTTAGTATTAAAAAAAGGTAATTTTAAATATTAGAAAAATTGTTTTTTAATAATAAGAAATATAATAATAATAATAATAATAAACAATTTTAAATATTATTTATTTTTAAATAATATAAAAAATAGTTTCTTTTAAATAGTAAAAAAACAATAAACACTTTTTAGAAAAATAAATAAAATTATTTATAGAAATAATAATAAATATTATTATTGTGGATAAATAATTTATTTAATGTTAAAAAAATAGTAGACTGATGAGATGATATTAGAATTGAATATTTATTTAATAGAGTTGAATATAATTTATTTAATAGAAGTTTTTCCATTTCTTAAAAGAAAGAAACTATGAGAGGTCTACGCATTTTAGAATTGAAATTAACATCTCTAAAATATAGAAACATTTAGACAATATTTTTCCTCCGGATTTTCCTCCAGATTTAAACTAAAAATTCATAGAAAACATATTATCCGCGAAAATATTTCTCAATGTACGTGAATAATTATTTTATGAGAATTTCTAAATCCATATATAATTTGCAAGCAGATATTTCTGCAGACAAAATAAATAAATTCTACAACAAACTTTGATTAAACTTAAGTTATTTTCTTACGACTTTTCACGAAGAAATATTTGCAATACTATTACTAAAAATGTATTCTAAGGATAATTCGACATGAAATTTTACATGAAAATAGTTTTTGCATAAAAATCTCCGTAAGTAATTTCGCAACAAAATTATTCTTGAAGAAAATATGCAGGAAATTTACAAAAGTAGCTTGGTTTTTTTAATTTTTAATTTATATAAAAATTGAAGCTAAAAGTATATGAAAACATGATTCTAAAAATATTTTTGAAGTATTTCAGTTTAGTATTTACACTACTAGAAAAAATTGTTTTTATTTATCATATTTAGCGTTGGGTCTCGATACCAACGCTAGTTTGGATTTGTTTAGCGTTGTTGCAATGCTTGCTATTGCATTAAACATTTTTTTTTCATTATACATTAACATTGGTTTGTCCAACGCTATATTTTCTGATTTGTAAAATTAAATATTTTATTCTTTCTTTTTCCAATAAAATTTATTTATCTTTATTTTTTCCTTTCCCTCATCCTTCTCTTTTTCCTTCACTTCTTTTTCCTCTCAATTTGCAAAACCCTTTATTATCCCTCATCCTTCTCTTTTTCCTTCACTTCTTTTTCCTCTCAATTTGCAAAACCCTTTATTATTATTTTTCTGAAACGTGAAATCCTATTCCTTTTCCCCCAAATCGCAAAACCCTCTAAATTGGTTTGTTCTTGTTTATTCTCAACCTATTCGCTCTTGTTATCTCAAATTACAAAATCTGATCATGGTCGTTCTTGTCTTTTTCTTCTCCTTGTTATGTTCTTTTTGTTGCTACTCATTGTGGTATTGTTATCTTCTTTTTATCTTCTTCTTGTTTCCTCTTTCGTATGATTTTGTTTTTGTTGCATTATTTTATGATTTTGTTACCTCTCTATACTTTCATAGTAATAGCACAATTTCATGATTTTTGTTGTTAAATTTTATTTTATTATATTTCTTTTAGAATATTTTGTTAAATTCTTAATCAATTAGAAAAAATGAAATTGATATGCATAATGGAGTTAAAGTATAATGTTCCTAATTGGATTTTTTTTGAGTTGTTTAAGTTTTAATTTTATTTTTTTTATATATTTTCTTTGATAATGATATATACTAATTGAAGTTGATATCTATGGTAAAATTAAAGAATAATGTTGTGCTTTCTCCATGTAGATCAGTAAAGCGAGCTTCTACTTAAAGAAAGCAGATTCATTGCTTGCTATTACAAGAAAACTAAGAAGCTTTCCATCCACTTGATTGTCCATTCTTTTCAAAATTAATGATTTTAATGTCTTATATTGAGTTTGCTTGGGAAGTGATGGGGTTTAAAGTTTTTACTTCTAATAAGTTTTGATTGAAACACTATGTTTCATATCATTTCTAGAGGACATTACTGATGACAAGAAGTTTACTTTTTTATTACTAGACTTCATGAGAAACAGTTTGCAAAGAACGATTGGATGCGGTTGTTAGTAACGGTTTGGGGCTTTGCTATAGTAGTAGAGACTTTGCAATTATTGTGTTCTTTTTCCCTTGTGGGTGTAAAATTTTGAAGCGTTGATCTTTGTAAGTTTTGGTATCTATAAAGTTTTTTTTGTTTCTTGGGGGTGTTGCTCTATATATTTATATTTATATTTATATTTAGCTTCAGTATATGTTGGGTTATTTGTTATTTTAATACAATTATTTACTTATAAAAAAAAATTTGTAGTCAAATTTATAAAAAAAAAATTTATTTATATTTAGCTTCAGCATATGTTGGGCTAATTTAAAAAGGAATTTTAGAATTCAAATTTGTAATCAATAGAGTTGTATATTGCGCTAAATTGTTATAAAAGAAGGGGTTGGATTACCAGATTATATATATACGAATGGTTGCATCAAGTGGCTTGCGTATATTATTCAATTTAAACATTTTGTAAACAAATTGGCAATGTCATTTGTTTTACATTTATGCATTTGATTTTGAATATTAATATTTTCTTTGTTTTAGTTGTTTGACAATAAAAACTATATAATTGTGGCATTTTTGCACTTAGTTTGATTGAAATAGAGATACTAGCTTGCATCCTGTTATTTAAGTTTTTCTTGGATCTTATTTTTTGTATAAAATCACTGAAATGTATATTCATTTAATTGTAGGGAGAGTTGTGAATGGTAACCCGAGAAAGAGTGATAAATACATGTTTGTTTTATCGGTTCTGTGCATAGGTCGTTGTTTGTGGTGAACTCAAATATCTCTCGCGTCTGAGGTAACAATTCGTTGCAGCACCACTTTCTTGTTCTTTTTTTTGTCATTTTATTCATGTATTTATCTTCTTCGTTCACTCACACAAATTATGATCTCCGGTTATTTGTTTTTGGTAAATTTTTTACTTATTTTTTCCTTTTGTAATTGTTGGAACTATTCTTCTCATTGTTGTAAGATGGAGATATATATTTTTACATAGATTTTGTTGAATTTGAGTTTAACATTGTAATTTGTATTATGAAGTATCTCACCTCTATGGAAGGAACATATTAAGTCTTTTATT
>NC_021162.2:7202207-7266188 GCF_000331145.2 Cicer arietinum
TGTTAAGAAAGGTATGATTCTGTCTTTGGTCTGTTCTGAGGTTAATTTAGCTTCAGTACCTGGAAACACTTGGTGGTTAGACTCTGGTGCAACTACTAACATCAGTGTTTCAATGCAGGGTTGCCTGAACTTCCGAAAGCCTAGTGATACTGAAAGATGCATCTATGTAGGAGATGGGAAGAAGGTAGAAGTTGAAGCCATAGGAAAATTTAGATTATTATTAAGTTCCGGTCATTATTTGGATTTAAAAGACACTTTTGTTGTACCGTCATTTAGACGGAATTTGATCTCTATTTCTTATTTGGACAAATCAGGATATTATTGTTCATTCGGGAATAAAGAATTTACTTTGTCTTTAAATTCGAATGTTGTTGGAACCGGTTTACTTTCTGGTTATGATAATCTTTATTTGTTGGAAACTGTGGCTAACTATAATGAAACCTTGAATGTGGAATCACGTGGTACTAAGCGGAAAATTGACAATTTCAATTCAGGAGTGCTTTGGCACAAACGTCTAGGTCACATCTCTAAAAATAGAGTTGAACGACTTGTGTCAGATGGAATTTTAGATTCCATTGACTTCACAGACCTTAACGTTTGTGTAGCATGCATTAAAGGAAAACAGACTAAAGATAAGAAATTAGGCGCATATAGAGCTACAGACGTCTTAGAATTGATACATACGGACATCTGTGGGCCATTTCCAACTCCTTCTTGGAATGGTCAACAATATTTTATATCATTCATAGACGATTACTCTAGATATGCCTACCTTTACCTAATTCACGAAAAGTCCCAATCAATAGACGTGTTCAAATCCTTTAAGGCAGAAGTTGAGAATCAACTTAATAAAAGAATTAAAAAGGTCAAATCTGATCGTGGTGGTGAATACTACGGCAGATATGACGGTTCAGGTGAACAACGTCCGGGACCATTTGCCAAATACCTAGAGGAATGTGGAATCGTCCCACAATACACTATGCCGGGGTCACCCAGCATGAATGGTGTAGCTGAAAGACGAAACAGGACTCTTAAGGATATGGTAAGGAGTATGATTTGTCATTCCACCTTGCCAGAGTCACTCTGGGGAGAGGCATTAAAAACAGCAGCATACATTCTTAATAGAGTACCAACTAAGGCAGCGGCTAAAACACCTTATGAGCTTTGGATTGGGCGTAAGCCTAGCCTGAAGCACTTTCATGTTTGGGGATGTCCAGCTGAGGCAAGGCCTTATAGGCCGAATGAAAAGAAATTTGAACCCCGAACAATTAGCAGCTATTTTATAGGGTACTCAGAAAAATCAAGGGGCTATAAATTTTATGATCCTAATTTGAGAACAATTTTTGAGACGGGAACGACAACGTTCTTTGAGGATATTGAGTTTGGGGGGAAGATTAAGGTTAAAGATTTTGTCTTTGAGGAAGAATCGGTAACAATTCCAGAACTGATTCTTCCACCAATTGACTTTCCCATTATTGAACAAACTCAAGATGATCTGGTTGTTCAGGAAGAACAAAATCCAGATCAAATTCAAGATCCTCAAGAACAAGTGCCTCAAGAGCCAGCTCCATTGCGGAGATCCACTAGAGAAAGGAAAAATGCTATTTCGGATGATTATGTAGTATTTATCAATGAGGTAGAGGAAAATGTTGGCATGACGGAAGACGACCCAGTCAACTTTCATCAAGCCATGCAAGATTCTCGTTCAGATAAGTGGATCGAAGCAATGAATGAGGAGTACAAGTCTATGCAAGACAATTCAGTTTGGGAACTTATCCCATTACCTGAAGGAAAGAAACCCATTGGTTGCAAATGGATTTTTAAAACCAAGCGGGATTCCAATGGTAATGTGGAGAGATATAAGGCACGTCTTGTAGCTAAGGGTTATACTCAAAAGGAAGGGATTGATTATAAAGAGACTTTCTCTCCGGTTTCATCGAAGGACTCTTTAAGAATAATCATGGCTCTTGTTGCTCACTTTAATTTGGAGCTTCATCAAATGGATGTAAAAACAGCTTTTCTCAATGGCGACATTGATGAGACGATCTATATGGTGCAGCCAGAAAACTTTGTGTTGGGAGACCCAAAGAATATGGTGTGCAAACTAAGAAAATCCATTTATGGGCTAAAACAAGCTTCTCGTCAATGGTACCATAAATTTCATCAAGTAATTCTCTCATTTGGTTTTGAGATGAATACAGTTGATGATTGTGTGTATCATAAGTTCAGTGGGAGCAGACATATTTTCCTGGTCTTGTATGTTGATGACATACTGCTTGCCACTAACGATATAGGCATGTTGCACGAAACTAAGAAATTTCTATCAAAGCATTTTGAGATGAAAGATCTTGGTGACGCCTCTTTTGTATTAGGAATTCAGATACACCGAGACAGATCTCGAGGTATTCTTGGATTGTCACAAAAGAGCTATATCGATAAGGTTCTCAAAAGGTTTGGGTTACAGGATTGCAAACCAGGGGACACCCCAGTTGCTAAGGGAGACAAGTTTAGTCTCAAACAGTGCCCTAAGGGAAGTTTGGAAATTCAAGAAATGCAAAAGATCCCTTATGCTTCAGCTGTAGGGAGTCTTATGTATGCCCAAGTATGTACGCGTCCAGACATAGCGTTCATAGTAGGGATTTTAGGCAGATATTTAAGCAATCCAGGTCTTGACCATTGGAAAGCAGCCAAGAGGGTCATGAGATATTTGAAGAGAACAAGAAACTACATGCTCACATATAGGAGGTCAGACCAGTTAGAGATCACTGGGTACTCTGACTCGGATTTTGCGGGATGCCAAGACAGCTTAAGATCAACTTCAGGCTATGTCTTTCTGTTAGCTGGTGGAGCAGTTTCTTGGCGTAGTGCCAAGCAAGGTCTTACTGCCTCATCAACCATGGCAGCAGAATTCGTAGCAATTCATGAGGCATCTGACCAGGGCATTTGGCTGAGAAATTTTGTCACAGGGCTGCAAATAGTTGAAGGGATTGAAAGACCACTCAAGTTGTATTGTGACAATAGATCAGCAGTCCTGTATTCTAACAATAATAGGAGCTCAACCAAGTCAAAGCACATTGACATTAAGTTCCTAGTTGTTAAAGAGAAGGTACAAAGTGGACAGATATCCATAGAACACTTAAGGACAAACTCCATGATTGCGGATCCACTCACTAAAGGTCTACCACCCAAGGTCTTTCATGAGCATACTGCTCACATGGGTGTGCTACAGTTTGAGGAATCTTGATTTTAGTGGGAGTTTCATCCATTATGTAATTCATGTTCGATGTTTAATTGTAAAGTACAAATACATTGTATTTGGACTTTCTGATCAGAAATAAAGTTTAAAGTATTCAGTTTTTGGTTACTTTGTACATTTAAGTTATGGTATGATCTCATTCGATAAAGTAGGACCAGTTGAAAATTGACATGCATTGACCAACTTCATGTAATTTTCATGCTACACTTTTCATAATGGGTCTATGTCATTTAGTTGTGTCAGTACGGGTGATCATTGATGGGTTTAGTTATGCTTATTATGACGAAAACCTCTTTGGTTCCATGTGCTGACATGATTAATGGACGGGACAATTTGGATTATACTCAAGGTAATTATAATGACATTTTTTACGTCATAAAGTCTAACACACTCCTAAGGATACATGTGTGACCAGTAGGAGATTGTAAGATTTATGGGTCACATATGTAATTAATTAATAAAGTGTGTTAGGGTCATTATATAATTAGCCAATAAACTAGGGGTCAAATAATATATAATAGTTTATGGCTAAAGAGCATAATAGTTATGAAAATTAATAGTGTAGATACCAGACAGTTTCTAATTTAATGAGGGGCTGAATTGGAAATACTGCAATTTGGGATATAACTAATAGTAGTTATATATAGGGGTAATGGTCCCCAAGGAAAACACAACAAGATTATTCAGTTTCAAAACCCTAAAGGAGAAAACTCTCTGGTTCTCTTTATCCCCATCAAGAGAGCAAGGTCTTCAGGGTGTTTTGCTGAGGAAGATCACCCAACCCATTGGCTCTATCATCATCATCCCATGATTTCATCAATGGCAATTCCCACAGGTACGCTTCCGCCCTTAGTTATTCATCATGTAATTGACATGGATAGTTAACATGTATCACTATATATGAGAATGTGTATGAGTTGTTCTTCTTAGATGGAGCATAAAATTTGAAGAATAGACAGAGAAATAGAAGCTTTCATTCATATTGACAATCAAAATGTTGAATTTAGCGTCTGGTAGACTGATGCTATTATATTTATAGAGTTGACTTTCATTTATTGAAATTTTCTTTTTGTTGAGTTTAACGTCGGTCTTTTCGATGCTACATGTTTCATTGACTGCTAATTGTTGACTTTAGTATTAGTAAGCCGACGCTACAGATTATTCTCATATAACGTATCAATGAATTAATACTTGCGTCGAATGTGTTGTTTTTAACGTCTGCATAGGTTTTGAGTCGGTTTGGACGACACTAGCATTTGACTTTGAGTGATTTAGCTTTGACCAAACACCAACGCAAAATCAGCAGTCACGTCGGCTTTTTGCTCTTTAGCGTGGATTTTGGGCCAACGTTAAAAACAAATTTTCTAGAAGTGTTAATTGCAATACTCCTAAATACAGTTATATTATGTTCACAAATTATAACTAAATATTAATTAAAGCAGCATCCAACTATTGCAATACTCATAAACAAAATTTATATCACGTTCACAAATCATCGCTAAGTATTAATGAAAGCATGATCGAAAAAAATACTATGTATAATCAAGTACATGATGTAATCAAATTACCAAAAAAATAAATAAATAAATACTACTCAAATATGATCACTACCAATGTCATCTCACTATCTTCATCAGTTTTATTGTTGGATTGTGGTGATAAATTTGGATGAGAAGAAGGTCCAACAAATTCTAAATGTTGCATAAGAAAAGTAATTTTTTGTTGGTCTCGACCATCTCTTTTTTATGGTTGTTCAATTGTTGCTTCATCAACAATTTTTCTTGCTCATGTCTTTGCAACGATTCATTCAAAGCATGAACTTGACTTCTCAAAGCATCAACGTCTTATGAATTATCAGAAAACATTGTTGGTTGATATAGATCCAAGACCAAATATTCTCTCGTTCTTCCTCCCAACTACATCCACCCATATATCAATATCATATGACATGTCTTTGGTTGGTTGACTATCGACTTCATCCTCTCTTGGAACAAAAATTGAAGGTTTAGAAGATAATTATGTATGTCTTAATGATTTATGAGGGGGGAATATTAACTTTTATAGCTCTCTTCTTTGTTGACTTTTTAGTTTGCTTCATAATTAACTGCAAAAAAAGAAAAAGTAGGTTATACATTCTATACGAGATATATTTTCAAAAAGTAGATGTTGTTGTTAGTTAAAGAATAATTTAGAATATTGACCCGTGTTGTGTAGATTGCACACACTACATTATCGGCTCGACCACCAGTCATGTATATGCTTTAATTATTGAGATATATGAACAAGAGACAAAAGTTAGGTTGCCATGAGTAAAAAGTAAGCGTTATGTTACACTATCTATGCTTCTAATAAAAAATAACCATATGAAGAAAATATTCAAAACACCTAATTTTGTCATATAAACGGGAAAAACAACCAATTCCCTTTTATGAAACCTATCAATTCCTTTTTCAATACTACAAATGTTAAATCAAACAAATCATTGATAAAGAGCTAACAAATACTATTCGATAGAACCATCTTCCTTTTGATCTTCATATTCACCATCGACACTAGAATCATCTTCTTCATCCTCATCATCTTGCATCACAAACAAATTAACCTATTCACCATAAACTTCATCATTTTATAGGTGATCAATTGGGTCATCTTCAATTGTTGCATTAGCTTCTGACTCTTGCACTTGAAAAGCAACTTCTAAGGTATGTCTATGATCAACAACCCCTCTCGGCTTCGTCTTCATAACCACCAACCAAGCAACTTCTAAGGTATGTACTAATTATGTATTCTCATCCCATGACTTGAAGGGTCGAACCAATCACAGTAAAATAAAATTAGCTCTTGTGTTGCTTGACTTCGCTATTCAAATTCTACAATATCTGTAACAACACCATAACAATAATTTGAGGTTTCACCTTGACTAGTTCCACTAACACATACCTCACTATTATATGTTATTTTGCATTAACCCCAAGAAGTTATGTTGAATTTGTATCTATTCACATTATAAATAGGCCATGACTTTGCTAGTCTCAAGAGTCCTCTTGCCAACTCATACTAGTTAGGGTTTTGTATCTTGAGTTTGTGATTCTTTGTCACCTAGTCACATAGAGCAATTCATATAACTTAGGTTAAAGTAATTTGTACATCTTTGTTTTAACCCAAATAAGATTTAATAGTCTAAATAAGTGCTAAAATATTTTTAAACCATTGCAAAAAGTTAGCTTATATTTGTTTAGCAATGACATTTTCATTGAGATCTCCGTACATACTTTTCAAACTTTTTACATACATTCTACACGAGAGATTTAAAAAAAATCGATGTTGTTGTTAGTTGAATAATGGAAATATATTTAATATTTTAATACTTACTCAATGAATTGCTTAATCTCGATACAATTTAAGAGAACATGCAATTGGGTAGTCGCCAATTCTTTCTCGTTGAGCCATATATGACTGCATTTTCCACCTGTTAGTCATGTAAATTTTCAAAGATAAACAAAATTTATATCACATGGTCTTGATGAGTCCTCTTATGTAGGCAGATTATACTTGCATATTGAGCAAAAGTCACAAAATAATGGGAACTAAAATAGGTTGTCTCTTGCACCAAATATGCTTCACAAATACATCATTCCATATTTTTTGTTTTTTACGATTTTTTTAATTTTATTTATAAATATTTCAAATGGGTACATCCAAAGATATTGAATTGGCCCACCCAACTTAGTTTCAAAAGAAAAGTGCTTCATAGAGTCAAAAAGTGCAGGTGGAAAGATACACTCTAACTTACATATTAGTATAGGAATGTTTTGTTCCATTTTTAATAAGTGACATTTGTTGAACACAAATTCTATTGGAAGTAAACATTCCATGAATATACAACAATCGTGGCTTTTCATCCCAAATGATCTTTTATGTTTTGTATCCACATATCTACCTAAATTGGAAGCATAACCATCAGACATCTTCAACCCCTTCATCCGTTCGCACACATCATTCTTCTGTTCATTTTTCAAACAAAACTTGGCTTTTGATTTTGTATAGTTCCCACTAGGATTTTTTCCAGCAACAACTTATTTCTATGACAATACTCTACTAAGTCCAATTGTGCCTTCTCATTTTCCTTAGTTTTCTCTATAGACTGGAAAATTATTTATTGTCCACATTAGTGCAGCTGTCAGTTGAAAATTTTGGCTATTTGAGGGATCATATGTCACTACACCATCATTCCACAATTGTTGCAACTCGTTTATGAGCGGCTGTAATTACACATCAATTTTACCATTTAGACTATGTAAACCTAGAATGATCAAGGACAATAACATATAAGGTATCATGATACATAGCCTAGGAGGTAGGTTATATCGTGTGAAAGTTACTGGCCAACAAGAATATGGTGTGACTGATTGGCTAAAAGGGGTGAAGCTGTCAGCACACAAACCAAGTCTAACATTTCGAGGTTCTAAGGAAAATCTAAGATATACTTGGTCAAAGTGCTTTTGTGCTTTTCCGTCTAAAGGATGATGCAACACACCTCCGTATCTATGATCTTTGAAATGCCACCTCACGTGGTCTACAGATCTCGAAGAAGCATATAATCTTTGCAAGCGAGGGGTGAGAGGCAAGTAATGCAATCTCTTGCGAGGAACATTCTTAAAGTTTCTCCTATGTACATTACTTGCTTTATATCGAGGCTCATTACAAAATTTGCACTCCTTCAAATGTATGTCATCTTTATAATAAAGCATACACCCATTAATGTAATAATATATTTTGATCTTAGATAAATTGGGTTCGGCCACACGTTTCTTTGTTTCCCTAAAGCCTGAGGGAATTGCATTCTCATTGTGGCTTAACTCCTTCATTAACTTCATCACATCATTGAAACAATCATGTGACATGTTGTGTTTAGATTTTAAACCCAACATCGTAATAGAGGTAGAAAACTTTATTGCATTTTTACATCTTGGCCATAGTGGTTGTTGAGCAGAATTCAACATTTTATAAAACTAGTCAGCTTCCATATTTGGAGATTCCTCTTGATTTTGAAGACAATGATGTTCACGATTAAGTTCAACAACAACATACACCATGTCTTGTTGTTTATCATCATGATCATGACACTATTGTATGCTTCGTCGTCGTCGTCATCATGAATATGATGGACTTATTTTCCATGGGATGTCCATTCCCAATAGCTGGGTGTAAAACCCTTTTGATGAATCTGAATATTGACTACATCTAAGGTCAAATGATTTTCATTTTTACACAACTTACATGGACATCTTATTACACCTTTATTCAAATACTTGTCTTACAAACAAATAAATTGAATAAACTCTTCGACGCCCTTTAAATCCTCAAATGTATATGCTTTTGGATTGGGAAGAAGTTTGTTGTACATCCATGTCCGATGTGCAAGAACTTCCATTTCTTATACACACGTAGTCTTTTATATTATAAACTAAATCTAATATATGTTATTCAAATGAATTAATCTAGACATGTTGGTCATTCAATAGTGCTAGTTGTATCTATAATTTTATATGTTAAATTAGGCATTTCAAAATAGTCCCTCTAAGTAAATTTGTAATTTATACATAAAACTCTCAGTTTTCCAACTGCAAATTATTATTATGTATTGACTCATTTCTTATGGTTATTAATTATTTATCTTTAAAGACATATCTCACTTGAAACATCAAAGCCTTGTGGATCTGAACAGAAAGCTGAAATTGAATTGGGAACAGAAAGTGAGTGGCTAAGTGATAAATAAACATTTGATTACACAAATATATGACTCCTTAATTACATATCAATAATACAGTACTTAAAGTAACTTACATTCTTATCAGCTTTAAGCTAACATTCAAATACTCAATATGAATTCAAATTTAACTTCAAGCTAACAATCAAAGGACCACAAAATTCAAACAGAAAATTGGAGACCAAATTAGAAGTTTAAGCTAGCAATATGAATTCAAATATATCATCAATTCCTATCACTCAAAGACAACTGAAAGTTAAATTAGAAGTTAGTATAGTTTCAAACAATATTGAATAATGAAGGATTGGAATAGTAGCAACATTATAGTATATTATAGAAGAGTTAAATTTAGTATATTATATTATGGTATTAGTATACAATTAAAAAAAAACAAAAAACAAAATATAGTTCATCAGCAAACTAACAGATGCAAATGCCCTTATTAAGTCTCAACTACACAATATAAAATTGGACCACTCATTACCATAAAGTGAAACTTAGTCTAAATTCACTAGTTTGTTATTTGTTTGTTCTAAGTTACAAAATAAGATTTTTATAAAATTATGGTGGTTGGTTCACTACGATTTTGTCAATTTTAGTGCGGAATCAAACATGTCCTATATTTTTTCACCAAGTTTATAACTTCAATGTTATGTTTCTTGATTTGTTGAAGTGTTTGTAACTTTGTATATTTTAATCATTTATGTCTAATCCATGAGATGTTAGTTTAGTGTTGAGAGTTTAACCATGTACTTTAATATATTTCCCCGATTTTTGTTTTTAAACAAAATTCTTTATGTCTTAATGTTGTAGCTAAATATTTTACATTCTTTTGACTAAACATTTTTATAGGAAGTGGATGTTGAAATGGAAGTACTCAAATCCATATCATTTGGTATTCAGAGCCTCTCACTAAAGTGGTAATTTTTGTTATTAATTTTTATTTTAGTGTTTTGTGTTCTTGAGATATTTGAAATTTTTAGTTTCATTTTTGTTCCAAACGTTGTTCAATCTTGAGTTGTTGGTTGTTTATAAGTGTTATTATATGTGTGAGAAGGTTTAGTTTTGTGATTATTTACTTCCTTCGTGGTAAAATTTGAAAACTGAGCTGAAAAAAAATATATGGATTTCAGTTGCGGGTTTTTTATATAAATATCCCTTTTTTGAAATTTAAATACCAGTATGCCCTACTTCCAAAACAAAATACCAGATTGCCCTACTTTTTAGCCCCAGTTGCAGATCGCAACATGGGGATGCGACTTCCTGAAGAATAAAAATTTCTACTTCACTAGATGGTCGCATCTTGGAGATGCGACCTCCTACTAAGTTTTTTTTTTTTCTTCGAATTTTGTTATTATTGTTATTATTGGGTATATTATATTGGATATATTATATTTATTATTATTAAATATTTTTAAAATAATTATAACATTAAAAAATACAAAATATTATTATAAATAATAAAAGTAATTAAGTTAATAATATTATATAACTTTTAATAATTATTATAATAATAAAAATAATAATAATAATAATTTTAACAATAATAATAAAATGAAAATTGTATTAATAAAATAAAAATACTTTTATTATTTAATATATTCAATAATGTATTTTAATATTATATATTCTTTGGTGGTTGAATTTTGTTATTTATTATTGGGTATATTATATTTATCATTATTAAATATTTTAAAAATAATTATAACATTAAAAAATACAAAATATTGTTATAAATAATTAAAATAATTAATTTAATAATATTATATAACTTTTAATAATTATTATAATAAAAAAAAGAATAATAATAATAATTTTAATAATAATAATAATAAAATGAAAATTCTATTAATAAAATAAAATAAAAATACATTAACATATAAGCATAAATACATTAAAAATAATAATTTTAATAATAATGATAATTTTAATATTAATAATAAGAGAATTATATTAATACATTAAAATAAAATTACATTAAATTAAAAGGAAAAAAATACATCAATTTTGAGTAGATGTGCCACCAGTGTTTGGACAATGTTTCTTAGTATGACCAGATACCCGACATAATCCGCACTTTCTTGGGACTCTATCCGTAGTGTCCATTTCTGTTCTAATGCGCTTTGTCTTTGGGCGACCTTTCTTGACTCTTCGCATTAGTGGATTGTGACACACCTTAACACCTTCATATTGTGGCCAATATCCTTCGTTTGGTATCGGTTGAAACGCTTCACTGTAGACTTTAAGTACTGTTTCCACCTTGTACACTTCGGATATAAGGCTCCAATAATCATATTTGATGCTAGAACATGCTGCTATCACATGTGAACAAGGCATATGTTTAGCTTGATATTTTCCACAATCGCACCACTTGTTGGGAAGATTTATACTGAAATGACCAATTGGTCGCCCTTCTTTTGGAACTACTGTCTCGTGGACCATGAAAGTGTGGTTGCTTCGATCAAAACAATCGACTCTATGACTATTTGATTTACGTATTTCCGATTTCATAAAAGTCATGCATTTTTCTGTGTATATCTGACCAGAAGCTAAAATTGATGCGTGTTGTTTTGCCATGGTTGGAAATAGTGTACCTGTTTTATAATATGTTGATTGGACCAAAGCAGTGATGGGAAGATTGCGTGGTTCTTTTAATACTGCGTTCATCGACTCCACAAGGTTGGTGGTCATCTGACCCCAACGACTACCTCCATCAAATGCTTGAATCCAATCTTGTCGCGGTATATTGTCTAACCATTTCAAAGCAATAACCTTGTTCTTCAAAGCATAATCCTTAAATTCCCTTGCAAAATTTTGTGAAATATGTCGGACGCAAAACACATGCTTTGACGGAGGATGTTGCCACCCATTATTCAGATTATTGTAAGCACTTTTGATAGATTCGTGTCTATCTGAAATCAAACAAATGTTGGCTTGTGGAGTGACGTGTGATCTCAAATTTCTCAAAAAGAAACTCCAAGCCTCTTTTGTCTCACCTTCCACAAGAGCATAAGCAATTGGAATGATATTGTCGTTCCCATCCTGCGCAACTACTACCAATAGAGTTCCCTTATACTTGTCATATAACCAAGTTCCATCAACTTGTACAATTGGTTTGCAAAATTTAAACGCAGATATGCACGGAACGTAAGCCCAAAATAGTATATGAAAGATTGTCATCCCATTTATCAAACCATGTTCATTATAAGCTGGGATTGTTTCCATTTTAATAATGGTTCCTGGAGCAAACGTTTGCATAACTAATAAACATCGTGGAAGTTGATTGTAAGACTCTTCTCAATTGCCATAAATTTGTTCGATTGCCTTATTTTTTCCCAACCAAGCTTTTCTATAACTAATAGTGTAGTTATACAAAGCCTGAATTTGAGCAATAATGACCTTCACTTTGATTGAAGGGTCCATCCTCATAACTTGCATTATACTTGCACATATCATGTTAGAATCGAGCTTTGTATGATCTTGTGATAGTGCAGAATTTGTGCATGTATGAGGCGCATTCAATTTCCCAATCACCCACAATTCATTTTTTTTGCGTTTTGAAGCTCTACATCTAAACAAACAATTTGGATGTGAACAAATAATAACGTACCTTTCTAGATCTGATTTTTGCCGATTGCCTTTTTTTTCCCAACCAAGCTTTTCTATAACTAATTGTGTAGTTATACAAAGCCTGAATTTGAGCAATAATGACCTTCACTTTGATTGAAGGGTCCATCCTCATAAATTGCATTATACTAGCACATATCATGTTAGAATCGAGCTTTGTATGATCTTGTGATAGTGCAGAATTTGTGCATGTATGAGGCGCATTCAATTTCCCAATCACCCACAATTTTTTTTTTTGCGTTTTGAAGCTCTACATCTAAACAAACAATTTGGATGTGAACAAATAATAACGTACCTTTCTAGATCTGATTTTTGCACCACAAAGTTCAATGATTGTTTTAGATGATAACGCTTGATTGCATGTACACATTCATCCTTGTTCTGAAACTTCATTCCAACTTCAAGAGTTCCACCTAAATTTGGGACTTCGTCAATGAACATGTGATCAAATTCAGTTGGTTGGTTTGCAGTGGATAGATTGATGTTCTTCATGTGGAATGGTGGATCGAATACAGGTGGGATAAGTTGATCTTCTGGTTCCATATCTTCATCAATTCATCATCGTCAGAATCACCAGATGATTCATCGAAGTATGTTTCATCATCTTCACTATAATCACCTAATTCTTCCTCATTGATATTATAATGGACACTAAGTGGAAGATCACATTGTGGAATTGTTGGGAGAGATTCGTGATAAAGTTGTTGGGAGACATTGTGGACATGTTGAGTTTGTTCATTTTGGCTAGAGTATGGTTGATATGTTGTGATGGAGAATATACGTCGGGTTGATAAGGGCTAGAGTATGGTTCATAGTGTTGTGATGGGATATAGTTGGGATTAGGCATGTTTGAGGTTGATGGTTGATTTGTTGAAGTAGGACCACTTTCAAATGTAATCTATAACTCAATGGTGCCAAGTTGTGACCATTGTGCATAAACATTAAACATGAGTTGAACATCTTCGTCATCACAAACCTTCATCAATTCAAATCTGGTTGTATTTTCACCAAAGAAGACAAGGTGTCGATAAACTATATCAGTTATCGTCACGTTGTCGTCGAACTGCAACTTTTTCTTAATGACATTCTTTAGACGAGCAAGGTTGCTGCTAGAATGTACTTTGAATGCCTTTTTGTAATCACTTACAAATTTTTTCCCTTCAACTCCATCGACAATTGAACTATTGTAATAAACAATACAAATGACTTGTTGAGAAGCCATGATTATGTAATTGATATAATATATGATGAGATAGAATGTATGATGAGATAGAAGGTATGATGAGATAGAAGGTGTGGTGAGATAGTGTGATCTAGTTTTCTATTTATAGAAGTTAGTAGGATTGAATAGATCAATTTGATTGGTCCAACTAAAAGTATGAGGATTGATATTTTTCTACTAAACCACAACCGTTGATAAATAAATTTCGATGGTCAATATTAAAGATTGAATAGATCAATTTGATTGGTCCAACTAAAAGTATGAGGATTGATATGTATACTACACATTGAAAACAACGAGTAGACTCCAGTTTTAAGATGAAAAACTCCCCCTGAATTTTAAAGAATTAATATCCCCTTTAAAAATAATCAGAATACAAGGAAAATGCCATTATGTTCTTTGTTATCTTTTACAAGAGACAACATTTTAATTTTGAACATGATAATAAGCGCATACATGGAATCGAAATAAGATGATACATGTACCTTTGATTTGTTAATGTTTCCAAGGGTTATAGACACTCCAAATTTTTGTAATGAGATGAGGCATCATACTTTTCCATTCATGTGTATTGAGCATGCCTTGGTCATGTATCAATGTTCTTTCTTGATTGTTGGATGATGTTCCTACATCACAAGTTTGTAATGATTTTGGTACCCATATTTGTTTGGGTCCTTGGGAGTTAGCCTTGAAATCTGGTTTCATATTGTTAAATGATTTCTCAAAATGATCAATCTTAGACTGAGAAGAATCTCTTTTTGAAACTGGTTTAAAAAACTGAATGTTAGTTGTTTCTATTAAGCCTCCAGATTGATCTAAAGATCGTTCTTTTAGTTTTGCAGAAAAAATTTCTTTTGCTGTCAAATGATTTTCTTTTTTTGAGGTTTCTTCTATTCTTGTTTTTCATATCCCTTTTTCTAAAGTAACATGCAAATTCTAAATGTCCAATTTTGTCACAATATGAACATTTAATTTTGCATTTTTCTTCTCTTAGTTCAGGAACAAAGAAAGTTTCATACATTTTGGTTTTTTGAGTTTTGTCAAAACCGAGCCCAGCTTTATCAAAAATCCCTACTTGAGATCCCATGATTTTCTGAAATGTCTCAGTTGCCTTAATAAAATTTTTCAAATCATTTTTAAGAGTTTCAACTTCAGCCTTGAGAAGATCGTTCTTCGTTTGAGGTGAAGATCGATCTTGGTTTTCTGGTTTTTCAAATTCAAGATTTTTGAGCTGAAATTCTTTCAGATTTTGAATGATCTCTTTAAGTTTATAATTCATAGCCTGAATTTTCTCTTTCTCTTCTTTTTCTTTATGAAATCTTTCTTTAAAAGAACTACATTTTTGAATGAGAAAGTTTGAATCATTTAATAAATTATCAAATTCGATTTCCATTTGTTTGCATATAAGACATGGTTCAGAATTTACCTCTATTTCTTCAATATCTGCCATTAAACACAGATTGGCTTCTTCAGGTTCATATGTTTCTGATTCATCAGATTCATCCCAGGTTGCCATCATTGACTTCTTTTTGAAACGAAACTTCTTTGGCACCTTTTTGTTTAATGGACATTCAGTTTTGTAATGTCCTTGTTTGTTGCAGCCAAAACAAATGATTTTGCTTTTATCTATTTCAGTTTTGAATTCATTTTTATCTAGAAATCCCTTTTTGATTTGATCCCTTCTTATCAACATTCTTTGTATCTTTCTTGTAAGACGAACTATCTCTTTATCAACATCTTCTTGTTCGATTTCTTCTGAGTCCTCATCTGTTTGTACTGGTGTACTTTCTTGAGATGCTTTCAAAGCTATTGTTTTGACCTTTTTGATTGGTTTGTCTTCTTGTAGCAGCACTTCATGTGCTCGTAATGTTCCAATTAGTTCCTCCAGTCCGAGTACGTCAAGATTCTTGGCCTGACTTATGGCTGTCACCATTGGTCTCCATATTATTGGAAGACATCTCATGATCTTTCTGACTCTGTCTTGTACTGAGTATGCTTTCCCTAAAGAGCGCATTTCATTTACAATGGTTGTGAATCTTGAGTACATCTCATCAATGGTTTCTCCTTCATTCATTTCAAAGAGTTCAAACTTTCTTATGCCTATATCAATCCTTGTTTCTTTTACATGGCTTGTTCCTTCGTGATGAGTTTGTAATGTGTCCCATACTTCTTTAGTAGTTTTGCATTCATCAACTCTTTCGCATTCTTCTCTGCTCAAAGCGCACGATAAGAATAAATGAGCTTTAGAGTTTAGGAGTACCTTAGATTTTTCTTCTGTTGTCCAATCTGCTTCTTTCTTTTCAGCAGAGGTTGAATCATTTTGGTCGACTCTTGGTAAGAAATCTCCATCTGTAATGATGCGCCACATTCCTGTATCTTGAGATTTCAGAAACAACTGCATTTTTCTTTTCCAGAAATAGTAGTCTATGCCACCAAAGTAAGGTGGTCTATATGATGACCCTCCTTCAGCAATGTACATATCTTTTGACATTTTTCTAGATCTTTTCTCTAACACTTGTTAGGTGTTGAACTTTTGAGACCGAGCTCTGATGCCAATTGAAGGTAAAAAAAATAAGATCTCAATCCAAGATTGATCTTGGCAGTGATGAAGATCGATCTTGGTTTTGTTGAAACAACAATATCAATTTTATCAATATAAAATATGATTGTAAAGCATAAAATAAATAGAGATAGAGATAGAAAGAGAGATCACACAAGGATATATCCTGGTTCACCCAACCCGGGTTACGTCCAGTCCTCACAACCGTGAGATTTTTCACTAAATGTTCAAACCAAGATCGTTCTTGGTTTTCATGGATCAATCTTGATCTTTACACAATTCCTACCCTTCTACCTAGAAAGGATTTCTTCAATTCTACCTTACTGTTTTGGAAAGGCTTTAACAAGTTACCTTTCAAAACATGAAAGGATTTTTACAATTTACTCAAGATTTGACAAAACAACCTTGAGTTACAAAGTGATGGATTTGAGACTATTTAGAATCTTGATATTTACTCAACTCTTGTTTGAGAAATATATTCTGTAAATAGACCTCAGTTGTAAATGATTACAACACAAAGATTAAAACAAAACAACAAACTATAAGAAAGATTTTGAGACACTTGAGTATGATTGAAAATATTGATCTTTTGCTTGGTGTTGATTGTTGTGTTTTGTTCTTCAACTTGCAGCTGCATTTATAGACTCCAAGAAGGCTTATGACAGCTCATGTGACTGTTGGAAAGGGACCAGCTGTCATAAAAGAGTTGTTGGATAAATTCTGCCAAAAGCAAGATTGATGAGCTGCATCAGAAGATCGATCCAAGATTGATCTTCTGGTTTGTGATGAACTGGCCTTGAACTTTGTGATTTGTGTCAGTATGTCAGCCTTGAGTACTGCTTTTCTGTTACTTGTGCAGGCTTTAGAATAGTTCAAATCAGTAGTGTACTTTGCTACTTGTAGTCTTGTACTTGCATTTGCTTTTCAAGAGGAATGATCTTTGTGATATGCCTTTATTGAAGCATGCCTTTGATTCTTCAAATTCTGGAATATATATGACTTGGATGGATCTTTTGTTGATTTAATTAACTTTTTGTTTGTTTTCATCAAAACATTAAATTGAGATTTTGTCTCAACAGTTAATTTTATATTATTAATTTCAGAATCCCTCGAAGGATAAACTAAAATGTCATGGTCATGCCAATAAAAAACCGAACCAAGCCATATTACCGTATTTGCACCAAGCTGGATTTGGTGAAGTGATCAAACTAGGAAACTACAAGATCGATGTCAGTTTGATTACTACTATGGTTGAAAGGTGGAGACCAGAAACTCATACTTTTCATCTAGCGGTAGGTGAGTGCACAATAACTTTAGAAGACATATACTATATTTTAGGATTAAATGTGTCTGGTATTCCTGTTAGCGGTTCAAATTTTGTGAACATTAACGATGTTTGTCAATAATATTTAGGAGTTATCCCACCTGAGGGAGCAACAAAAGGTAATTCTATTAAATGAAAATGGCTCAAAGATACTTTTGATAATGTCGGTGAAAACGCATCCGAATTAGAAAACAAGAATCATGTCGAGCTTATATATTACGTATGATTGGAGGATTGTTGATGCTAGACAAATCCAATAATCGTGTACATTTAAAATATCTTTCACTCTTGGGCGATTTAAATAAAGCATTCCACTATAGTTGGGGTTCGGCAGTTTTAGAAACACTCTATAGAGACTTATGCCTTGCTACGAAACCCAACGTAATGTCGATGGGAGGATGTGCATTGTTGTTGCAAAACTGAGCATGGTATCGTTTGAGTTGTGTTGCTCCAGATGCACCAAGTGCATGGATATTTCCACTTGCACAAAGGTAACTATTGCACATAATTTTTATATATTTTTATTTTTTAAAACTTATTATTTACCGTATTCGTATTACTAATTTTATTATATTTTTATTTTTTATATATTCGACAGATTTAATTCCGGGGGTTTAAATTTCAGTAAAGTTCCTCACAACGATATAGAAGGATATCGGAATACAATCGATCATATAATGGTTCAAGATGTAATATATTCATTCTCATGTAGTTGCACTTTTAAATTTTTTTTATATCTCTTAATATTCACTTTAGCCTGTTTTTTTAACATCTAGTTTCATTGGAGACCGTATCTCGGATTCCAACACGAGGTACCCAAACAAGAGATCAACACTTGGGCTGCATGTACCTATCTGCACTGCTATCATATCGTCGAAAAACATCATGCATATAGAGTCGCGCTTCAGTTCGGCTTTCATCAACAAATTCCACAACCTCCAGAAGATATGACGCTCTACCATGAGATCGACATGAGACGTGGCATTGACGATAATTGGAGTGTGGTTTGGAAAGATGAGATTCAACATTGGAATGAACGTCAGAATTACATATTGCAAGGTCAGTATGTCGAAGGTGTTTTACATCACACTAACGAATATATGAATTGGTTCACGCATCACACTAAATTATACATATCTGTGGAAAGATACATGCGCGATCCACGTTTGCAACCTTCAACATATCCTGATGTTCACTCTATGCCTCAATCAATCCCACAACAAAATATCATGCACCAAACACCGTCTTTATCATCACCACCACATTTTCATGAAGTTGCAGATATACCGACTCAATACTACGTTCCTTCAGTGCCAACAATACCCACTCCCATTAATCCGACCGAGAGCGGAATTTTCTATAATTTGTTTGGTACTCATTGCACAACACCTGAGTCGGCTTATGCAACTTTTGATTCTATGTATAATGTCGAAACTCAAAATTATACGGAAGCAGGTGGTAGTGGTTCTAATCTACAAACAGATTACAACGAGGATCAACCACAACAACCTCAAGTTGTTCAAAGGGCTAGACGAGTTCGACGACCGCATAAATGTGGAACTGGAGGTCATTTAGATGACAATAATTAATTTTTATTTGAATTATTTATAACAATATTTTGTATTTTTTAATGTTATAATTATTTTTAAAATATTTAATAATAATAAATATAATATACCCAATATAATATACCCAATAATAAATAAAAAAATTCAACAACCAAAGAATATATAATATTAAAATACATTATTGAATATATTAAATAATAAAAGTATTTTTATTTTATTAATAGAATTTTCATTTTATTATTATTATTATTAAAATTATTATTTATTTTTTATTATTATAATAATTATTAAAAGTTATATAATATTATTAAATTAATTATTTTAATTATTTATAACAATATTTTGTATTTTTTAATGTTATAATTATTTTTAAAATATTTAATAATAATAAATATAATATATCCAATATAATATACCCAATAATAACAATAATAACAAAATTCAAAAAAAAAAAAAACAAAAAATAACTAAGTAGGAGGTCGCATCCTGGGATGCGACCATCTAGTGAAGTAGAAATTTTTGTTCTTCAGGAATTCGCATCCCCAGGTTGTGACCTGCAACTGGGGCTAAAAAGTAGGGCAATCTGGTCTTTTATTTTGGAAGTAGGGCATATTGGTATTTAAATTTTAAAAAAGGGATATTTATATAAAAACCCTTCAGTTGCATCTCATCTTCTTCACTTGCAATTGTTTGATCCAAAATTTCTCTTGCAATTTTGTTTTTGTAATGTAACTTTTTCCATACATGTCCGATTCTAGAAGTTCAAAAGTCTAAGTTGATTATAAAAAATGAGAGGAATCAAAATATGCAGAGAAAAATCTAAAAATACAAATGCTACGAAAAAGTGATTATGCACAAAAGCACTATTGAAAAAAAAGGCATTTTGCGAAGAAAAAAAAATTCCAGAGTTGTTTTTAGTGAAACATCAAACATCTGTTGCATTCTTCTTACCTCTTTTAGGCATTGCAAGTTTGATTTTAGTATCTTACCTCCCACATATTTGGATCACTCAGTCATTTAATTCTAATCTTTCTTATTTCTTTGATAATCTACTTGAGTGTGTCTTCATTTACGTAGTTTTTTTTCTTCTTGTTTGTCGTTTTAAATTCTCTTAGTTTTATCTTAGAGTTTTCCTTCTTGAAACTCTTGTGTTAATAGCTTTTGTGGACCCATTACATTGTGTTGCGATTCTTATTTGGGTTCTTTTTAAGAACTTGAAAGAGGAGTTTGAGTGGAAAAAGGCAAGAGTGCACATCATTGTAAAAAGAAAGTCATCATTGAGTGATAGTCACAAGTGATACATTTCTTGAGTGATATGAGATCTCACCATGGAAGATCTTCTCAAAATAAAGATAGGTTTAAAATTGGGAAAGAAAGAAGATGTGAAAATTATGACGAGGAGGAAATGAGGTATGAAAGGGGAGAGAGAGAGAGAGAGAGAGAGAGAGAGAGAGAGAATGAAAGAAGATATAGAGATTATGGTGAGGATGAAATGCGATATGAAAAGAGATATAAGACAAAAGCAATGAGGCAAAGAGATTTTGAGAGGTGTGATATGAGGTATGCAAAAGAGAAAAGACACATAATATAAAAAGGAGGAACGAGGAAAAAAAACAAAAAAAAAGGAAAGCATATCATATGAAGAATATATTAGAGATTTTGTATTGGATCCGGAGTATATGAAATACTTTTATGAAAATGGATATACAAAAGAGGCAAGAAAAGTAGAGAAATAGCCTTGAGAGAAAAAGAGAAAATCAAAGAACAAAAAGAGAAAGAGGGAAAAAAAATAAGTTAGCATTGAGAAAGAAAGTGAAAATTAAAGAAAAGTGAAGTGGAACAAAATTTGAGAGACAAAAGAAATTGAGTCTAGCTATTTTCCTAACTTTGTTGATTCTTATGTTCAAAAGCTTGAAAATAGGTGTCCAGAAGAGGAATGTCCATAATCCATTGAAGTTAAAGGTGATTGGCCAAATGTTTCTCAAAATGATCCTTGCAAGAAAAATCTTGGTTTGAATCCTAGCAACTTTAATTCTTCTACTACTTTAGTTCATGTTTCTCTTAAATTGTTTGGCAAATTTCTTCCTCCTATGCTTGATAGATTTGCAAATATTCATGTTCAAATGCCTAACTTGTATTATTTCCATAAGCCTCATTTGAAAGTTGAAACCATGATGCATCAAGTGTTTAATCCATATTATTCCTCTAAACTTGATTTGAGAGTTATGAGCCAAGACTTGAATGATTTTCTTGATAAATGTGTTGTTGTGCTTTCTAAAGTAACTTTGGTTCATGACAAATTTTTTAAAGAATGTGCTTGGATTCTTAAGAAACATTTGTTTTCTAACGTAAATACTTACTCTTGTGTTAAAAATAAAGTTAGTATCTTGAGATTTTCTATGAAGGGTACATGTTTGCATACCGAATTAGTAGATAGTTGCACTACTACACCTCTCCCCACTCTTTCTTTTCTTGACAAATCTTTTAAACTTCCATATGGTACTCCTAATTTGTTTGAGAGACTTGTCCTTTTTCAAAAAGAACATTCATTTGTTTATGATAAAAAGGAATGTCCATGAGGCTCATCTTGCGTTGAAGCCTTTGGAAATACAAAGTAACTTCTTGTTCGTCTCTAATTCTAATCCAAGGAAGGTAACATTGGTACTTAATGTCAATCTCAAGAAGTATTACTTTATCTCTATCTCGAAAACTCCTTATATTGGAAATGAATATGTTGGATTGTTGAGTGCAAAAAGTGGAGTTGTGCTTCACCTACTTAACACATTTAGTGGTTTTCACAATTTCCATTTGATCCTGGTGGTAGCATTAACATTGTTCTTCATGTCTTTGACTTGTGTTTTTCTTCATGTAGGTTATGATTGAGCTGAATTCGAGGTCGAATTTCTTCTAAGAAGAAGGGAATGATGGGGACCTAAAATGAGCTAATTATGAGAGAAAACAAAAAAATATTTCAAGTCAAGACTTTATAATAGTTTTTAGTTTTATTTGTGTTTAATTTGAATTGTAATAATTTTAATTAAGTGGTGTAAGTCCAATATGGGTCTATAGAATTGGCTTTTGGCCCATTTTAGGTATAAGATAAATCATTTTTTAAATACCTTGTAAGAGTCTTATTTTGGATAACTTTGAAATGAATTAAAATTTCTCTAATGTGATTTGTGAGTGAGATGTGTCATCTCTTTGAGTTCTTGGATTAGAACTTGCTTGAATCTTATCAATGAATTACTTATCATTGTGGCGATTCCACATTGGCTTATCAATCATCCTTGATTGTGGCGATTCCACATTGCCTTTTCAATCATCCTTGATTGTGGCACATTCTTCATCTTCTCCATCTAACCCATGTTTGTTTGTTTCTTTTACCTTTTATTTTACCACTTTATCTCAAGAAAATCACTTGGTTAGATCTTCAATCTCATGTGGAAGTACTCAAATCCACATTATTCTATCATATAAGTGATTGTGTATGAGTTATTTCTATAACAAAAGACAAAATAAAATAAAATACTAAACACAACACTAACACTAGGACACACATTCAATTAGAGGTGTTGGTGCTATAAAACGTAACTATTAACGAATAACTAACATAATCCACATTATCATTTGTAGCATATAGCTATTCACCATTTTTGTTTCATTTAAAATAAAATAATAATGATTATAGAAGTTGTAACAGGGAGAATTTCCTAACTGAAGCAAAACCTAGCTAGAGAACACTAAAATGTGGAAAGAAGAATCCTAGATTAATTCTAATGTTATCAGGAACTCATGGTGTTTCCCTACCTACAAATAGAAAATAGAAAATTTAAAGTTGGAGCTTCCCTTAATATCAAGAACATAGTAATTTAATGGACCATTGATCTATACTTTTCTTATCTAGTTCACTGCCTCAACTTTTCCAAAACCATGAATTACCATAAGTGAATTTAGCAATGGCAATAATAATTGATAGGGACATTTAAATCAGCTTAGACATAAACTTAATTGAAAATACCTTTATGCAAGTAGCAGTGATAGTCTCAATTGAATAATGAATCAACCAAATCACTAAACCCTAAACAATGTAATTTTGTGATACCTTACCTTGTTGAGTTGATGATTGTTTACTATAGTTGAAAGCCGAACAAGGAGATATTGGTGGCTCGGTTTGTGCCTTCGTGGGTGGAGGAGGGCGGTGGCGGCCTTGGTGGTCGCTACTTGCGATGGAATGAGGAAGGGAAAACAATTTGCGCGTCAAGGGAGAAAAAAGAAGAGAGGTCTTGACGCTTTGAGATCTGGGAATTGAGGAAAACCGAGAAATATAAAATCAATGTTGAGTGAAATTAAGAATTGGAGAAAAATCAAAAAAATATGGTGATGTAAAAAGAAAAAAGGGAGAAAATAAGTGAGAGGTAGAGAATGAGATAGAGTTCAGCTAGGGTTAGAACAAGAGGGAGAAGATAACGAAATAGAAATGAACATGTCCCTGTAACGTGAAGAAGAAAAAAAATTCCTCTAATCGTTATTTTTTATTATGAAAATATGTTTTTGTACTATCAAATTAAATCATCAATAGTTGAATAACATGTCAATGACTTTAACCCAGAATTGGAGGCAACATGAACACGAGACAATCAGAACTAGAGGTAACTAGAACTAGAGACACTAGAACCAAAGGAAACCAAAACGAGACACAACTAGAACCAGATACAACTAGAATCAAATGCAACTAGAACTAAAGACAACTAA
Organism: Cicer arietinum; assembly: GCF_000331145.2. Taxonomy (NCBI): domain Eukaryota; kingdom Viridiplantae; phylum Streptophyta; class Magnoliopsida; order Fabales; family Fabaceae; genus Cicer; species Cicer arietinum. The sequence continues at coordinate 7,226,287 of NC_021162.2, forward strand.
AACTATAAAATTTAGTTATATAAAAATAAAAATATATAAATTGCCACGAAATTCCGCATAAAATATACCTACAAATTTTTTCATAAAAAAACATAAACTTTCCTTTGTTGTAGAGTCTTCTCCACGCAAATCAATAAAAAAAAATGACATTTGTTGTGGATATTTAATCGCATATAAATCTGTAACAAATAAAAAATCCTGATGTATTACTCGCGGAATTATTTTCGCAAAAAGATCTACAAATAAAACATTGATTTCTAATAATGTCTTCTTAATAGCTTCAACCATTATTTTAATTATGTAGTATTTCTTTTTTTTTTTTTTTTTAAGTTAAACATAATAACTAACTTTGGTATAAATATAACAACCTGCTTCAAAAAATAATTAAATCCAAAATAATATGCATATATTATATTCTCTAATGATGTTTCTGGAGAAGATTTGACAAATCATGTCATTCCCCTAATTCAACGATAATTCATGGCACCTTTATGATTTCCCCCTCACATAAGATAGGATAGAGATGAAACACACGATAAAAAAAGAATTTCAACATTTTGTATCATAATAATCACATCTAATTAATTCTCTTAAATTTACATCTCGTAGAGTCAATTATATAATTTAATTGAAAAACTACAGAATGGTATTTATATAAGTTAATGGAAAATATATTTTTTTACGGAAAAATTAAAGGGCAAAATTATTTCGATAGAATTATATTTCAACTATGTTGAAACTCAAAACTATCACATATCATTTGCATTTGCAGTATTTTAATAAATATATTAAAAATATAAAAATATATTAATATAAAAAGAGATTTATTAAACCAAAACATGAAAAATTAATCTGAAAAGGAAAACTACTAAAGGGCTTGTTTATCAATATGGTATAATTTGAATCCTCTATAGCAGTTGTACGATAATATTTTAATCGTCTTCATTACTTTTACATTATATACCATTTGAATCATTTACGGCAACTGTATGTAATAGTTGTAAAAATTGTTTGATTTAAAAAGATAAAATGTGTCTCTAAATTTAACGGTCTCCATTGCTTTTACACTATATACCTATTGTAGAAGATTCATACATGGATGAGACCGGCTCAGCCAAATAAGTGGGGTTGCTCTCTCCAGCCATTATCACAACAATCTTTGGCTCTAAACTCACTTGATCCATATCCACCACATGCATGTTGGATGGTTTTTCTTCATGATCACTAGAAGTAGTAGAAGATGAATGTTGTTTACGAAAAGAACATGCTAGGATGAATAATGCTATTGCTATGACTCCAAGCATGAAAGCTAGACCACCAAAGAGATAAGGAATTGGAGAACTCAAGTTTTTTGATGATACACTCATGGTGGAGTTGGTTGATAAAGTACTACTAGGCCCCATTTTAATTTCACAAAATTTCTTGCCTCTTTTATTTTGTACCTTGTTATTAATGATTTGATTTTGGGCAAATCATATAATTTATAGTAGACAAGTGCACATATACAAATACTACATCATCCGTCTCGTAATATAAGCAAAAATAGTCCCAAAAAAATTACATGTGAAGTCCATTAATTACTAAAATGTCCATGCATTTTATTTGCAAATGATATTTTTGGTATTTTTTTCTTTAAAGTTGTCCCAAGCGTGAAACTAATAATTAATTGTTGATTGTTTCTTGTATTGGTTCTGTTGGAAGTTGTTTTGATCTCTTTAGGCTTTGGTAATTCTTTTTTAGGTCCAAAGGAGAGCAAAGGTCCTCTCATTTCCCTCAAAGAAATAGTCATCTTCATCATTATGATTTTGTTATGTCATATATTTTAGAAATGTGTATTTTTATATCACTTTAATTAGGGGAAGTTTTCATCTATGAGTGCTTCTCTCAAATTATTATATATAGAGGAAGGTTGTCTCAAAATCATATACTCTTGGATTTATTGGAATTCTGAGAGGAACCTTAAATTATGTGATGATTATAATATTAGATTAAGGACAACTACGTAAGTGATTTGAAGATAACAACTTCACTCAAAATCTTAATACATTAAATATATGAGTCATTTTACTTATATGTTGCTTCAAATCTATTCTTCTACCTAATGTGGTTCTTCTAACTCCTATACAATATGTAGCAATGCCTTAAATTTGGGGTGCATTTTTCACTTATTTGTCGTAAGCTCGCACTTGATACATCAACTTCTCTCATTCAAGTGTGAGACTCTCCACGTTCTTGATTCAATTCAGGGAAACCCTCCTGCTCCCAATCAAGTCAAACCAAACTCTAATATTATTGTTAGAAAGTCTAAAATACAAATGCATCAACAAGCCAAATGCATCGGAATAAAAAAATTGAAGCAAGATGAAGGAGCATTCTTCTAATACCATATTATGAACCAATATCTTAAAACAATTAGCGTGAATATAGAATCCATTTAAATCCAGTAATTTATTTATACAAAAGAAGAGTAAATCGAAACTACGATATACTAAAAGATAAAAATCGCATATATAACTACAAACTAACAAAAAAATTAATTTAATTTTCTAATTTATTTAGCCGAGAGTGTTGCATGTATTTGTACAATATATACACGTTTATAATTTTTATATACTCATTTAATATTTTATTTTCTTTATTTATTTTTATTATATAATCAATATATCATCATATCTATCATATTATTATTTTTTATCTTTATTTGCCTTAAGGTATATATGAATATACATCCCATAGAGTGTCCTGTGCCTAACATCTTTGTAATACAAATAACCAATATTATAAAAAAAAAAAATTAGACAGACGGGTTAATTTAAAAATATAATAAAAAGTTATAAGGTGACTTAGAGATATTGGGTGAGTCACTTAGGATTTTAGAGAGGTATAAGAAGTTCAAAAATAAAATATTAATTAAAATAGAAATATTATTTATTGAAATAGATTTCACTGGTAACCATTTTATAGTTGTCTTTAACAAATATTTTCGTCTCTTAAAATTAAGAAGTTAAACTTTCTTTTTCTGTTATGACAAAAGTTCAACTTTTCGCCAAGCAACACTTCATGAACACATAATTATTTATTGGATGTTATATTAAAGAAATAAATGCCTTTAAAAAAATTTGGGACTGGTTATCCCATTATTGGTTGTTAATGCAAGGCTATATTTGTTCTCAATTCTTATACCATTAATTTTTGTTTTTTTATTGTTTTCAAATTTACAAATAAAACGATAAATATTATCATAAATTTACACACACAATTTTTAATTTTTAATCAAAATATAATATTCAATCTAATAATTTTAACTAAATTAATATTTAAGTACCATTTTGTTGCTCTTTAATAAGTACTAAAATATAAATTTATAAATTTGATGTATGCATTTAGCAATTAGAATGATATTTACACATGATTGTTATTATATAACTCATTTTGAACTTGTTTCTCAATATTTTTCGACAGTCTTATTTGTTACTCAATTGTTTGAAATTTAATATTTTTAGATATAAATATATAATTTATTTTCCAAAGTAAGAAATCTCTTAATAAACTTAAAAAAGTATATAAAAAGAAAAATTAATGACAAATTTATATTATAAACAAAATCACAGAATTACAAAACCTACAAGAAGTATTCAAAATTAAATTACAAAAGAAAAAACAAAATAAATATGAATATAAGACTACAAAGACAAAGATGGATATGACCCCAATAGAGACAACAATAAAATTTCAAATTAAAATCTATATTCACGAATTGTTCAATTGCTATTATATTTCTAGAAAAAAATCGAATCATTCAAAATTTCTAAATGACACAACCGAATGTCAAATTAAAGTCTAAATATTAAATATCACATAATCACTTTTATAATAATATTGAATAGAGTAACCACTTTGAAAAATAAAAAACATGAAAAAAATATTTTTTTAAAACAGCAGCGCAGTTAAACTAATCAAAATAACGGTTCACCACACAATGATGATTACAAGAATTTCTTATCCGTATGACTTAATAAATAAGGAGAAAAACCTTTTACATATAGACTCATAGTCTTATAGAAATTGTTTTTCTTTGTTTTGGTCTGGATCTCATAGACATTGTTTTATATTCTATATTGTTAGAAAGTTAAGAAATTTGATGATGTGATATTTAATAGTCTAAAATAAAAACCAATGGGCTAACACGTTATAGATAAAATAATGATTGTTTTAATCAAGTCTTGTGGAAAATAAAATGAAGAAGTAATTAATTGATAGTAGCTGGATGGATTGGTATTGAATAAAGCAAAAAATTTGAGGGGTAATTTGGTTTAAAAATTGCTCAAGTGGAAGTAGTTGGTGGAAGGGTATTCAGTTTTAAGACTTAAAAACATATCAGGTAGAGAAAGTTGTTGGAGGGTCCCACAACAATCAGATATTGTTGTTCATATCATATTACAAATTAAGGGTAGAATAGATAAAGATGAAATTCATATTAAAAATAAGTTTGTGTGTTTGATTGAGAGTAAAATAAAATGATATTGATTACTAAAAGTTAATGAAATTGAGAAACAACACCTCTATTTATATGGTATATTTGAAATTTAATTAATTAATTCATCAATTAATTAAGTTTAATGAACTAATTAAATTAACTCAAACTAACTTCATTAATCTGAGTATGGATTACAAAGCCCAAATGTGAAGTGGATACATACTAAAAAAAAGAACATAAGTCAAGAGTAGAAAACAATGTGGTATGCAAGAGGTAAGTCTAGAAGAAAATAAAATCCAAAGAAAAATCATATCTTGTGGAAGAAGCTCAAACTCATCAACACTACAAGAAAATTAGTATTTTACGGAAGTCAAAAATCTCAAAAAGCTACAAAATATCTCACATTTAAATTGGTCACAAAGTTTTTGGCAGACAAGACCCTTATAAATTGATGATTTTTTTTTAAATCTGACAAACATTTTGTGAAGGTATAGGCCCTCATAAAGTTTATCAAATTAAAAAAAATATATAAAAGTAATCTTTTGTAACAGTCTAAATTGCCACAAATTACACTACAAACTCATAATAAGAAATTTTCTTAATCAAAATTTGAATTACAAAGTCCAAACATGAAGCGAAGACATACAAAAAAAAAGAACAAAATCCAAAGTAGAAAATAATGTGGTAAGTTTAGAAGAAAATAAAATCCATCGGGAGATCATATCTTGTTGAAGAAGCTCAGGTCCAATATTACAAAAAAAAAATTAGTATTTTGTGCCGGTCAAAAGTCCTCACAAAGCTTAAGCTATATTTACTTTGGGTTTCGTTCTTTTTTTTTATGTCTCCACTTCATGTTTAGGCTTTATAATCCACACTCATATTAAGTAAATCTTTTACTCCGAGTTTGTAGAAGGCTATTAGAAATAATAAAATTAATTTAAGTTAATTTAATTAGTTAAATTTAGTTTGATAGTTACTTAAATAGTTAAACTTTAAATATATTCTATGAATAGAAATTTTGTATTTCAATTTCATCATTTTTTAATATTCAATATGATTTTATTTTAGTTTCAATCAAACTTACAAACTTATTTTCACTGTGAATTTTCTATTCATCTACTCGACCTTGTAGTTTTTAATACTAACACATTATAGATTATGTAACGATTATTTTAATCTAGTCATGTGGAAAAAAGAATTAAGATGTAATTAATTGATGGTAGCTGGATGGATTGGCATTGCATAAAGCAAAACTTTTGAGGGGTAATTTGATTTAAAAATTACTTAAGTGGAAGTAGTTGATGAAAGGGTCTTCTTTTTTAAGACTTAAAAACATTTCATGTAAAGAAAGTTGTTGGTGGGTCCCACAGCACTCAACTATTCTCGTTGTTGCATTTGGATTATCTTTTGTCATTTGTTGATTTTGCTTTTATTATCTGAATAAATCTACATAAAAAGACATTTAATTAAATGATATAAAATGAGATGATACCAAATTTATCATAAACCAAAACAAATACAACCAATTGGAACAAAAGATAAAGAATTGGTGATCAAGTGGTTTGTTTTGAGAGTGGAAGTCAGAATATGTTATGTTTCTTATGGAAATACATGAGGCCAACATCTATTTGTAACAACAATGGCTTTAGGAGCTAACCAAAGACTAATCTTCTAGAAAACTGTTTTCTATATTAGATCAACATCTACTTTTTCTACACCAGTGTGATTTTTTGTTAGTCATAAAAAAATATAGTCAATTCATGACATAAATATAGTTAATTGGAATGAGTAAATGATTAATTCAAATTTTTATAGTAAACAATATGGTTAATTTAACTATATAATTAGTTATAATTTTTAACATTGTCTTAATTAATGATATACTTAATTAAATTATATATATTTTTGCATGCAATTAATTAGATCTTGCATGTATATAAAAAAAATTAAATTGTAGTCATGATATCTCTATTATTATCAATTGACGTAATTACAGTTTTAGTCCCTCTATTATTATCAATTTACGAAAATGGTTCTCCTATTTTAAAAGCCGACAGTTTTGGTCTCTCCTTAAGATTTTTGAACTAAAAAAACGCATAATCCAAATATTTTTAACGACGTGACATAGAATTCTATGATATAGAACCATCTAGATGAATTAATTATTCATATGTCATTAATTAAATTAAAAATATGAAAAATTTCAGAAGTTGAAAGCTAAATTTTTACTGCGTTTTATTTCAATTTCATTGGTGTTAATTATTTTACATTATTGTATTATATGTCATGTTATTTGAAACTTCTCACATCATTTTTTAGTTAAAAAATCATAAAGAGGAACCAAAACTGTCGATTTTTAAAATAGGATGACCAATTTCGTAAATGAGTATAAACAGAGGGACTCAAATTGTAATTAAGCTTCACCAATTTACAAAATTGATCATCTTTTTTTTAAAAGTTAACAATTTTTGTCTTGTCTCATATTTTTGAACTAAAAAAATAACGATTTGATGTATTTTTAATGACGTGACATTTAATTATATGTTATAAGACCATCTAAATGCATTAATTATTCATCATCAATAATTAAATTTAAAATATGAAAAATTTCCGAAGTTGAAATCTAAATTTTTACAGTATTTTATTTTAATTTCATGGGTTTAATTATTCTACATAATCATATCATATGTCACATTAATTAAAACATCATACATTATCATTTTTTAGTTAAAAAAATCAACGAGATAGATCAAAATCGTCAATTTTTAAAATAGAGAGATCAATTTCATGAATCAGTATAAAAGAGAGACTAAAATAGTAATTAAACTTATAAAAATGGGTGTCAAAGAAATATTTTTGTTTATATAAAGAACTCATAAAACAGCAAATTTATGATTGAGTTTAAAGTTTGAGATTCACAAATAGAGTGATAATAATAAAGGCTGACTCAAAGATAAAACCACTAAAGTAATATCTTTATACCTCCAAAAATAAATAAATTTGTACTTAATACAAAAACTCTAAAAAAAAGTTTTGTACTTCATAAAAAGGCATTATATTCTAACATTTTCAAACTTAAAAATAAAATGAAAATTCTGAAACTAATACTATATCAACAAATGTTAAAATAATTGACTTAATTATCTATTGAAATAAATATATTATTTCAAATCAATTATATTAATTTAATAAATAATTTTTTATTTTAAAATATCTAAAAAAATAGTTTTTCATGAAAAAACTTAGTAATTTTACTAAATACCATTATAGGTTATGTAATGTCTCATATGTTTAGGCCTTTATATGGGTCAGCCTCGCTAAAAATAAAATGATCTGGTTCCATGAGATCCTGAAACATGTTCATACAATATTTTTATTTTATTTTTAAATCAAGGTATTTTGTGTGCACAATATGGCAGATAAAATATTATATCATTTCAAAACTTGAAAGAATTTCTTTATATTCTTCTCTGAGTTTATCAAAAAAATAACTTATTTGATACTTTTTCAAACATAAATCAGTATATTTTTTATATTTAAATGTCACCATGTAACAATTTAATGATGACATATTTTCTTTTTAACTTTAAAATAATTTTTTTTAGATAAAAATATTCAATTTTTTTATTGAAGTAAGTTTCAAAGGAATGTGAAAAATAAAGTAAAAAAGTTATTAAATTTGCACTAAAATGCGTCGAAAATGTATCGTATTTGAATATGGGCATTTTGGGAAATAAGATGTTAGCATGAATGAGTAAAATAAATGTTTCGTGTTTTTATTATCTCAGAAATTTACTCAGTAGAAAAAAAAGAAAGAAAAGGACAAGAAGAAATATTTTAGAAATTTAGAATGTTTGAAAGAAAGCGTTCCTACCACTACTCATTTAATTTAATTATTAGGAATGTATTTTGGGCCAGACTTCTTTCTGCACCCCTATTTCTGCTACTACTATCCTAATTGGGCTTTTCTAATTGTATTGAACCATACTTTTCTGCACCTGGCTAATCCTGTACCTGCGTACTTTCTTCCTGCACCCCAATTATCTATCTTTAAAAAACTTCACGATCTTCTTTATCAAATCCCATCGATCAAGTCCTCATCTCCTCTCAAGGTCAAAACAAATTCTAAGTACTATGATGAAAAAACTATTGAGATCATTTTAATGTTTATAATAATATTTTATTATAATTTTATTTAAATTTTAATGCACCGTTAATGTAAAATATTTATCAAATCGACAATTATCATTAATTATAAAGGTGAATTTATAAGTAATTATGATAAATAATAGGCTAAATGCCACCTATAGTCCCTTAACTGAATTTCAGTTAACGTTTTAGTCATTTATCTTTTTTTTTTCCGATTTAGTCCTTTATTTTAATTTTAAGTGACAATTTAATCTTTTATGTTTTGAAATATCAATAATGTTATCATTTTTTTTTTACAAAAATTCATCAAAATTTTTAAACAAAACTCATAAAATTAATTATATTCTTCATTATAATACAAATTTTATCAAAATCGTAACGCAAATCTTCAAATAAATTCATATTTTCATTCTTTATTTGATGTTGTTAAAGATAAAGAACCAAATCAAAAAATAAAAAGATAAAAAACTAAAACGTTAACTGAAATTAAGTTAAGGGACCACAAGTGGTATTTAGCCTAATTTAAAATTATCTATTTATTCACCATTCATTTCATTATTATCACTATATCATGTTTTGTCAGTTTTAAACTTTATTCGGATTTTCGTGTTTATTGGCTTTACAGCACATCTCTTTTATTATATTTAAAAGAACGTCAACATTATTTAGAAAGATGCTACAGTAGGTAAAAAATTGCAGACTTTTAAAAAATAAAAAATTATATTATTTAATATTATAGAATTTAAATAAATTTTATTAAAAAAATTACATTCTGAAAATCTGCAACCCTTTAGTATTTGACTCTGGTAATATTTATTTCACTTGTATTTAAATAGGATTTTTTAGCTCGGTTTGAGAAGACCCATTAACCTATTAGGATTGGCCTTAAACAGTACGTGTAGTCCATTTTAATATTGTTAGAGATTTCAGTGGTTAATTAATTAAATTAATTAGTTAATTAGTTAATTTGACTAATTAGTTTTACTTTAATTAGTTTTTATCTAACACTACACGAAGAAAAAAATTGGTTTGCGGCGGTGCGATAGTTATAACCACCTCAAATGGATGATTGCGACGTTTTGCGGCAGTCGCATATTCGTGCATCGTGAGACCATTTGCGATGGTTCAGGAATGCGTCGTTCAACCGTCGACAATGTTTGTGACGGTTTCTAACCGCTTCGACATACATTTTGTGACAGTTAAACACACTCGAATTTATTTGTTTCTAAAAAATTGCGACAGTTATCAACTGTTGCTATATTTATTTTGAGACAGTTTCAACTGTCGCAAGCCCAATAATTTAAAATAAATAAAAAATATGTATATGATACACTTTTTTCCTATTTTTTATTAATTAAAATAAAAAATATTCATAAATATCATCCAGATAATTTAGATACACAATTATATAATTATTGTACCTAAATCCAATTTATATAATTTTTTTTCAAAAGAAATAACACCAATTCATACATTGAAGTTAACTAAAATAATAAATAAAGTAGTTTAAATATTTAAAACATTAGTGAAGTGATTAAACATACAAAACAACCCCATCAAACATAGAAGTTCATCAAAATATCTAATTAACCCCTAATGATGTTGTTCCACGATCTTCAGATTAACTAGACTCAAATGAACGTCTACCATCTATTGACGATTCTATGCATGTTGCTTGAAAAAAAAGTTTATATGAACCTCAATGAATCTTGATAAATACTATCAAATACTAATTAACTAAATTTCTCATATAGCTAGAAGTAATCATTACACAATTGATATTTTTAACCAAGGACAAACAATTCTCACATGATTTTTTAAACAAGTTTGCTATGAAAACAATTTTACCTTTTTTTTTCTCTAGAATTTTGCATTTGCAACAATAAAGCAATTTGCTCCTTCAACATATCAACTTCAGAATCCCTTTTTTTAAGTCTATCGATTTCAGCTTGCATTTTCTTCATCTTCTCATTAGCTTCGGAGGAAGACATTGATCTTACAGAGTGAGAAGTAGATGTAGTAATTTGAGATAGTGTTATTCCAAGTCCCATACAACAAACATATCCAGGATGTTCTTTTCCAAACACATTAACAAATGCTACATTTGGAAAATGAGTCTTCCCACTTTCAACTTGCAATTGTTTATGCACAGGCAAATGAAGAAAACTAATTCCCCTTTGTAACATAAATGTCTAACTTTGCAACTCACTATTACCAACCAAATAAGTAATTTTATAGCTTCACAACTCACTATTACCAAAACTAACAATTGCATCTTTGATTTATAAAGTGGTCAATAATAAATACTTACAATCACATAATACTTCTATTATTTACACTTACATATTTTTCCTTGGTCTCGTGATTGACAAATGACCCATCAATTACTTATAAGTGACTATGTAATTTTATGTAACCTTTAATATAATTCATTATCTTTATTATCAATATTATTCAATTAACTTTTTATATTTCTCTCTTATCAATAGTCTAAATAAAAATTCATAATAAATAGCTCGAATTATAATCTTGAGGATCGACGTTTCAATTATGTTGAAGATAGTTGTAAAATAACTAATGGTATCATTTTAATAATAATTTCTTCATCTTTCAATTTAAACACATATTAAGTTACTTACACTACGCGAAAAAACGGATTTTACAGCGCTTTTTTTAAGCCATTTACAGCGCTTTTTCAAAAAAATAAGCGCTGTGGAAACGAGCGATGTAAATGATACAACAGCGCTTTTAAAAAAGCGCTATAAAACATGTAAATACAACGCGCGCTTGTTATGCACCTTTTACAGCGCTTCTTCACAAAAAGCACTGTAATATGCACCCCATTATATGAGTTATGGGTGTGCATTTTACAGCGCTTTCTCAAAAAAGCGCTCTAAAATGCACACCCATAACTCATATACGAGTGGGCATATTACAGCGCTTTCTCACAAAAGCGCTGTAATATGCCCACCCATAATTTCATATATGGGTGTGCATATTACAGCGCTTTCTCGAAAAAGCGCTATAAAATGCCCACCCATAATTTCATATATGGTGTGCATATTACAGCGCGCTTTTCTTGTACATTTTACAGCGCTTTCTCACGAAAGCGCTGTAAAAGGTGCACCATTAAAGCGCTTTAGAACAACATTTTACAGCGCTTTTTAAAAAAAGCGCTGTAAAATGTGTGTGTGTGTCCGCATAAGATGTCGATGTTCAAACTCGATCCAGACAATGTAAAACACTACATTGTAGATATGTTTTTAAGAAATAAAGAAAGTGATAAATTGTTCTTGGCACCATATAATTCAGGGTACGTAATTTTATCTTTTTTAATTGATGAGAATTTAATTTATTAGTTGTCTATAAACAAAATTGCTTAACCAATTTTTTGTTGTTGTAGGGCACATTGGGTGCTATTTGCAATCAATGCGGTCTCTGAAGTGATATACTATTTGGATCCCGTGCACGGCGATTACACCAATCACCCCGGAATAAAGAATATGCTCGACACGTAAGTAATATTCATTTATTTCTTACATATATATATTTATATATATATATATATAAATATATATATGTAAGAAATAAATGAATATTACTTACGTGTCGAGCATATTCTTTATTCCGGGGTGATTGGTGTAATCGCCGTGCACGGGATCCAAATAGTATATCACTTCAGAGACCGCATTGATTGCAAATAGCACCCAATGTGCCCTACAACAACAAAAAATTGGTTAAGCAATTTTGTTTATAGACAACTAATAAATTAAATTCTCATCAATTAAAAAAGATAAAATTACGTACCCTGAATTATATGGTGCCAAGAACAATTTATCACTTTCTTTATTTCTTAAAAACATATCTACAATGTAGTGTTTTACATTGTCTGGATCGAGTTTGAACATCGACATCTTATGCGGAGACAAGAATGAGTATTTATTTGACAGTTTCCTCGTGCACACGACCTTCTCGTACAAAAACCTTCAATGAAAATTTTAAACTAGATTAATTACCAATACATTTAATTAATTACAAATAAATGCAATTAAAAGTATTTTTTACCTTATGTACAAGCTGATTACAGTAACACTCAGCTCCTTATGTTCGAGAAGATCGTACATTTGCTCCTTTTCGAGGTATTCAATATACTCATCTCCAAAGATGTCTTGATTCATTTGTACAATGGGCGAATCGTTGCTGCTGCCCATGTTCCTTTTTATTTGGATGTCAAGACACGCCCCGTATTTACCAAGGCGTGGCTGACTTTTATTAGGAGCAGCAGCAGCAGCGACCGATTTTCCCCGATCCAGATTTTTTGTTGCTGCAAGTTTTGCAGCTTTATTACCCTCCAGCCTTTGTAGTTTGGCAGCCCTATTAACCTCCAATTTTTGAGGTCTGCTGCCTTTTTTTGGCTGTAGGGGTGGTTTATTTATTTGGACCTACAAAAATGAGGTAAAATGTTAGTTTATTGAATCTGAAAAAATAAAAAACCTTAGGCAATAAATGTGACAAACCTTTTCGGGAGATGTAACTGATTTGTCCTTGGGAATCTTTTTTTCGAGGGCAACAAGGTGTGTGGGCCATGCCACGTAACTGCCAATAGCGTCGCTTAAGAACTTCATATCTCCATCGTTGTCCGGTATGGGCAACGGTGCAGTTGGTTCGAAAGCAACCGTAGGCGATACTTTGACATGGCCCGCGGGGATCGGAATATTGTGCAATACTTCTCCCGAAGTATTGTGCAATATTCCTTTTCCCACCTTCCGTTGAGTCGGCGAGGACAAGTATAGGACACATGTAGTGACACCCTACATCAATAGTTAAAACATAAGTACAGTTAATATATAAGTTTGTTTAATACATAAGTAATTACATAAGCAAGTAAGTAGTAAGTAATTAATTACCTCGGGAATACTCTTCAAACCGACGTTGCAACTCCCGGTTTCACTCTCCATTTGTATTTCAGGTTGGAGCTGAACCGGAAGTTGCTTGTCTTTATTCGTATTCACCAAGAGTGCCACTTGCTCCGATAAGATTCTGAGCTTCTCTAATACTTCCTCGTTGGAAGGTTTTTGGCGCTTCTCTTGAGGAAAAAAGCTTTTGGGAGTTACGCCAAATCCTTTCCCCCTCACTCGACCGGAATACTCAGGGACATTAAACACTTTCCCAAGAATGTCCCTGCACGTATCCTTGTTGCCCTCTTGAGTTTCAGAACTTTGTTCAATAGTTTCCTAAAATACATGTAACATTAAAAAGATAAGTTCAATAGCATTTTTAAAATACAATATTAAAAAATATTAAAGTGATAATATACTTACACAAAGTTCTACAACTTTCTTGACATTTTCATTATCAACCACTCCTTCTTTGTTAACACGCGCTTCCTTCCATAAGATATGACGACCCAAGGGTTGATCGGCTTGGGTGTCTTTTCTCTATTCGTTAAAATCATAAACAAAATAATACAAATTAGTTACACACTATAGTTTATAATACAAATTACAAGTGATGTTTAATTACTTACAATTTTTTGTTCAAGGCGTGCATATCCCATACGTGATTTCTTGTATGGGTGTTTTGGGTTGCTTGCCCGTTCGCGATTTGCCTTACTAATATTCTATATAAAAAAAAAATAGCAATTGTGTAAAAATTTAAAATACGCTACGAATATGAATAATAAAACACAAATGCTAATAAATTAATCACTTACGACAAACGCCGGGTCAGAACGTTTGGAAACAAATGCACTCCATTCATCCTTTGATATATAATGTTGATATATCTTTGGAGGTTCAGCATTTGTGTTTCCTTCTCTATCTTTTAGATAGAAATTTGAGAGATGGGATCTAAATCCACGATGGATTTTCCCAGCAACTCTCAAAACATATGACTTTCGTTCCTCATCAAGAACAAAAGTGGTCTGCAATGAAAACAATTATAAGTAATGTATTTTACAGAAAAAAAATTATAAATGACAAAAGAGTAGATCAAAATATTTACTTGAATGTCATTCCAGATGATATCTTTGGCATCCTTCAACGCCTTATCTCTCCAGTTGTCTATTGTTATTGGGACATTTTGACGAACAACAGCCCCAATGTAGCTTACAAACATGGAGCTGTTGGGGTCAACTGGCTGACCACTCTCGTTCCAGCCAACCTAATAAACTCATATAGTAAGTACATGCCCTAAACCCTAAAAAAAGATAAAAAAACACACAGCAAACAGAGTATATATAGTATACCTCAAATTTAATGCCACTGCTCCGTGCTTTAATCACCCTTTGCATGATAGTTGCACCACGTTTGACTTCTTTTTCGTAAGTCTTAGAGGTGCCAACTTCTTCATTTTGAACTTCTAAATCTTTGTTTGTATCCATTTAACTACAACAAGTTCAACATGCACTTTAGTATAACATCAACAAGCTCAACATGGATCATGCATTATTATAAACAAACTCAACATGTATCAGTATATCTTAAAAAAGCTCAACATGCATTCTAATGATTACAAAAATTTAATAACATCAATACCTGAATAATGATGGTTCGAAGAAAGACGAAATGCAAAGAAAAGAGGGTTTGCAGAAAGTTCACAGAAATATGGTTCACAGAAATACGGTTTGAAGAAATACGTAATGAGGGTTACGTATTTCAATGAAAATATATTGTGTGAAATGGGAGAGATGATCTTGGATGGAAATAAGGTTCGAAATGAAGGAGATGATCGTGGAAATAAGGTTCGTAAAGGACGGGATGATAGGGTTTGCAAAAGAAGAGAAGAAATGAAGGTTGAGATGAAGGTTACGTAATGAAGAGGAAACTGAAGAGGTAACTGTTATATATACGTAACACTTTTACAGCGCTTTTTATAAGCCTTTTACAGCGCTTATTTTGTAAAGCGCTCTAAAAGGCTTCTTTAGTTAAATTTTTAAAAGGCTCTTTTACAGCGCTTTTTTCAAATAAGCGCTGTAAAAGACCTCCGTGTGTTATTATGTTATTTGAATGCCTTTTACAGCGCTTTTTTCAAATAAGCGCTGTAAAAGACCTCCGTGTGTTATTATGTTATTTGAATGCCTTTTACAGCGCTTTTTTCAAATAAGCGCTGTAAAAGACCTCCGTGTGTTATTATGTTATATGAATGCCTTTTACAGCGCTTTCACACATAAGCGCTCTAAAAGGCTTCTTTAGTTAAATTTTTAAAAGGCTCTTTTACAGCGCTTTTTTCAAATAAGCGCTGTAAAAGACCTCCGTGTGTTATTATGTTATATGAATGCCTTTTACAGCGCTTTCACACATAAGCGCTCTAAAAGGCTTCTTTAGTTAAATTTTTAAAAGGCTCTTTTACAGCGCTTTTTTCAAATAAGCGCTGTAAAAGACCTCCGTGTGTTATTATGTTATTTGAATGCCTTTTACAGCGCTTTTACACATAAGCGCTCTAAAATGTCTCTTTATGTTAATTTTAAGAGGCTCTTTTACAGCGCTTTTCCCAAATAAGCGCTGTAAAAGACCTCCGTGTGTTATTATGTTATATGAATGTTTTTTAAAGCCTTTTACAGCGCTTTTCCACATAAGCGCTCTAAAATGTCTCTTTATGTTAATTTTAAAAGGCTCTTTTACAGCGCTTTTTCCAAATAAGCGCTGTAAAAGGCCTTATTGTTTTTGTGTTTTGTTATGTTATGTTATTTTTTAAACAAGCTCAACATGCATGCAAAACCCACATAGTAGTAACTGGTCACCACAAAAATCCCTTCCTCTTCACCAAACTCTTCTCCTTTTATGCATCTTCTTCACAAACATCAAAGCTTACTCTTTCACAATTCAATCTCCACCTCAACACCCTTTTTATCTCTTTACATTCTCTTTCCTTCTTAAATCGAAACTTAATTGGTATTCAGGATCATTGCCATGTTGCGAAAAATGGGTTTGTGTCTGGTGTTTTTGGGGATTCCCATGATGCGTACAAGGTGTTTGAAGAAATGGGTTTGTGTCTGATGTTTTTTGGATTCCCATGATGCGTACAAGGTGTTTGAAGAAATGGGTTTGTGTCTGATGTTTTTTGGATTCCCATGATGCGTACAAGGTGTTTGAAGAAATTAGGTGTCTGATGAATATTATTTTTAAAGCTTTTTTACAGCGCTTTGTCAAATAAGCGCTGTAAAATGTCTTTTTTACTCACTTTCAAAAGAGTCGTTTACAGCGCTTTGTGTGAAAAGCGCTGTAAAAGGTATAAAACACTCATTATTTTATTTTTAAAAGGATCTTTTACAGCGCTTTTTAAGATAAGCGCTGTAAAATGTCTCTTTATTTTATTTTTGTGTTTGGTTTATTTGGGTTGGGATGACATTAAAAACATTTTTATCATTGTTTATTGGATTAAAAATATTGTTATCATTGTCTTTATCACAATACTTTAGGAGATGATGAATTATTAGAAATGAGTATTCTGAAGAATCTATATATATATATGCACTGAGCAAAAGAGAATCTCTCTATTCAGTTCAGTTCAGTTCATGTAAATTACTAATTTATATTCAGTTCAGTTCATGTAAATCAAGCTAAATATAAAACACTCATTGTTACATGAACTTGGTATAAAACACTCAAATCAAGCTAAATATAAGCAGAAAATAAATTAATCAGAAAATAAATTAATCAGAACTTAGTATAAAACACTCAATTCAGATTACATGCATATTTACAATAACACAGTTCAGATTACATGCATAGCTTATATAAAACAATTAAACATATATATACATTAAGATGCCCTTCTTCTTTTCCTGGTGACATTCACATTTGTTTGTCCATTTACAATACGAAACGATGGATTAATCCAAATTCCCTCATCATGATCATCTCTAAGATATAAACCATCATCAGTTGAATCAATTTCATGTGGTTGTTGTGATGTTGCAAATAAAAGATCATTACCAACATCTTCATCATTATTGTTATCATCACTTATTTTATTGGTCGATAGGACAACAGACCATTTATCATTAGAAGGATCAGTGACATAAAACACTTGTTGAGCTTGCGACGCTAAAATAAAAGGCTCGTCTTTGTATCCCACCCTATTAAAATCGACAAGCAAGAATCCTGACTCATCAATCCGAACGCCATTATTATTATCGACCCACTTGCAACCAAATATGGGAACACGAAACATTGTGTAGTCTAACTCCCATATGCGCTCGATAACCCCAAAATATGATAGATTTGCATATATTGGGTTTTTGTCTTTTGCACTTGAGACATGCATCGCTTCAGCTACGAGAGTGACTCCACTATTTTGCATAGTGGTCTGATCATCTTGTTCTTTGGTATAAAATGTGTAGCCGTTAATAACATAACCAGTGTAAGAAAAGACATGTAAGCTCGGACCATTTGCTAGCCACCTCAATCTATTTGAAATTGATCCGGGGTCTATATCAAATTTTGACATTATGTGATTTTTTAACCATGTTACAAAACTTCGATTGTGCTCTCGAGTTATCCAATTTTGATTCCTATTCATGTTCAAACGAGATAACTGATCAATGTGTATTGTAACATACGGTTGAACCTCATCATCATTGTGCAGAACATACAATTGTGCCTGCTCCCATTCTGTCCTTGATATAGTCAGTAGTCTCCTTCCAGTTATCCCTTCTCCTGATAGTCTTCCCGAATGACGAGACATGGGAAGCCCTATGGATTCAACATTGGACAGATATTCAGTACAAAATTCAGCAGCCTCTTCAACAATGTATCGTTCAGCAATACAACCTTCTGGTCGACTTCTACTTTTTACGTACCCTTTTAATATTTTCATATATCGTTCTATCGGATACATCCATCTCATATAAGCTGGCCCACAAAGTTGTGTCTCCTTAACCAGATGAACAGTAAGGTGAACCATTATATCAAAAAACGATGGTGGGAAATACATTTCAAGCTCACACAAAGTAACAACAATTTCCCTCTGCAATGTCGGTAATTTCTGAGGGTCGATCACTTTACTACAAATTTCCCTGAAGAAGAAACATAATCTAGTTAAGGCTAGTCGAACTTTTTCAGGTAAAATGGAACGTATACCTATTGGTAGCAAATGCTCCATTATAATATGACAATCATGGGTCTTCAAACCTTTTAACTTGAGGTCTTTCATACAAACCAAATTTTTAATGTTCGAAGAGTATCCTTCTGGAACTTTAACTTCGTGTAGAAATTTACATAAAACAATTTTTTCCTTTCTAGATAGAGTATGAGCGGCTGGAGGTAGATATGTGCGATTTCCTTTCTTTACTGGAGCCAGTTCATTTCTTATTCCCATATCGACCAAGTCCAATCTTGCATTGACGCCATCTTTAGACTTTCCTGGAACATTGAGTAACGTACCAATAACACTTTCAAATACATTTTTTTCAATATGCATCACATCGAGGAAATGTCTTACATACAATGACTTCCAATATGGCAATTCAAAGAAAATTGACTTTTTCTTCCACCCAGTTTTCACCAGCTCTCCCGCAAAAGGTTTGCCAAATTTATTGGTCAAACCTTGTACTTTTTCAAGTATTTGATATCCAGTCGGTGCTAAAGGAGCTTTACCTTCCTCTGATTTTCCATTGAATGCATTTCTCCACCCACGATACTGATGACTATAAGGTAAAAATCTACGATGTCCAAGAAACACATTCTTCTTACAATGTTTCAACCGCATCCAATTTGTACTCTCTTCACATATAGGACATGCACACTGACCTTTAATGCTATATCCTGATAAATTACCATATGCTGGAAAATCATTAATTATGCCGAACAACATAACCCTTAAATTGAAACATTCTTTCTTATACCCATCATAAACTTCCACACCTGTCTCCCACATACTTTTTAAATTTTCGATTAGAGGAGTCAAGTATACGTCGATATCATTCCCCGGTTGTTTGGGTCCAGAAATTAACAGAGACAACATCATAAACTTACGCTTCATACATAACCATGGAGGTAGGTTATATATTACCAAAATCACAGGCCACGTGCTATGTGAGATGCTTTGAAGACCATGTGGATTCATTCCATCAGTAGAAAGTGCAAGTCTTAGATTTCTTGACTCTATCCCGAATTCAGGATACTCGTGATCAATTTTTGCCCATTGTGGGGAATCTGCAGGGTGTCGAAACATTCCATCTCTAATTCTTTCATCTGCATGCCATGTCAAGTGTTTTGAATCTTCTTCACTGCGATACATGCGCCTAAATCTTGGTATTATAGGAAAATACCACACGACTTTTGCTGGAGTAGATTCTTTCTTCTTATATCGAGAGACATTGCATTTCGGACACGCCTTAAGTAGTTCATATTCGTTTCGAAATAAAATGCAATCGTTAGGACACGCATGAATCCTTTCGTAACTCATTCCAATAGAACACAAAATCCGTTTAGCCTCGTAGGTTCGACTGGGAAGTTCATTATCATCTGGCAACATATCTTTTATGAGTGTTAATAATTCCGTAAAGCTTTTATCAGACCATCCATTACTCGCTTTTAAGTTGTACAACTTTAATATCGCTGACAGTCTTGTGAATTTAGTACAACCATTATATAATTCTTTCTCTGCATCACTCAACAAACTTTCAAACATTTTAGGACAATCTCGAAGATCTTCTTCAACTGCTTTTGCAATCTCATCAACTCGGTCCGGCTCATATGTATCTGTATCGAAGTCAGTTGAAGCATATGTCGAACTATTCTCAAAATTAATGTTTCCTTTTTTTTTCTCACCATGTCTTATCCAACATGTGTAGCTTTGATCAATTCCATTACATACTAGATGTCCTTCTAATTCATCTTCTCTAACACGTTTTCCAAAACAACATTTTAAACAAGGACAAACTACTCTATTTGGATCTTTTGCATTCTTCACTGCAAACTCAACAAACTCCTTCACTCCAATTTCATACTCTTTTGACAATCGATTGGCTGAAATCCATTTCCTATCCATATTATACCACCTATATAAATGCAGTAACAAAAATAATAAGCTTTCAAAACATATCAACAAGTTTCAAAAAGAAACCAATATCAACTAAAAATTTCAAAACAGAACAGATCATGTGGTATGAGTTTTTGACAATTTTTGACAATTTCAAAACATAACAGATCATGTGTAAAAAATACCTTAGACAACGTAGATGGCCGCACAGTACGTAGAGGATATTAGGGTTCCCAACGTATATAATTATTTGAAAGATGTAGAGGATATGAGGGTTTCCAACGTATATAATTATTTTAAAGATGTATTTTACAGCGCTTGTGAAAAACGCGCTGTAATAGGTAGTTAAATTCAATGAAAGCGCATGTGTTTTACAGCGCTTGTGAAAAAAGCGCTGTAATAGGTAGTTAAATTCAATGAAAGCGCATGTGTTTTACAGCGCTTGTGAAAAAAGCGCTGTAATAGGTAGTTAAATTCAATGAAAGCGCATGTGTTTTACAGCGCTTGTGAAAAAAGCGCTGTAATAGGTAGTTAAATTCAATGAAAGCGCATGTGTTTTACAGCGCTTGTGAAAAAAGCGCTGTAGTAGGTAGTTAAATTCAATGAAAGCGGATGTATTTTACAGCGCTTGTGAAAAAAGCGCTGTAATAGGTAGTTAAATTCAATGAAAGCGCATGTGTTTTACAGCGCTTGTGAAAAAAGCGCTGTAATAGGTAGTTAAATTCAATGAAAGCGCATGTGTTTTACAGCGCTTGTGAAAAAAGCGCTGTAACTGATTCGCGAAAGCGCTTCCTTTTACAGCGCTTTTTTGACAAGCGCTGTAAAATCCTTATAACGTGATGCGCAAACGTTATATGACCTACTACAGCGCTTGTTTTACAGCGCTTCACATAAAAAGCGCTGTAATAGGTTCCGTTATTTTTAAAATATAATTACAACAGCGCTTGTGTTTAGAAAGCGCTGTAAAATGGGCACTGTTAAATGTCATTTCTGGCGTAGTGTTACCGATCATTTAAAATCAAAACTTAAACTTTAAAACTTTCAATCAATATTTTTCCTAATTTTTTTAATGAAATATTTGTTTATTGCTATTATTTTCTTTAATATTGCATTTATATTTGTTTATTACGTTTGGAATTCTTTAATTAGTGTCAAGGTGCATAAAGTGTTATAAAGAAACTTTTTTAATGATTTGGGTTTGCTAATATCCACCGTAAAGGTGCATAGTATATTTTTTAGATAGGACACATAGTATTAAAGAATTTTTTTACAAGCAAAATACTACTAGAGAGGGAGTGTAAGGGTACTATTCGAATGAACAATTTCTAAGACAATTTTATTTTTGATTGTTTAACATGTGTCTAATGTTTTTTATTTGAAAGTCAAATTTTTCCATATTGTATTTATTGCTCCATTGTTCTTCATAGCTCCACTGTTCTTCGTGTTGATTGTTATCTTATTAGCTATTATGAACAATAAAACTAATTTCAATTAATATATGATCGAGGTGTGATTCTAACACCATTGTTCAAATTTTCAGTGTTTTCTTTATTGTTCTATAACATCTTAGAAATATGAAGTAATTGCATTAATTTTATTAGAGGTAATTGCTTCAAAATCACTCATATTTATCGAGAGGGGTAACGATTATGAGGATAAACTAGTTAATGCGGATTTTTAATAACAAATTTGATTTGGTGGGATTATATGCCTATGTGTATCAAAGAAGACTTATTTCATAATATAATTGGACTTCCTAATTTAGATTTTTCCAATGACTTTATGTTTGTTGTAGTCAATTACTCCATTATTTTTCCATCCTCTTTGCTTTTATCCCACTTGGTTTTTCAAGAAGGAGTTTTAATGACACAGTTGGACATTTTGTTTTATTAGGTATTGACTTAGTCTCCCCAATTTTTGTTTTGCTTATCATTATCAATATCATTGGAATATGTGGATGAACGGGGGTGTCAATATAATTTGAATGTCTAGATAGTCGTGTAATATTTTTATACTCTAATTTTTATTAAAAAAATATTGTATTTATCGCTATTGAAAAACTTATGAGTTTCATATGGCAATTGAGTGAAATTGTGGGATGTGTACGTACTAATAATCAATATTATTGTGGTGAAAGAAGAAGAAAACAAAATTCAAGGTTACTTTCGTTGTATTTGTATGTATGTATGCAAATGTATTATAGATAAATAGATTATAATTTGTTTAGGAATCTATCTATCTATTTATTTATAGTGTATTCTAAGCTTGATTTACTCTTTTGCAAGCATTATGTTGATTTGTCATATTTGGAGCAATTCCCACTCTCAATTGAAACTTTATAGACCTCTCTTAATATATCTTTATTAATAATTAGATCTCAAATTCATAATTTATACTCATTATTTGTCTTCATTGTCTACTGAATTTTGCCTCATTTTTTGTTCTCCCAAAACAGTTACAACATTATGTGTATCTTACATCTCACATTTAATTTTTTTTATGACTCAAGGTGATAACTTTTGGTACTATTCAGGTATCTATGCTGGCCTTATTGTTTCTATTAGAGAAGGTTTATGGGCATACTTGCAAGAGTTATGAAGTTGTGTTCTTCAACCCTTGGTTTTATTGGGTGACTTTAATGATATTTTGCTTCCGTTCGAGCAACGGGAAATAATTTTCTCTACTACTCGAGTTAATTAGTCTGTACACATTGTAGTACTTCAATTTTGTATGACCAATTAAAAAATAATTACAAAAAAAGATAAAAATATATTTAATAAACATTTTACACTTGTTATTATTAAGTCTAAAACCTGTCATTTTATAAATCAGGTCTAATTTTGAGTTTATATGAGTTTCGGTTACATTACATTTAGCAATGAAAATTAAATTAATATAAAAAAAGGGGTGTTATTTTCTCTGCCGCACGTTTTCCTAATGCCTTTTCCTTCCAACTTTCATGTTTGCTTTCTTCTCCTTCCACCACTTCGGCAAAAGTTTTCTTTTCTCGTTATATTTTGCCTTAACAAAAGTTTTGATTTTTTGTGATGTTTAATTTTTCTTTAATAAAATCAAATCGATCTTCTACTAGGGGTTTTGTGAAGATGTCAACAAGTTGATTTTCAATATCGGCAAAATTTGATTCAACATCCTTTTTGATAACACGATCTCCAATAAAATGATGTTTAATTTCTATGTGTTCTGATCTTGAATTCTAAATGAGATATTTTAACAAATTAATTGCACTTGTATTATAACAATAAATTGAAACATTTCAATAACTTACAGAAAATACTTCAAGTTGAGTTTTAATCCACGTAACTTGAGACAACAATTTGTAGCTGAAATATATTCAACTTCATTTGTTGATAGTGCAATTTTGTTTTGTTTTCTATATGATCAACTCAAGAGGGCTTTATTGAGGCAAAATTTTAAATCAATTGTTTTGTAGATAAACAAGGAGTTTATTAATTATTGATCATGATTCTAATTATGTTGCTATTTAACTTTCATTTTTGAGTGATTTAGTCAAAGATAGATAGTGAAATAAATCAACAATCTCACCATGAAATAAATCAAGAACATCGTGTCTTATTTGGACTGGAGATTGATTACAAGAACATTCTGGTTTATAAAAGAACATTCTTGTTCAAAGGAACATTTTGATTTTCATAAAAGAACATTATGGTTATTTCTTTTATAGACAAAATTAAAATAGATCATTCTCTATAGTCCAAACCTCAAGTTAAAGAATATCAAGACTACTCAAATCAATAATCAAGCCCAAAACTCAAAGCTGAAGGCCCAAAGAAGCAAAACAAACTCCAAAACGATGACCAAATTGATCTCTAGATTGATGAGCTGTGAGCAAGGACAACAAGGACAATGGTACATTGTTGTTGTACTTTTTGTAGAAAGCTCATCATGCTTTTGAGACAAAGGACTAACACGTCTCATCCATTCAATCACTCATCCACATTCTCCATACAACACATAACCAAGAATGTTCTGGTTTTGTAGAAGAACATTCTAGGTCGAATAACACACACGCCTAATATAGTTCAATCTAAACAAACATTTTGCTCAAGTTAAGTAACAACTATATTGAGCCTTTATGACCCTCTCCTCATCTGTAAAAGGAACATCAAGGAGAAGTCAATTGCAAGAGTTTTTAAAAGCAATCATTCTAATACTTAAACAATCATTCTCAAGCAACAAAACTTTCCATTCAAGAAAAACTCTAGTTTTCTCTTATTATATTCAAGGATCTCTTTATTGAGATATTATTTATAGTCAATCTCAAACAAGTGTTAGTAGATTTTGATCTGAAACTCTTTTAACATATGCATCATTTGAAACTCAAATCTATCTCTTAAGATAGATTGAATATGTTGTAAAAATCTTTTTAGTTATTAAAAGGAAACTTATAAAAATCCTTTTTTGGATTGAAAGATAACTATAAAAATCCTTTCAAGGTTGGAAGGTAAATTTTGGTACTGAACAAGAGTGATAAAAAAAGATAGTGTGAAAGCAAAAATGTTCTTATGTCAAACACATTAATGGAAAAAACTCACAGATTGTGAGGACTGGACGTATCGCATCTTGATTGAACCAGGATACATCACTATGTGATCTTCTTATCCTTACCCTTATTTATTTCTCACTCACTAATCACATGTCACCTAGAAATAATATGTGTTATTCATTTTTAATTCATCCAGAACGTTCTGGAATTTTTGTTTGAAATCAAGATTGATCTTGAGTTAATTTGAATTAGATTCAGGAATTAAGATTTTTAAAAAGGGATCACAATTCAAATCCTCTTTCTTGTGATTGATATTGCTACTTCAAGCTTCTCAAAGAAATAGGCGTGCACCACTTGTGCTTTTTCTTACAATAATATCCTCAACATAATGAACATCGCAATATGCTACAAGAATAAAAGGTGAACCTTTGTTATACCAAAGGCCATGATCAGCAGTACCAATAAGATATCTAAAAATTCTTTTTACAGTAATTAGATGAGTTTCTCTAGGTAAAGATTAAAATCTATGACATAAACCAACTGCAAATATAAGATATAGTCTATTTACATTTAGTTATAATAAAGAACCAAGCATCCCTCTATATTATTTTTCAAAAATGATTTTGCCTTTTTCATCTTTGCTCAAATTTAAAGATGGATACATTGGAGTTGCCATTAATTTGGCTTCATTCATTTTATATTTTTTTATGAAGATCTTTGATATATTCTTCTTGACAAATAAAAATTCCATTTTCGTATTGTGTGAATTGTAAGCCAAAAAAGTTTAATTCTCCCATCAAACTCATTTTAAATTCACTTTGCTTGAAATTTGAAAAAATTTCACACATTTTTTTCATTTGTTGAACCAAAGATAATATCACAACCATAAACTTGTGTTAGTACAGAGGCGCACCTAACAGGAGGGGTGAATTAGGTGTATATAAATTTTCTTGTTTTTTAGAGACTTAGTGGATTATTTTTCTGTTTAAGATTGATGTATGTAAAAATGTGAATGGCAGAAAAATAAAGAACACAATAGTGTATCCTAGTTCCCCTTATAACCAATGGTACATCTAGTCCTCTTGCACATCACAAGATATTTTACATTATTTTTTAGAATAAGTACAAGTCTAACTCTAAGACTTCTGTTACAAACTTCTAACACTCATTCTAAGATAGCACACCACTATCTTAGTTTACAACACTTGAAGAAAGAACACCACTTTCCTTAATTCACACAATAACTTGAATGGTTTTGTAACAATAAATTTGATTGAAATCAATAGTTATGACAATTGAGCACAATGATAAATATATGTAATGATCCAAGTTGAATCTGAACTAAAAAATTGCATTGTTTCACAGTCTTATTCGGCTACAGCATGAGTGTAGTTGAATACACCTTTTGTAATACTCTTGAAAGTTTTCCTTTTAAAAGTTTTATCGTTCTAAAGGAACTTACCAAATTTCTTTACGTGGAAGGTGATGTTTTCATCTTCATTTGAATTCTTGTCATTGATTTGTTCTTTTGTCTATGCTTTTAAGGCAATGTTTTTGGATTCTTTTCTTGACTTTCATTCTTTTCTAGCCTTCCAAGTTCGATTGCATATTTTATAGGCTTTTCTTTTCAGAAATTGTGGTTACTTTAAGTTGCCAAGCCCTTGTTAGTGATCTTAGAACTTTGAGGTTCAATTCAGCATTAGTGAAGATCTTGCCAAGCGTCGTCAAGTGGTTGGTCAGATGAGAAAATCTTTTCTGTAAATCGATAATAGATTCTCCAGGCTGCATTCAAAATAGTTCATATTCTTGAGATAATGTATTGAGTTTAGAACGTTTTACCTCAATAGTTCCTTCATGAGTTACTTCAAGAGCATCCCAAATTTCTTTAGTAGTTTTGCAATGAGACACACGAAATAATTCTTCCAATCCAAGTGCCGATCGTAACATGTTTTTGGCCTTTTTATCAAACAACATTTTCCTTTTGTCATCATTTGTCCATGAGGCTTTTATATTTGTTTCTTCTTTATTGTCGATGACTGTTTTTGGAACATAGGGACCATTTTCTACTGCATCCCAAATATCATCTCCTTGTGCTTCAAGATATGCCTGCATGCGTGATGACTCTTCATCATATGCATATTTTTTATTGTTTTTAGTCTTATTTATCTTTTATTCATTAGTTAATTTAAAGAGTTATTTGATATATTTTGTTAATTTTATTTATTTTCTTTAATGAAATGTTTATGTTTTTATTTCCTTGATTAAGTAGAGATTTTTTGGAGTTTTGCGTTATTACTTTGTTTTAATGCAGTTCTGAATTTTGGTGAGAAATCAACATGACCTATGTGGAGTATTTTCGTCATATCTAGAGTTCTAGAAGTCAAATTGGAGTCACACCAAATGCAAGTGAAAGCAATGATACATAGCTACAACTTTCATGAAGACACCAAAACCAAATTCGGGCACAAAAGAGGAGAAAAATGCACTAAACTCCAGATAGAAGATAATGCATGCTTAAAGCACACCTGAAGCGCATTTCGCGCTGAAACCACTGCCAATTCACACTTGAAGCACGCGACGCGCAACATATCACATTAAAACTCGTTTTTCTCATTTTTGTAGGTATCTTTTTTACTATTGGGAAGTTGGGAGACTTCTGCCCTAGCAGAGAATCTCAAAGACGGTCGTTTCTAACACCATTGGAGTAGTTTTATCAAGAATCATTCCTGAATCCTTTTTGTAATTCTTCTCTAATCTCTATATTTTCAATCTTTGTCATGAGTAACTAAATCCTATTTGTTAAGGATGAGTGTAATAAGATGAAATCCTTATTTTTCTGATTTCATTTCCAGTTATATGAATGAGTTTATTGAATTATTTTTCTAATCTATGTGCTTAATGCTTTTTTATAGCTTGATTAACATTAAAATGTTCTACGATTCGTATTTTGAAACAAAAGTGGACTTTACGAATGCTTGAGATGAGAAATTCATGAATTTGTAGTCTAGGGATAGATGTCGGTCATGAAACCAGTTAAATTAGTTGCAAAGTCAATAGTTTAACAAGAGAATTCCTGTACATTAAGGCTTAATTCTAATCTTAAATCCACTAAGGAATTAGGGGTTACTTTGGAATTAAAGGTTCTATCACCAAGACATTAGGGCAAGAATAATAAAGAGAATTCAGTAATAATTCAATAAAAGAATTCAGTAACTAGGATCAAATTAGACACCAAGGTTGGATTTGAAGTGAAACTCATCCCTGAAATTTTTCTTGTTGTTGTTAATTTCAAATATTATTTCAATCAATTCAGAAACTTTTTGTTTAATTTTAGTAATTAAATATAACTCGATAGTAAAATGCAATCCTTGAGGTCGACACTCGGTACAACCTTTTTATTATTACTTGCAACAATTTAGTACACTTGCTAAAACGCTATGAAGTTTTTGGCGTTGTTACCGGGGATTGCCATCTAACTATGGAATTATAATTTAGCTACTTAATTTTTTGCTCTACAATAAAATTTTTGTTTTTATTTTATTTTTTATTTTGAAAAAAAAAACTGTTTTTCTTTTATTTTCGTGTGCTAGTGGTTTGTCTCTTTTTTGTTTGAGATAACTATTCGTTGTAGAGCATGGAAGATTGTAATGATAATATTCTACTACAATTATATGAAGATTATGATACTTGTCTAATATCTGGTATTTGTCGCATGATTGAGGGACAAATCTTGAGAGATACATTTTTAAAATATAACCTTCAGATTGGGACTCTTTGGTGTGACTTTTGCGGAGAAGGACATAGGAATGGAACTTGTCATGATTACTATGTACCACCACTAGAATATGAAGATCTATTGGTTATAGAAGCGGAAAATGATAAGTTTTATATTAAAAAGATCAATTGGGAATAAATTGTACCTCATAAAATTCTATCCAAAGAATCAGATGACAAAGACTTTCACATTACGGACGTTTTGGTTGAATTCATGAAGAATAACATGGTTTCAATTGAAAGATTTGAAAGTCGATGTGAGAGGTTATTTGAGCAAGTGGTTAAGTTTGAAAAGAAGGATGAAAAGTTGAAGATTGAAGATGATTTCATTGTTGTGGTAGAAGAAGATAAACAAGAGGAGAACATGAACAAGGAAAATGAAAAAGAAGAGATTAATGAAGTTTGGGTTTCAATCTTTGCCTTGTTCATCAATGTCCAATTGAAAAGGACATGGAAGAAACATCATTTATTTATGAAGTTCATGGAATTTCTACCAAACAAAAATTAGAAGAAGGATGATGTGTTCTTCTTGTCATATATGCCACCATGACAATAGTTGAGGCATCAAGCTAATGAATTTTGTTATATGAATTTGTTTCTTTTTAATTGTGTGTAAACGTGCAATATGATGAAGAATTATTAACATCTTGCATTTGGTCTTAAGTTTTCTATTCGGGATTTTGAAATTTAAACTCTAGTTCTTTGCTCATATCATTGCTCAATTCGATAAGTTTCACTAACGCATGCATTGTTGATTACTCCTTGGTTGTCGAAGTCTCACTTGCAATTTTTTTTAAAAACTAAATAAATTTTGTAACAACATGTTTGGCATCATTTAGATAGTTCATACTCTTTCTTATTATCCTAGCTGTGAACTTTTGAGCTTAAACACTTTAATTCTTTGTTGTATGATTATCCAGACATATGTTATCCCTTCAAAACTTGCACTAATTTTCACTTGCATCGCTTGTAATTTATGCATACACTGAGGCAATTTTATTTAGTTGTTTGAGTATTTCTAACTACCCTATGCAAATCCTATCCTTTGATAGCCCCTTTGAGCCATGCCCTTTTCTTTCGGTTACTGGCCACATTACAAACCAAAGACCTGACTTTAATTACATTACCTTACTTGGAGTTAGGTACGAATTTTTTTTGTCTTGTCTTGATAAAATTCTAAGTTTGGGGTTGCTAATGGGATAGCAATCTTTTAAGTTTGGGGTGGTGATTCTCACAAAGAGAAAGAAAAAAAATAGAAGAAAAATAAAAAAAATCAAAATAAAAATAAATAAAAAGGAAGAAAAAAAATTAGTTTGTGTACTTTGATAAATAATATTTTCTTGGTTCTTATGTCAATGTTTCAGAATCTCCACAATGATAAGATGAAGAAAAATAAAAAGTGGTAGAATAATTTGAAAAAATATGTCTATCTCCAAGTAGTAAAGCCTACTATCTCAAAATGTCCTACCTTTACCGAAGCCCCATTACAACCCGAAAGTCCTCCAAAAATGTATGTGTTTGTTGCATTGTGATTGCTAACTAGAATTTTTTCAAGTCTATGATAGCGTGATGCATATTCTAGGATTTGAGTGATAAATTTCTAACCCTTGCTAAACACTTGAGAGAAATTTTGGTGAGATTGTGCGAAGAGAGAATTGAACTTGATGAATGAATGCTAAAGTATACAATTTGTGTTGTTTTTTTATTAGCAACCATGGAGCATGATTAATGTTTTATAGTAGCTCGAACTTTGAGAATTGAGTTTGATTTGGTTTGAGAAATTGAGTTTAAGTTTGATTTTAACTGTATCAAATATGAAATTAATTGTTGTTTGGGGACAAGCAATAAATTAAGTTTGACGTTGTGATGACTCTTCATCATATGCATATTTTCAATGTTTTTAGTCTTATTTATATTTTATTCATTAGTTAATTTAAGGAGTTATTTTATATATTTTGATAATTTATTTTTTTACTTTAATGAAATGTTTATGTTCTTATTTCCTTGATTAAGTAGAGATTTGTCGGAGTTTTGCGTTGCTACTTTGTTTTAATGCAGTGCTGAATTTGGGTGAGAAATCAACATGACCTATGTGGAGTACTGCCGTCATATCTAGAGGTGTAGATGTCCAATTGGAGTCAAACCAAATGCAAGAGAAAACTATGATCCATAGCTACAACCTTTATGACGACACTGAAACCAATTTCGGACCCAAAAGAGGTGAAAAGTGCACTAAACTCTAGACAGAAGAAGATGTCCGCTTGAAGCGCGTCTGAAGCTCATTTCGCCCTTAAGCCACTTCCAATCCGCACCTGAAGTGCGCGACGCGCAGCAGAACACATTAAAACTCGTTTTTCTCAATTTTTTAGGTTTCTTTTTGACAGTTATGAAGTCAGGAGACTTCTGTCATAGCAGAGAAACTCAAAGACGATCGTTTCTAACACCATTAGAGTAGTTTTATCAAGAATCATTCATGAATCTTTCTTGTAATTCTTCTCCAATCTCTATCTTTTCTACCTATATCATGAGTAACTAAATCCTATTTGTTAAGAATGAGTGAAACAAGATGAAACCCTTATTTTTCTGATTTGATTTCCAGGTATATGAATGCGTTTATTGAATTATTTTTCTCATCTATGTGTTTAATGCTTTTTATTACTTGATCAACATTAAAATGTTCTACGATCCGTATTTTGAAACGGAAGTGGACTTTACGAATGCTTTAGATGATAAATTCATGAATTGTTAGTCTAGGGATAGATGTCGGTCATGAAACCAATAAATTTAGTTGCAAAGTCAATAGTTTAACAAGAGAATTCATGTACGGTAAGGCTTAATTCTAATCTTAAATCCACTTAGGAATTAGGGGTTACTTTGGAATTAAAGATTTTGTCACTAAGACATTAGGACAAAAATAATAAAGAGAATTCGGTAATAATTCAATAAAGGAATTTAGTAACTAGGATCAATTTAGACACCAAGGTTGGATTCAAAATGAAACTCATCCTTGACATTTTTCTTATTATAAAGGGTCAATTTTATTATTGTTGTTAATTTTGAATATTATTTCAATAAATTCAAAAAAAAAATTGTTTAAATTTAGTAATTAAATACAACTCGATAGTAAAATGCAATCCTTGAGTTCGACATTCGGTACTACCGTTTTATTATTACTTGCAACAATTCAGTACACTTGTTAAAACACTATCAATGCATATCTTCTAGAAGTCATAGTATTCTCCAACGAAGCAAGGTGGTTTATTGCTACTACCACCATCTCTAAAAATTGGTTGTGCGGAAGCCATGAATAAAGATCGAGGAGCAAATTACCAAAACCTGCTCTGATGCCAATTGTTAGTACAGAGACGCACCTAAGAGTGGAGGGGGTGAATTAGGTGTATATAAATTTTTTGGTTTTTTAAAGACTTAGTGGATTACTTTTCTGTTTAGGATTGATGTATGTAAAAATGTAAATAGCAGAAAATTAAAGAACACAATAGTTTATCCTAGTCCCCCTTGTAACCAATAGTTCATCCAATCCTCTTGTACACCACAAGAGATTTTCCACTATTTGTTAGAATAAGTACAAGTATAACTTTAATACTTCTATTACAAACTTCTAACACTCACCCTCAGACATCACACCACTATCTTAGTTTACAACATTTAAAGAAAGAACACCACTTTCCTTAATTCGCACAATAACTTGAATGTTTTTATAACAATCACTTTGATTGAATTCAATAGTGTATCACAATTGAGTACACTGATAACAATCTAATATAATTTCAAGTACAATAGAGAACATTTCTCAATGATATGACAAGGTAAAACCTGCACTTGAAATATGAAACTAAGACTATGAATAAATCAAAATATTTCAGAAAGTTTGTTCAAAATTGTTCTAAGATTAGTGAAAAGATTTTGAAAAGAGTAATTCGTTAAGTCATAAGCTATGAAGTATTAATACTCCTTAGACATCACTTTAGATCAGTAGCAATCGTTCATAGAGGTTTGATGAATATCTGCAATGATCCAAGTTGAATCTGAACTAAAAAATTGCATTGTTTTGCAGTTGTATTCGGCTACAGTAGGAGTATAGTTGAATACCCCTCTTGTAACGTTCAACTTTATTTGAGTTTTAAAGCTTGTATACGAATACATATTCTTGTAGTCGAATACAAATTAGTGAATTTTGCCATTGACTTGGTTTTGTATTCAGCTAAACCATGTTGTAGTCGAATATAAATGTGCAGTTTTAGCTACTGACTTAACATTTGTATTCAGCTACACCATCTTGTAGTCGAATACAAAAGTACAATTTTAGCTACTAACTTAGAAATTTTATTCGAATACACCATCTTGTAGTGAATACAAAAGTCCAATTTTAGCTACTGACTTAACAATTGTGTTCGAATATACTATCTCGTAGTCTAACACAGATATTCAATTTTATCTACTGACTTGAGTCTGTCTTTGGCTACAACATGCTATAGTCGAATACAACATTGATTTTTGTCAAAAACTTTATTTTCAAACATTGTTCATGCATTTCGACACTTTGAAAATTCTTTTGATGCATATGCTAAAGTGGAAGGTTCTCATGTACATTTGAACTATAACAATATTAGATTGCATCATGTATCCTACATTATAAAACTTCTAGCATATTGATTATAGTTGACTTTGAGTGTTGACTTCTTTTTTAGCTTGCAACTTGATGACTTTCCTTGGTCTTTTTCTTCATAAAAAACATAAGTATTTTACAACTTGAACTAGTAAATCAGATTTATTAATCTTTCTAATTAATTGTTTCTGATCAAGAATGAACTTTACCTTTCATATCAAGCTTTAGGGGTGTGCTTAAATCAATGTAGGACTTTAGTGAGTTTAAAGACATGATTTGGTTTCTTTTTATCTTCAAAATCAGGAGATTGATGAACATAAACTTCTTCATTTAAAAATCCACTTAAAAAAAAACTTTTAACATCCATTTGAAAAAGTGTAACAAGTTTATGAGATGCATATCATATAAGGATTCTTATTGCTTTTAACCTTGAAACTGAGTAAAAGTTTCACCATAATCAATATCTTCTTTTTGATTATAAACTTGAGCAACAAGTCTTGCTTCATTTCTAATTATTTAACCTTCTTCATCCAATTTTTTTTTGAATACCCATGTTGTACCAGTGATAGTTTGAGGATTTAGAACAAGAGTCCAAACTTGGTTTTTTTGAAATTGAAGTTCTACTTGCATTGCTTCAACACATGAGTCGTCAACTATAACTTAATTTGATATATTTTGGTTTTATTTGAGAGATCATTTTCATGTACTTGTTGTGATCTTTGAAAGAAATTCTTGTTCTAATATCATCCAATGTGTTTCTAATTATTTGATCTTGTGGATGATCCCCTACAATTTTTCAACGTCCTAGAGGTATTTGAATTTGATCTTGTTGTTGTTGAGATTGATCTTTTTCCTTACCGTCAATCATTTGCATGTAAAGTTCATCAAATAACATATGCATACTTACTTTTACTGCTTTTTGTTCTTAGATTATAAATTTTATATCCTTTAGAATTAGTGGAGTAACCTAGAAAGATGACTTTATTTGATTTTGCATCAAACTTCCCTTAATTATATTTCTTATTGAAAATATAACAATAAAAACAAAAAAATGTGACAATATGAAATATTTGGCCTTATGTTTTTCCACAATTCATATGATGTGTTATTGAGAATTTTTCTTATTTAAACACAATTTAAAATGTAGCAAGAAGTGTTGACTGCTTCAATCCAAAAATATTTCTCAACATTAAATTCTACCAAAATAGTTCTGATAATTTCTTGCAATGTTCGATTTTTTTTTCAACAACTCTATTTTGTTGAGAAGTTCTTGCACAAGAAAGACTATGAGAAATATCATTTTCATCAAAGAAACTTTTAGAAATTCTCCTCCATTTAGAAATTCTCAGTTTAAATTTATTTACAAAAAGTTTGAAATGTTTCAAAAGAATAATCTTTTTGTTTTAAAAAAAACACCCATGTGAATCTCAAAAAATCATCAACAATTACAAAACCATATTTCATTCCATCTTGTAGTTTTTATAGGTCCAAAGAGATCAATGTGACGTAGTTCAAGATGTTTTTGAGTAGAAACAAAATCTTTTGAATAAAAGCTACTCTTGACTTGTTTTCCTTTAGCACATGCTTCATATTTTTTTATTGTTTTCCAAACTAATTTTTGATAGTCCTCTAACAAGATCAAGATTGGATAACTTTGAGATTGTTGTCATGCTTACATGCCCAACAAGTTTATGCCACAACCATTTATCTTTATCAATGGACATCGAACGTGATTTAGTGGATAATTTTTATAAGAATAGCACATACATATTTTTCTTTCAAAATCCAAACAAAAAGATTTTCCAAAAAATGTTTGCTTACCTTCACATATGTTTAGTTTAAATACAATTTCAAAACCATTATCACATTATTGACTTATGCTTAGTAGGTTATATTATAAACCTTCAACATATTGAACATCAACTATTTTGCATAATTACCTTTACCTACAATACCTTCTTATTTGATTTGAGCTTCATCATTATTTCCAGAAGTTATAGATCTTCCATCATTTGAAACATATGACAGAAAACATTGTTTATCTTATGTCATATGTCTCAAACCACCATTGTCCAAATACGATGGTTTTATCTTTACATTTTGAAAACCAGCCCTCATTAGAGTTTAATAAGTTCTTAGGTACATGTATAGTCTTGGGTCTTTAAGGGTTAATTTTTTTCTTCAAATATTACTTTTTTTCTTAAGATAGAAGTTAGTTTTAAAATGACCAATCTTTAAACAATAAGAACACTTTATTTTTGTTCTTGAAGAACGTTCTGATATAAGGCCAGAATAATCTTCCCTTTGCGAAAATCAATTCGCTTTGATTTTCTCATACTTTTTCCGGTGAAAACATGAAGAATCAAGATGTCAAATCTTGTTACAATAAGAACATTCGATTTTGCATTTTTCTTCTATTTTTTCTAGTACGAAAAAGTTTTCTTAAAATTTTTGCTTTTGAGATTTGTCAAAACTAAGTCTAACTTTTTTAAAAATTCCTACTTATGATCCCTTGATTTTTCGAAATGTTTCAATGGACTTTATAAAATTTGAAAAACCGTTCTTAGGATTTTCAACTTCTATTTTGAGCAAAATGTTTTCCTTTTGGATTGGAGAACGTTCTGATGACTTATTCTCAGTTGTTTCATTTGAAATTTTTGTTTTTCAAATATTTTAAAGTGAAAGTCTTGACATCTTTGGATTACTTTTCTGAATACAACATTCATAGCTTGGGCCTTTGTTTCTTCTTCTTTTTCTTTATGAAGTTGCTCTTTTAATGAACCCCAACTTCTTTTTCTTTATGAAGCGTGAGCAATGAAGTTTGACTCACATAGACGGTTATCAAATTCTTTTTCCATTTTCTCACATAAAAGACATCAATCAGAGAATATTACCTCATCATTTTCTAAATTTCCCATTAAGCACATGTTGGCTTCTTCACTATCTCCTGTCTTTGATTCTTCAGAATCATCCTAGGTAGCCATCATGGATTATTTTTTTGGTATGGAAATTGCTGGTGCATTTTTGTTTAAAGGATACTTAGGTTTATAATGTCGTAATTTATTGCACCTATAACAAGTAACATGACTCTTATATATCTCCATTTTAGAATTTTCCATTTTGTTTGAGAAATTCTTTTTAATTTGATCTCTTTACTCATCATTCTTTGACTTTTTCGTGTGAGAAGAACCACTTCTTCTTCTTCAACTTCTTCTTCTTGAACTTCTTCTTCTTCTTCTTCTTCTAATTCATATTTTTCATCATTTTGTGGTAATGAACTTTCTTGATAATTTTGTGATGCTTTCAAGGATATTGCTTTACCTTTCAATACTGGTTTGTCTTCTTGAAATAGAACTTCATGAGTTCTTAAGGTTACAATTAGTTATTCTAATTCTAATTTCTCAAGGTTTTTGTCTTGACTTATGGTTGTGACCATTGGTCTCCATATGGTAGGATATGTAACACCATTAATTTTATTTATCAACAATTGATGATGTTTTTCTCAATCTAAATGGACATTCACATTTTTTAGTACAAGTACTCCTCATAGGTTTAGTATTCTTCCAGGGTCTATATTTTTTGCTTATTTCCCAACCAAGAATTAATTTTCTCTTTGCTCCTGATCATGCTTTGGTGATTTCAAATCTATTGATGAAAACAACAATTTAATTTTCCCTTCCAACATTTCTAGCTCATCTCAATAAATCATCTTGTGTATCAAATGCCATGCTAGTGGTAAATACCTGAGCCAAACTCACCATATCAGTTTCTACACCATCATCCATTGCATTGTCAACTTCAGGTTCAACATCGTCATTCATTGGTCAAATGTTAGTATAGAGGCGCACCTAAGAGAGGAGGGTGAATTAGGTGTTTAGAAATTTTCTGCTTTTTAGAGACTTAGTGGATTATTTTTCTGACTATGATTAGAGTATAGTAAAATGTAAATGGCAGAAAAATAAAGAACATAAAGAATTTATCTTCGTTCCCCTTACAACCAAAGGTATGTCCAGTCCTCTTGCACACCACAAGAGATTTTCAAATATCGTTAGAATAAGTACATGTCTAACTCTAAGACTTTAGTTACAAACTCCTAAAAATCTACCTAAGATAGCACACCATTATCCTAGTTTACACTACTTGAAGAAAATACACAATTTTCTTCAAACAACACAATAACTTAGTTAATTTACAATAATGATTTTGACTGTAATCAAGAGGGTACAACAGTTGATGCTTTCTTGTACAATGATAACAATTTAATATAATTTCAAGTACAATAGAGAACTGTTCTCAATGATATGACAATGTAAAACATGTACTTGAAATATGAAAGTATGACTTTGAATAATTCACAAAATATTTCAGAAAGTTGTTCAAATGTGTTCTAAGATTCTTTTTTTTTAAACTTGAGACTATGAGGTATTTATACTCCTAAGACATCACTTCAGATCAATGGCAATCATTCCTAGAAGTTTGATGGTATGCAATGATCCAGAATCAATAAAAACTGAAAAATCACATTGTTTCACAATTGTATTCGGCTACATCATGAGTGTAGTCGAATACACTTTTGTAACGTTTTGATTTATTTCAAAATTTCAAGCTTGTATTTGAATACAAATCTTTGTAGTCGAATACAAATGACTAAATTTTGCCAATGACATGACTTTGTATTCGGCTACAACATGCTACAGTCAAATACAAAAGTGCAGTTTTACCTACTGACTTGATATTTGTATTCGGCTACAACATCCTGTAGTCGAATACAGATGTGAAGTTTTTGCTTCTAACTTAGTGTTGTATTCGGCTACAACATTCTATAGTCGAATACATATATGAAGTTTTTCTTCTAACTTCACATGTATTCGGCTACACTTAGTCGAATACAAACTTGACTTTGTTAAAATTTGATTTTCCAAACATTTGTTCATGCATTTTGATATTTTTTGAAAATTCTTTTTTTTTTTTTTGCATATTTTAAGTAGAAGGTTCTCATGTGCATTTGAAATATAATAATATTAGATTGCATCATGTACCTTAAACTATAAGTTTTATAGCATATTGACAATAGTTGACTTCACTTTGAACTTGCAACTTGATCACTTTACTTGGTCTTTGTCTTCATAAAAAACATAAGTATTCTTGCATATTTACATCAAAATCAACCCAAACCATCATACATTTCGTCAAAATCAAGTTCCAAATCTTCATACATTTCATCCATATTGCCCTCCTTGTGGTCGATTTATCTGCATCCAATAAGAACATATAAAAAAAGGACAAATATTGCTTACATAAATCGAGTTCATGTAAAAAACGTAAACCGAGTTCAAGTAAATAACGTAAGTTGAATTGACGCAAACTACGTGAACTCACATATCACATGCATATTTCCCTTGTCACTCTAAAAATTTACATGTACGTGAATTAAGTTTGCTTACATTTACATTAGCTAAATTTACATAACATCTATAATTTCTTAAATTATAGATCATAGTGAACTCATTTCATGTGTATTTACGTGAAATGTATTTGCGTAGTGCTTGTAAATTCTTAAGTTGAAGTACGTACGTGAACACATAATACGTAAGGGTACATGATATAGTTTTGTGTATAATGTACAATTTACAACAAATGTGAACTTAGATCACATAAAATTCTCAAAATTTGAAAGAAAAAAAAGGTCGAACACAAAAGAAGTTCCGTAAATATATCTTATTGGTGACTTTAACCACAATAAGATGAAAGTTAGTAGGTGTAAGTTATGAGTGAGAGAGTGTGAACTATAAATGAGTATAAGTTATGAGTATGTGAAATAGGTGTGAGATATTATGTGGTGGATGATGGTAATAAAGAGAGAAAAAGACAAAATAGGATTTTGGAACTAATATATAAAATTTGTGAGAAATTCATATATGATTGTACTATTGCGGTAAAATACAGTATATATCTCTTTTAAATTTATATAACATTTTAGATCCTAACAAAAACTATATAAATTATCTTTAAAATATTTATCAAATTTACAAATATACACCATTAAGAATTCTCATATTTTAAACATTTTTATTATTTATAATATAAATTTTTAACAAATTTTTATCAGTGTCAATTCAATAATAATTTTGTTTTCCTCAAAATTTTGAAAACATAATATTTATCAAAAATATTATCTTTTTCATTCATAATAATATTTTAATTAAATCCTTGCAACACACGGGTAATATGTCTAGTAGTAAATATTATATTTGGTTTGTTGATAAAACTACCATGGGTATTTTTAAAATTTAATGAGTTATTATTAGAATGTTTAATTGAAGAGGATTCAAGTTGAGTTTTTTTAATTGTATATAAGATATATA